>NC_133898.1:22194984-22511734 GCF_964199755.1 Larus michahellis
ACAACAAAGCCCGCAGTGAAGCCTCAGGCTGAGGTTTTACACAGCGTATCACGAGAAGCTAGGGCAATGTTATTTTAGCTTTCTAGGCCTGATCCTTAGCCAGCGTGACTGATTTCAGCGCAGCTGTTACAGAAATCGTAAGGAAGGAGGTGGAAGGGACTCCAAAATGTCATGTCCTGCCACAACCTGGGATTAGCTCTTTAAGACCACCCTTTAAAAACAATTTTCTTGCCTGCTCTTGAATTCTGCTGCAGCCTCCTGCTGCCATCCCTGCAGTGCTGCATTGGCTTTGGCTTTAGAGGCTTTTTTTCTTTCTCCCCGCAGTTTTAGATCCTGGCCTGACCTGACCTGGACAGGGAAAATTCCTCTCCCTCTTTCCAGTGACTCTTTCCATTCAGGTGGCTTTCATCCTGGTTCCTTTCTTTTTTGCGGGGGCTTAGGGTGGTTTTTTCACTTTCTCCAGCTGGGCCAGTGTTAATATATGTGGAATTAAGAGAGGCAGTTTGTGTGCAAACAGCGTGTTGCCACCTTTTACTGGAGGATCTTGCGAAAGTTGCAAGATTTTTGAGTGGGGAAAGAATGAATAACAGCCTTGACTTGGGAAGAAAAGCAATTCAGCTCTGGATCCATCCTGGAGAAACTCTTGGCTAGGCTGTAGTATACTGACTGTAGTCCTGCTCAGAGTAAAGGACAGAAAGTGATGTTCAGAGACATAGATCTTATCTACAGCTATGCCTTTAAAACAAACAAACAAAAAAGGAAATGTTAGAATATTGTGTTTAATGGGGTATAAGTGCTTTACTGTTTATCTGTCTCCATTTCCTCTGTTCCCGTAGGCATCCTTGTAAATTATAAAGCAGGGATTTCCCCAGAGCTATAATTTGATTTGAACGTCTAGTGAAGGAACTTTAAAGTGGCATTGCCTTTCAAATATGGACATATTACCTTCAGCACTGCCCCTGTACTGACTGGAGGCTGTGGTGGGAGCACTTTCAGGTGCTGGCTGCCCAGCATCTAAAAGCCACGTGTGTCTGTCCCGTCCCCCGACGCAACTGCGGGGTCAGTTCTGCAGGAGCGACCGCTGCTCCGTCTGCTCCCCACTCTTATCGTCCTTGCTATTTCCCGTAGGAGCTTTAGCAAAGCACTGACAGGGCTTCTGTTGTGGATGCAGAGGCACGTGGGGAGGGTAAAAAAGCTGAGCCTGACTCCTGACTGCCTGCCCTGCTTCTTCCACAGGGTAGGGCTTCTTTTGGGCTGCTCTATAAACAATTGATCATTTCAGATGTAAACACCAAATGCATTTAAAATTACACGAAAATGATCATGCCTACTCTTATACCTGACGCGCACGTACTTCTTCACGCAATTGAAAGCAAGGCTCTTTGTTCACAGCTCTAGCTGTGAAAGATGATCATGTTGCTGTTGAAAAGAGCATACTGAATTAAATAAGCCATGAGATCAAGTAAGGGCACTTTTCCTACAGCCTTTTGAAAATGTAAATAAGTTGTGATGTTTCTATTTTATGAGGGAACTTGAGGTCCAGAGAGGTCAAAAAAGCCTGTAGGTACTGAAGTCCCATTCACCTTCTATTGCGGGTGCCAAGTCTGCACGGGAGGTGTCTGCACAGCTGTGCGCTGCCAGAGTCTAATCTTGCTTTCACACCAACTTATTTTTGAAAATATCTCTAGCAGAATAATCAGATGCATAACTAGATTAACAACTCAGTTTATAATAGAAATTCCTCTTGAGTCTTTGCTTGGGCCTTGTGCACCATACACATAATTACATCTTTGGGACTGTTTTTTTTAATTTGCTTTCTTTTATCTTGCTCACAACAGTGCAGTGAGGGAAAAGTGAGAATTAACTTGCTAGTCCTAAAGTGTCAGTAAGCCTGAATACATGAAGCAAGTTGTAGGCACAGACTGGAGCTTGGCCTTTCTGGGTGGTTGAGGGGAAGGTGCAAGAACCATCCATTGCCTTGCTTCTCTGTGCAAAGCGCGAGTCATTATTCTGCCCTCTGGTGCTCTCTGCCTGCTCAGAGTGCTCCAGGGTGTACAGCAAGAGCCTTGAATTCACAGGTGGTTGCAAGAGGAACAGTGTCTTACAGCCCTGGCAAATGAAATGGTGTGAGTGAGGAAAGGAAGACACGCCACCATGGTTTTACAGTTCTGGCCTGTTTCTGTAGCAAGCATGAACGTATGGGATGAAGTTCACACCACAGTCAGGCCAGTAATTCCAGTCTGCTGGATGAAATCCTGCACCTGGGCATAGCAGCTTTGCCCCTTTGCTCGCTCACTTTAGCTTCAGCACTGCGAATTCATTGAGCCCATTGGAATTGCTCTTGATATATGCCAGTACTCCAGGAGGCGGCTTGCAAGGCGCACACAGGGTCAATTCTGATCTGCTCTTGAGTGTTGAGGTGCTGCTTCCCCACCGCTGCCACACACGCTGTTGGGTTGCAAAACGAGCACAAAGGCAGTGATAGAAGATGTCCCTCTGACTCTGGGCAGTGGTGGTTGTCAGCACGCTGCAAGTCATCAGAGTGGAGCGATTGTACTGGAAAAGGGGAGTTCAAATGGGATAACTCACAGAAGTTTTGTTCAGCAAGTGGAGGGTACATCAGACCCGCGTTTTCCAAAATTTCCCAGACGTGTGAGGAGTCCAAGGGCAGAGAACCTTAAAGAAATTTCCCTGCTACAACTGTAGATGTGTCACCGGTGTCCTGCTGGGAGGCTTCCTGACACCTGGGTCCTGCCGGCAGGACGGCAGGGCTTGAGGAAGCCGGTGGTAGCTGCATAATCGGGGGAAAAATGAGTCACATTTTAATTCAGATGAGTGCAATGTGATCGGTGTGTTTGGCTTAACAGTCGTTTATACCTCGTAGGGTTGATTTGAAAAGCAGGTTATATATTTTTTTCCATTAAGGCTATATGTGGTGTTTATTTGCTTAATCAGGTGGCAGAAGGAGGATGTAGGTTCGTTCCATTCACTCTCCTTAAAAACGTGTGAATAATGTGTGGCTGAATTGATGGGTGATGCATCTTTTCTGGTCTTTGCTGCATTAAATTACTCATTTACGTTTTTTGACTGGAGCTGGGTTGAACAAACTAGGTGAACTAGGAGAGATGACAGGTAGAGCTCTGTCAACATGCGGGGTGTTGTGCCTTTCCTACAAAACCGTGACCTCACTGCAAAGCAGACTTCAGTGTGGATACAGCTCTCTTCGCATGCACATCCATGGGTTAATCTTTTTGACAGGTTAATCCTTTTGTGTGCACATGCAGGTTACGAAGCAAAGGAAGGAGTAAGCACAGGATTACCTCCAAATTAGAGAAGAAACATTTCCTGCCTACCTGTAGCCATGATTATGCTAAAAGTTGCACTATCTTCGGGAAATGGAGGCTAAATGGTCATTCCCACCTCCTGTGGAAACAATATTTGCATTGGAGGGACACACATTCAAATGTATTTGATTATTTCCCCATTTAAAGACAAATATTTTCTAATAACCTCTGCCCAAAATAAGACTGGTTTACAGAGCAATAAAATTCCTTTAAAAGTCATTGCTTTGGGCTTAATTACGATTTTCTCCTTGAGAAGTACATGGCTGGAGTAGCGCGTTGCCTAACCAAGTCATTCAAATTACTGACTGAAAAAGTCAAAATGCCAAAATGCCCAAAGCATTCACTGCTTGGACCAAAAAAGAGAAAAGCTGTGTCTCTGTTTCAGTTGCCTGTTGCTGTACCATATACGAAGGTGACCCTCCACGACCCTTTTTCCAAGTTTTATACTGGAGCAGGGAAAGCCGAAAGAGATTTGTGCCAGGGGGATGGGTTTTCAGCCAGCTTCAGCCCCTGGCAAGTTACCCGTTCCCAGAACTGCTGGCACCGCACCTCCCACCTGGGGGCCTGGCGACCAATGCGCAGTCGTCACCTGCTGTCAGCGAACCTCCAACGTGCCTTTGACCTAGAAAGATAAAAATACCTTGATAATAATAACAGAGCTTTTGTGAGATGACAGACTGTGCCATGAGCAAGAGCCAGTCTTGGTGGGGACCTGAAACAGGAGCCATGTTGGGTCTATGGCACCATTGAAGTGAGAAGCATGAGGCATGTGGTGGCTTTGTATCCAGTGATTTTAGCAGGTCACTCAAGCTTTGAGTGCTTCGGGCACTTCAGATATACTTCTTTGCATTGTTTTTTGAGGACTGTCTTAAGCATTTATTGCACAGTGGTGATAACACACCACCAATTTTTCCTTTCCTTTGTCTGGGTCCCAAATGCGTGTTTGAGCTGTGCCGAGAAGCTGGTAGCACAGGAGCTTTTTTTTGTATGAACTGTAAATCTGTGATCCCCCTAATTCCTTGGGCAAACACATACCGAGTAGTGCAGGTTGCTCTTTCTGCTCTTCCAGTCTCAGCTCTTGCCCTGACCTTCCAGAAGAGGAGACCACACCTGAAGTGGAGGTCTACAAATTGGGAGGTTGCAGCACATATTTCCAAAGATGCATTGGAAGGAGCACAACACAATGTTGGAACAAACAGTGTGTTTGCAGCTGGCGAGGCTGGCTGAAATACAGCATGAGATCAGTGATTTCATCCTTTTTAGGATAAAGCTTCTGTGGTCATTCCTAAACCAGTCAATCTGATGAGTCCCAAACTTACAGTCTCATCATAGCTTTGAACAACACCGTGTGATCCAGATGACTGATGCAAATCAGATGTTGTTATTAAGGCTGGATCATGCCCAACTCATAGTTTGAGTAATTTTCATCAGTATTTGTTGATGAAATGTTGTGAGAAATGAAAGAAGAATCCCCGTGTCAAATGGAGACGGGGGAAAGGTGACTTTCCGGGTGTAGCTGGTTGGGATTGGGGATGTTGAAAGCAGCAGTTCCTCAGTTGGAGAAATGTAAAAGCTCTTTTCACAAGCGGCTGGGGAGGGACAGGGACCTTGTTACCATGTAGATGAACATACTGGAAACCTTTCTTTAAAGCTCAAGCAATTTGAAACAGATGTGTGTATACAAAGAGGTGAGATCAAATCACAGTTGGAAATCCTGTGTAGTCAAGGTGTCTGCACTTAATTGGGGGGATTTCGGAAAGACCTGTAAAATAATGTAAAGCTCTAGAGGATGTGCCTTACAGTGGGGAAGCAGGATTTTCAACTGTCTAGATTTCTCTCAGAAAAGGGTGAAAGCCTAGTTGTTGATGGTCTTTGTTTTTCTGACACCGAATCTGATTGATGAGAGCTTTCATAGTTTAGCAGGAAAAGGGGATGACATCCAATGAGTGAATATTGAAATTAAAAGCACACCGGAAAATAAATGCAATCTTTGACAGCGGGCAGCTCTGGAGCACTTTTGTAACATAAATCAGCTGGATGGACCACTTTGAAGGGGAAACTCCAATCCTGAAAGACATGTTCTACCCTCACCATGGGTTTTATCTTGTCCATTCATGTAGTAAGGAAGTAGTTAGGAGGGCAGACAGTTATGTGGTGAAATCATATGGCCTGAGTTGTTAAAACGGTCAGAGTGGAGAGCTACAGCAGTTGTCTTTGGCATCAAATGGACACAGAAGGGTTTCTTCACCAATATTTTAAATTCCCCGTTGACTATGCTCTCCACAGCTCTACGGGCACATCGCTGTAGTCTGTATTGATCTGTGGTGCTCAGCAGGAGTTTATTCCAGGACTTATTTCTCTTGCTCAGTTAAGAAGTGTTGATTCATCATTTTGCTGCAAAAGTGACTAATAACAAATGCTTTCCAGGAACCAGCTTCGATAACACAGCCACAGACATGTAGCTCAGATTCAGTTAAACTGATAGGGCACACAGTTCAGCTCCAATTTAATTGTTTCTCATTTTATGTAAATGAAATTTCTTTTTGCAGTGAAACAAATTATTATTTTCTCAGGGCAGTGTCTCATCTGTATGCTTTACTCCTTATTCTGTCCTTAGTTTAACCTAAAAGCAAAACAAAAGATTCTTCAAAATTCAGAGGCTGAATTGAGGAGCTAATCTTTCATTAGTATTCTGGAGACGGTACATTCCTTTGTGATCTGGTTGTGCTTAGCCCTCATATAACACTCCCTGATTAAGGCTGTGTGTTTGACAAAATACATTAAGCATGACATCTGCCAGATATACGACCCTGGAGGCAAGCACCCCAACCTCCTAGGAAATTGTCATCCGAAATTCTGCATTTGGCTGAATTTGCAGCTAACTTGCGATCTTTCTGCTGCGTACTTCTGGGATGAAAAGATACATCTCTTCAATCTTCCACCTGCCTGCCTCCTACTAGGAATAATGTTCAGTCCATTTGGGCGTAAAATAGTAAGCACTCTGAACCTAGTGGAAGCTGCAGGAGTTATTCATACCTCTGTTTTTCTCTGGCACTCAAGCACAATTAAGTTATCTTTGCAGAACCCCTGTAGCTTGGAGGTGTCAGGGCAGCTTCCTACAGATAGAGAGAGCTGGAGCACACCAAGAGTGAAGGAATTGCTGCAAGGCACAGGCAATGCCTAAGCTCGGGAATTAAATTCAGTTCTCTTGCACCCAGTGCCTAAGCCACAAATCTATTCCCTTCTTCATGTAGATTCCACTTCTTCGGGATGCAAAGCTGTTTGGCCTGCTATCCCCGGAGCCGACTATCAGAACAGGGAAGGTATTTCTTTACCAATTATGCATGTGAAGTCCTGCAAATTTGGCGCAGCTTATTGCACTTTGAGAAAAAGATAATGGGAGAAATTGTGTGCAGTCAGTGAAAAAAATACTATCCCTCCCACATATCTGAGTGAGACTACCACTGGGAAAGAGCAAAAGTGTTCGGGAGCTTACCTGCCTATCCAGCCCTCGCAAATATGTGGCGTTTTTACTGATGTTCCATTCAGCAAAGTAAGAAAGCTGCCATATTTATCACCAGTAACAGTTCAAAAGCAGTGACATATAAAGACAGTCAACTGTCTCTTCAAGCCACATTGACCGAAATAACAGCTGTGAAAATTAGAATGCTTTTAAAATACACCATTAGAGTGTGTGCTTTCGGACAGAAAGAATGAATCAGCCTTTCCCTTCGTGGGCTTTCATTCTGCAGTAATTCTTCACACTTCCTCGCACTGAGCCATGAATGCTAAAGTTCATCCCAGAGTAGCTTTACAACCAATGGGAATGGCGTAACTCTCAGTTTAAATGCCAGTCCCCACTGCTAATGCTTGTTGCTGGATTCCTTGCTGGTTTAGCAGCATGGAAACAAATGTTCTCTCAGGAGCTGGTGTCAGTGCTGCCCATCTCCCGGAGGCTGCTGGGGGCAAAAAATCTTGGTTTTGTCCAGGCAGGCCCAATACTTCAGACAATCTGACTCACTCGTGGCAGCATACACGTACACCTGGAGATGCAACACTTGGGAAGTAGGGTCTGTGCTGGCCCCACAGCCAGCCCCGTTGAAGCCAGCCAGTTCCAGCCAGGCATGGGCCAGCATGTGCCCGAGCTGGCAGGAATGGGATGGGGCTGCCAACTGAAGGGGAGCAGGGAGGATGTCCCTGCTTCTTGACTTTCACTTGTTCACTTGTGTGTCTGCCCACCTCTAGCACAAAATCAATAGCCATCTCCCTTAGGGGTTTCATGGAGTTTGTGCCGTTCCTTCCTTTTTTTGTTCTTGGTCAAAGATCTGCTAGGATTAGTAGTTTTTCTTTTGTGGTGGAAAGGAAGAACGGGTTGGGCTAGATTTAATTTCTCTCTCTTGCAGTCAATGGCATGAGGGCTTTCAGCTTTGAGCAGGACTCCTCAATTGGGGAAAGCTTGTAGGAAGATGAAGGTGTTCCCAAGGGTCTTCAAGGCGGGCTGTGACCCAACTCACCAGTGCCCCTCTGAAAGGCTACTGTTTGCATGAAACACCCCCCCCAGCCATGGCCACTGCAGCCAGCTCTGACTCATGGGCACCCTGACCCCAAAGGCAACAGCTGTCCTGATGGTTTATAAGCCAAATCACAACATTCTCTTGGTTTTATAATAAGAATAGAGGTCTTTAACTGGGCAGGGAAGGTGTTTGGGAGCAAGCAGAGGATGCTTGGGAGGGTTCATGTCTCATGCTCCTGGTTCAGTAGAAATAAACCCAGGGCTCACGTCAGCGAGGAAGGGACTGAACAGAGCCAGAAATGCTCTGATGGCACGTGTTCCCTGAGGACCACAGGCAGCTGTGTGATCCCAGCCTGATCATGGGGTAATTCCTCATCTCGTGCCTTAAAAACAGCAGCCTGCCTGCTGAAGACTTGCCAGGTAAACAGCACTAGCCCCCGTGGATGGAAACTGCTGACAGATCTTTTGAGAGAGCAGGGTGGGGGGGTTGGCTTTTGAACAGCAATACAGACTGCATATGCACCACTTGACACCTATGGTTTACATTTCTTGAGGTCCATCCTCAGGTTTTTCCTGTTTTACCTACTCAGCTTTGTGCTGCCACGTTCTGCCTGAGTCGTTTCTTAGCCCTGTTCAGCTGATACGGTTGGTTGGGACAGTACCACTAAAGCCTCAGCCCCCTCGTTGCACATGTGATGATACGGATCATTTTTTCCACTGCTCGCCCTGGTAAAGCTTGTCTTTCAGACACCATATTATTTCCTTTCACCAGACCACGTGCGGGCTGTGTCCATGAACCATAACCCCACGCTGAAAGCGCGGTCCCTGTGCCAAGTCCCCGTGCGGGAAGGTTGCGGGAAAACCTACATGAGACGGGTGTCCGCAAAGGGACAAGGTGTGGGTGCCGCGCGGCGGCAGGCTGCTTGCCAGCGAGGTCCCTGCTCGTGCCATGGCAGCAGTTACTGTAAACGCAAGGGTTGGAGACGGGGAGTGGGAGACGTGGGGTCTGGTGTCCCCCAACTTCTCCAGGCAGAGAGGGAGGCGTGTGAGAAAGCAGAGAGCTGCCGACGGGCTTTGGGGTGGGGAGCCCCCCGCGGACTGTGGCCAGAGCAAAGGCAGGGTTTGGTCTGATGGGAGGAAAAGGGAAATGTGGAGCTGCATTTAAACCAGCTGCTAATCTTGCCGTCGGAAGCCTTTTTTTTTTTTTAAGATGCTTGATGAAAATACTTCTGCGTAATTTGCATTTGTATCCTTTGCGTTCTATAAAAAATAACCCATTTGCATATAGAGAGGAGACGCTTCTTATACACAGTTGTCTACTTGGCATATGATCTGCAAAGCGAATATAATGTTTTTCCGCTTCTGTGAGCTTTTATTAACAAATACAGAAAGAAAAGCAGAAAAAAAAGTTTGTGAAAAATCGCATATCTATTATGAATATTACCTTTCTGGTTTCGTTGAGTTTTAAATGTAAGATAACTTAGGCCAAAGCTTACTGTTTCAAAAGCAGCAACAGCAGTGACTACTTTTGTTTCCTGCAGCTTGAGTTTATTATCTTTCATTCTTTCTTTGGAAGTAAAATTAAACAGTTTATTTTTGCTCCCACAGAACTGTGAGTTTGCCAAAGTGTAGACAACTCGCTATCTAAACTTTGTTCAAATAAACACAGTCCAGCTTTTTTTTTTTACCTCTTAAAACTCACTTGCTGATATGCTCCAGAAAAATTTCATAAGCTCCAAATGACAAAATGAGGAAAACGATGTGTGTGTTATTTCTTCAATTGTATCCCAGTTTCGTCTTTATCTGTAGGATTTGCAAGCAAATTGACTTTCAGTCCTATCCTTTTCTGATATCTTTTCTGCAGCTGACGAGAGATTTGCAAGCAAATAGACCTTTTTCAAAATTTAAAGCAGATTTGCTGTTTCACAGTTTCTGTCTCTTTTGCATAAATACATATTTTTTTTTCCATAAGGCTTATAGGAAGCATTATCTGACAATCCCAGTGGCCAGCTTCCTCAAGGTTTTGTTTGTTGCCCATTGATTCAAAAGCATCTATAGTCTTCCCACCCTGCCTCCCCGTATCTCCTCCCCCCGCAAAGCCTCACTACGCATTTATGATATCTTTATCCCGTAAACAGAATTTTTAAAGGGGAGTGAAGGGTGTTTAAATCAGATTGTTTTTCCCATGGGAGTCACTGCACTATTATCATTAGGGCTGTTGTCCCAGTTAAGTTTACCAGATATTTTGCAGTGGGAAACCCTACATTCACTTGCTTACAAGTCTGCCAGACTTCAGCAGTTTGGGATAAAATCTCCCCTGCCAGGAATCAGCGTTTTAACTCCGTGTCGCTCCTTTGCTCCATCCATCATGTTCACTGAAGGAGATACGAGCTCTTTGCTTGCATACAACTCCTACTTCAGCATAACCGGTAAATCCCCAGGCAGTGAAACTGCAGAGCAGCAACCCAAGGCCTACAGAATAAAATCAGCTGGAGGCAAGGTGTATGGCTCCTGCCGGAGGGCATCTCACCTCTTCTTTCCCTCTGAGAGCCCCACTTCTCCTCGCTTTGTCGATTGTGTCCACCCTGGGGTGGATCCTTATTGCATCTGACAGCAGCGGGATATGTACAGGTTAGGGAGAGTCGGTGTCGCACGCGCCTCTAATCTCAGCGGGGAGATCAGTCTCACACCACTCACCACAGAACTGCCAGTGCCCATAAAGAGGAAATTATGAGATTTATAAGCCAACAGGAGGGCATCGTCACGTTGAGGTTGTGCATCTGTGGCTGGAGCGGGAAAATGAAGCAGTCCCTATGGGAAGCTTCAGAGGCAGTAGGGAAGGCTAAGAAAAATGCTCCTGCTTGAAAATTTTCGTGGGAGTTCTCATTTTGGGACAAAACACACTTCTTTTCTTCTGACTTCATCTTTTTAGATGGCTTCTGTCTCTGCCTCAGTGCCACGGCCCCGCACTAAATATACTGTGTTGTTTTTTCTCATAAAAGAGGAGACAGAGGTTTCCAGACAGGCCAGATTTGCCGTGTTATGTGCGGGTGGATCCTGCCTTCCCTCACCATGACAACATCTCCCTACCCACAGCACACCACCTGAACATCCCCACTGCTTCCCAGCCCTGCCTGCTCCAGCCTCAGGCAGCTTAGAGCAAGAGGTTGCAGGGCAGTCACTGGGAGCAGCAGAAGGGTGCAAGAGGGATGGAAAAACTTGATCCTGTGCAATGTTCACCCATCGCTCCAATAGGCCTGTCCAGGAAAAATGTCAGGAATTCGTACCAGTTGGTGTGTGGATCAGTCTTGGGAATTTTAACTGAAATTTATGAAAGCTGAAGGGAGAGAAATGAGTTTGACCTGACGCTCTGACCTGGGCACGGAGAGCCTCTTCTGGGTTGTTTTGCTGGAGTACGGCACCAGATAAGGAAACCCGACATTGCGAAACCATTGTACATATTGATAACTTCCAAGGGATCTTTATGGGCAACAGAACAAATGGTCATGCAAGTACCAGCCATGGGCAATCGATACACACATCTGCCTGCTGGCTTGATTTTAGCCAGACCATGCCTGAATGCCTGCCTTCCCCAGGCAGATTGGCACAGGGCTAGCTAACCTCTCCCCATCTGGGAGTATATTAGGCAGCTGCAAGCGTAGGTTATTATTCAAACCTGTTAAAGACCCCATTCCATCCCGCTGCTCTCCCTTTGCTCTCCTCTGGCCCCTGGGTTATCCTGCCCTTCCTTGCTGAGCCATCAGTCCTGCAGCATATATAATTTTTCGTCATACAGTAAGCCATATCTTGCCGCGCAGTTGTGGTAAATTGACATGGAAGGAATTGGTGTGTAATTTTCCCATTTGAGTGAAAAAAAAGGGAAAAAAAAAAAAAAGCAAGCAAGCATGTGGTTCTGCAAGTATTATTCTATGCAATTTAAAGGTTTCATGTCCAGCCCTGCGAGGGATGTAGGCTCCCAGCACTTACGTTACCTGTTGTAGATTTTAGTAAGGAAATAGGTGCCTTGATACTTCTTATGTTTGGAAAGTTGCTAAAATTAGACTCCAGAGCTACTTAGATGTGTTTAGGGAGTAGCACTCATTGACTTAAAGACGGAGCAACCTTTTTGTTTCGAAGGGTGTTTTCCTGCTAAGCACTAGGAAAGAGAACTGGAGGTATTTGTGCTTTTTTTCCGTATTGTTGTTAGTTACTGTTCATATGCTTTCTCAAGCCAAGGGGAACCTGTTTCCCAAAGAGCACATCTTGGGCACTGAATCTCCCCACCATCAGCAGGCATTGGGGCTGTTCAGAGTGGTGCAGTGCCTCCGGTGTAGCGTGGTGGTGGTGGTCCTCCGTCTCATTGGAACCATCTTCCCCTGGATATGCCAAACTCAGCCCAGCAGGAGCTTGCAAAAACACTGAAGAAAAAACACTGAGGAAGGCCCTGTGATAATTCCAGCTGTTATTGTAACTGGGGGAGTAAATTGCACACTGGGTACATGTTTGTAATAAAATGGGTGTGAGTGGCAAATTAGCATGACCTCTTCTGATGAGGAATGAGCCTTGCAGGCTAATAAAACAAATGCAGTAGGAAAAACAGATTACAAAAGGATGAAAGATAGCTCTGGAACCCTATTCCTTTAAATTCAGTGTCCCTCATCTCTGCAAAACAGCTGCAATGGAAGCAACACCCATGTGTGTGAGGGCTGAATTTGTTCCCAGGGTAAGCCAGGTCAGCGATGGGGAGGGTTATGTGTTCAGTGATGTGCTAGACTGCTCTCCGCCACCGGCTTTGCCATGTGCACATGACTGACAGTGCCCATATCAGCATGAGAACTCAGCTAATGGTGGGAGGAAATGGCTTTAAAATAATTTGTTTGAAGAAAGATAATTAATGTGCTGCCCACTTCATTCACTTCCTGTGAAACTCTTCTGCAAGAGCTGTCAGACAAGGTTTTCCACCAACAGAGTTTTGCGGGATTTCAAAAAGTGCCTACTTCTTTGAGAAAGCAAAGGGTTGGCGACAAACAGCTGCAACTGGGAAGCATTGTAATTGCTGAAAGATAAAACGTGTGAAAGGATGTCTGTACACTGAAAACATGATTTGCTGAAAATAGTCAAGTTTGTTCTGGTTACCTGCACACACTCTCTAGGCCACAGTATCTGTACAGTATGCCTTTGGGGACCCATAAAAGAGTCCAGGTGCTTGTCTATGCTGTTCTTTGCTATAGGATGAAATCAGAAAAACTTCACGCTGGGCCAGTAAGAACACACACACAGTTATGCGACCTCCTGGTTGTGGTTCTCAGTCATGCCAAGACAAAACCTTATTGTAGAATCATAGAACAGTTTGGGTTGGAAGGGACGTTAAAGACCATCTATTTCTACACCCACCCACCCCACCCACCCCCCACCATGGGCAGGGACACCTCCCACTAGACCAGGTTACTCAAAGCCCCATCCAGCGTGGCCTTGAGAAACACCAGAAATGGGGCATCCACGACTTCTCTGGGACGCCTCTTTCAGTGTCTCACCACCCTCACAGTAAAGAATTTCTTCCTAATAAGTAATCTAAATCTACCCTCTTTCAGTTTAAAACTGTTACCCCTCGTCCTGTCACTACATTCCCCGATCAAGAGTCTCTCCCCATCTTTCCTGTAGGCCCCCTTTAGGTACTGGAAGGCCACTATAAGGTCTCCCTGGAGCCTTCCCTTCTCCAGGCTGAACAACCCCAGCTCCCTCAGCCTGTCTTCATAGTACAGGTGCTCCAGCCCTTTGATCATGGCACTCCTTGTCCCTCTAATTGTCCCTGTAATGGCAGAAATCATAGAATGTGTTGGGTTGGAAGGGACCTTTGAAGGTCATCTAGTCCAACCTCCCCTGCAATGAGCAGGGACATCTCCAACTAGATCAGGTTGCTCAAAGCCCTGTCCAACCTGACCTTGAATGTTTCCAGGGATGGGGCATATACCACTTCTCTGGGCAACCTGTGCCAGTGTTTCACCACCCACATTGTAAAAAATTTCTTCCTTATATCTAGTCTAAATCTTCTCTCTTTCAGTTTAAAGCCATTACTCCTTGTCCTATCACAACAGGCCCTGCTAAAAATGTTTGTCCCTATCTTTCCTGTAGGCCCACTTTAAGTGCTGAAAGGCCACAAGGTCTCCCTGGAGCCTTCTCTTCTCCAGGCCAAACAACCCCAACTCTCTCAGCCTGTCCTCATAGGAGAGATGTTCCATCCCTCTGATCATTTTTGTGGCCTCCTCTGGACCCGTTCCAACAGGTCCATGTTTTTCCTGTGCTGAGGGTTTCAGAGCTGGACGCAGTACTCCAGGTGTGGACTTACCAGAGCAGAGCAGAGGGGCAGAATCACCTCCTTCGACCTGCTGGCCACACTTCTTTTGATGCAGCCCAGGATGGGGTTGGCTTTCTGGGCTGCAAGCGCACCCATTGCTGGCTCATGTCTAGCTTTTCATCCACCAGTACCTCCAAATCCATCTTGGTAGGGCTGCTGTCAATCCCTTCATCCTCCAGCCTATATTGATACCAGGGATTGCCCCAGCCTAGGTGCAGGACCCTGCACTTGGCCTTGTTGAATCTCATGAGGTCCACGTGGGCCTGCTTCTCAGGCTTGTCCAGCTTCCCAAGCTCGTCCAGGATCCGCTCCATGACAGCAATCATGCTTCTGGATGGAGAAAATTTAAATACAAATATTTCTGTTTTCTAAGTGCTCTGTTTAACTGTGGTGCCTCCTTGGCAATGCAGAACTTGACTCTGCAAAGTCACTTTTGCTGCTTTTCTAAAGCAGTTGCTCTGAGCATGGTAATGGCCACTGCCATCACTCACTGGTCCTTTAATTGCTACTGTCCCTGTAATTTGATACTGTACCAAAACACATCGGTACACAGGTTTTACTCTAACGCAAATTCACCTATATATGTAAGGGTATTACTTAATATTTCAGGGACCAGTGTATATAGCTTTTGGGGAGAGATGCAACTGGAGGACAGAAATGGGCATATGAGAAAATGTTCCAATTTTACCCTTACAAGGGGTGAACAGAGCAGATGTTTACATCTGGAGGTCAAGCTACAAGTACAGTAATTCTCCAGCTGAGAAATAGCTAACATTCTTTCAGAGACCAGGAGAATAGCTTGTAAATCAGATCTTCAGAGTGACTGCACTAATCAAGTCTAAGAAGAAATGCAAAGACTGACATTAAGTGGGCATTAAAAACATGCCATCATTCTCGGGGATGCTCTTCTGAGTGAGATGCACTAATATGGCCAACCGAGCTACCAAACTAAATTAGGCCATTTCCCTTCTATTCAGTAAGAGAGAGAAAGGGAGGAGGGAGAACAGAAGCCTTAAAAATAACCCCCCACTGTAAACAGCGTTCAAAATGAATGTTACAGGTTTTATTATTATTTTAACTGCCTAATTCCTTCCCTTTGTTAACAAAAGCAAAGAAAATACTTAACATAGACAGAATTCTCTTTTCCTGCCTTTCGCTTTTTGTACATAAAAGGAAACCAGTTCTCTGAAGTAGTTATATTTTTGACATTTGACTAAGCAGCCAGAGATGCTAAGAAAAATACATACAGGATTTTATGGCTAGCCTTTCCCTAATGTGGTGTGTGAGGAATAAGAGATGGGCCAAGCTGGCAAAGCAAGAAAATAAAACAAAAAGAGAAAAAGAAAAAAACAAGACCCAAAGCTGCATGTTGCTGCAAGCATGTCTCTCTGCACTCACAGCCCCGGGTCTGACCCCTGTCACGTCGCTGCAGCTGCCCAGAGGGACCAAAGCAGCACCAGGGAACCCCCAAGTTTGGTTGGGGGGAACTAGGGGAAAGCTGGTAAATGATTCAAACGGTAGAAACCACCCCTTGGAAATCACTGGAGGTGATAGCAGGCGGCAATCTTGACTGAGACGGTTGAAGGGGGAATGCAGGGGGAAAGGATGGATCGAAACATCCTTGGGGGCGAGGAGCGAGCAGCTGCCACATCCCCCCCACTGAATGTCACTCCAAGGAAAGCAGGGCACGATGCACCCACCAGCTAGCCAGGCACAGGCCACCTGTGTTTGGTGACCGCTCTGGCCACCGCTCATGTCCCGTGCAGCCTGCCTGCTCCCCCCAGCCCACCTCCCCTCCGCACCACCTGCCTGGACCGCATCCCCCAGCCTCTGCGTGGAAAGGGTGGAAAACTGGTCTGTCCATGGCTACGTGATACGCTGGATCTGGCCACTAATATTTCATTACCGTTGCTCTGGTTCAGGGGTTTGACGGAACCTCCAGCCCATCACCGGGCAGCACAGGGTAGGTGGTGCCGTGGCTCGGAGGTCATTTGATGTGTGCTGTGCCTCCTGTGTCCTAATGCCCTTCACCCCCCCTGCCCCAGCCCTGGAAGCACTTTCACAGCTCTGCAAAGCGGGACAGAGCAGCCCCCGCCTTCGCCCACAGCAGGGCACTTGGCAAATATAAAGAATCTCAAGGGACCTCATTGAAGCAAACACTGAAATCCTCTTTTTTTTGGTAAAATGCCTTCTCATGAACTTTACCTCAAGTGTACAGTTAGGGCCCTTCAAAGGTATTTAATTAAGGAACAAAAGTGTTCCTTGCTTGCAAGACTAAACGAGGAACTTTACCAGAATAAAAAAGAAATTCCACGTCACTCTTAGTTTGAGTTTTAATGTCTCTTTTCTGGCTTTCACTAATCCTTTTTTCTTTTCACTGGTGTTTTTCATGTGGACTTAAAGAAATACTACAGTTATCTATGCGTCCCACAAAGTCAGTTTATATTTATTCAGTCTGCCTCCTTCCACATCCTTTCTAGCAGAAACAGCACAGTAGCCACAGGGGAGAAAATTAGCCAGGCAAATTCTCCATCTGTCTCTTTTTCTCTTTCCCGGGGCTATTTGACTGTGCATCTTTCTCTGGGTATTGGTGGATCATTTTTGCATGATGCAATTTAAAACAAAACAACCCAAACCAACAGCTTCATCTACGCAATTCACCAGATGGCCTTAACAAGGCTAACCTTGACTGTGGCTTCACTGGGTTGCGTGCCACAATTTGCTTTGTCTGAGGGCAGACACCAAAGTTTTGGGCATTTTTTCCTCATGTTATTTGAATTCCCGTGTCTGCCCCTTAGGTGTAGCCTCAGTGGTCTTGGGGAATGGGCCCTATGGCCCTTGCAGAAACATGCTGCCAAGATGATTCTTCCAAAAGTGGTGGCTGAGGACAGTGAAAGGGAAAGCTTGTGTGTACGTGTGTGTTTATGTACATCTGTGTACATAACCTATGTACATCACCTTCCCTTAACCAAGGCACAAAGATTAGGGATGTAGAAGCAGATGGGACAGAGCAGTGAGAGCAGATTGAGGTGGGGAACAAGGGCAGCGGGACCGGGGGGAGCGGCACTGGCCATTCTGCAGAGCTTCCAGGTGACCATGTCTCAGAAAAAAGATAGGAGCACTGCGGGGAGCCAGAGTAGACACTGGTCATGTAAATAAAGCAGGAAGAGGCTGAGATCTTCTAGATAGAGAAGGAGAGAAATGGATGAGACAAAACTCAGAGATTTTACAGAAATTGTGGACAGGAAGGTGCAGTTCAGGAAAATGCTGTGTAAGGAGAAGGCAGAGGTCTGAGAGACCATGAGTGTGAAGACAATGAGGGATGGGAGTGAAAATAACCCTCAAGTTGCAGGGTCTGTAAGGCTGCAGGACCCTTGGTTTTGTTGGTATTATTCTGTGATGACTCTTATTTACTTCATTATAAATTTGTTTGATGTATTTCCTCTCTACAAATACTACTTCGAGGTTTTGACTTGGTCATGCTTTGCACGGTGTTCCTGCATGGGGCTATGAGGGAAACATAGAGGGCCCTGATTGGGCTGCTATTTCCATCACCCGGTTCATCCATTTCATCTCTTCTCCCTTGGCTCTCATTGCCAAGGTCACGACAATATTGCCAAGCCTGAAGCCAAACATCCGGTATCTATTCCAACTCAAAGCTCTTAGGTCCTCTGAGTCAGTGCGCTCGTGTCAAGAATAACCCAAAAGAGATATGGAAACCCCAAAGTCACTGCCATAAATCACGTTTGTCCTGATGCCATTTTCATCTCTGAGAGTGGCCTGCCCTTTGTGTCATGTCCTGCCAACATTCCCAACTGTTGGCCATTTGTTCACAAAGGGGAATGCGAAGTACACGCTTTCAAGAACCCATCCAATACCAGAGGTATTATGTGTTCATATGGACAAGCTGGGACAACTCATCTCTACCACTTCATCCCTGGGAAGGAAAATGAGCCTGAAACCGCATTAAAGGAGTTGCAGTTTGCTGCTGGGGAATGCCACTTGAAATTTTACTCATGCTTGGTGCTAGATAATTTCTCTGGTCGCAGTTGCAGCATAATGCAGAGCTGGTTAATTTGTCCACTGTGAGTGATGCTCATAAATTTAGCCTGTTTTTCTCTGGTTGAGCTGTGCATGAAATGACCTGGATTTCTTCAAACGTATTTGTTATTCATAAGGATTCTCAGAATAGTTTGGACCAACGCTTTTCAGCTTGCAACACGCTCAGCCTGATGACTTGCAATTCACTTTCCACTTTCCATGGTTTGTGATTTGTCTTCCAAGTCAAAAGCTATTACCTCTGTTTGCCAGTGAGTGACAGAAACTTTATAAATAGAAGAGTAATGACTATTGAATAATGATTTTGTTTTGTATGAGTTTTTTGGCACAAATTCATATAGATTTGGGGATTCTAGAATATTTTTATGAATATCTTATTTCCTCATAGTACTGAGACAAGTTCTGGTGTAAATTTGCAAAGCCAGCTGTCTTCAATCCGATTGTCCCTGGAGTCTATCATAATAGTGATGTATTGAATTATGACAAGTTGCTTTGGTTTGTGCCAGCTCCATGTTAATCGCTGTTAATGTTTTATGTTCCAAAAGCTGAAAATATGTCAAAGGACAGAGCAAACTAAGACTTTCTGTATAGCTTGCCAACTTGAGAGATTTATTTTCCTCCCCTTGAATCTGATAGCAAAATTCCCAAATCATTGAGGCTGTTTCTTAGCTTACTGTTGTCTTGAAGGTGTTGTGGCACCTCATGACTTGGAAGTGTTTTAAGAGGTTAGCAAAATACATCTCCCGTGCCATAACCCAGGCCAAATCCAGGCCATGCTAAGGGCTTGCATACCATTCCTTTCTCCTGACTTGCAGCAATGAGTTTGAGAGTCACTTCACTCCAGCCTCTTTCGATCCTTGTGACTCTGCAGGCACAGAGCTATACATTTTAAAATACCTCAAAGCTGACGTGAGAGACTTAATTTAGATGGATATTGGGGTTTGCTGTCAGACTCCCTTGCGTAGTTACTCCCCCCAGAGACATCGTAGTTCTCTTCCCACCCACTGTGGGAAGACATGTAATTCCATGTTTGTGGTTCCCATGTTCCTGGGAAGCTCCAGAAAGAGACGGGACCACATTTAAGAGTTTGGGGAAGGGGAAAGGGAAGAAAAGACAGGACTATGGCTCATTTCCCATAGCCCTGTCCCTCCATAGGTCTTCCTTTCATGTGCTTTCCATACAGACCCAGTGGCAGAAGTCCTTAGTCAGAAATAAAATTTTCTCTGGTGTGGCTGTTATTCTGATTATTAAATTGATAGTGGTATATAGCAAAAACAATGGAAGAAAACTATGCGGAGGTAACCAGAACTCTATCTACACTTCAGTGGCGTCAGATATTAAATGAAGTAATTGCTTGGGTTGAAAGATACTCTGTCTTTTACTACTATGTTAATGGTATAAACTAGCTGTACCTATTCTGAAACCCAAAATTACTCTCTTCTGGCTGCTGCCATGCAGGGTTTTTTCCCCCTCTTCTTAACTATGTTATCCCAGAGGTGCTACCACCATCGCTGATGGGCTCAGCCTTGGCCAGCGGCAAGTCCATCTTGGAGCCGGCTGGTATTGGCTCTGTCGGACAAGGGGGAATCTTCTAGCAGCTTCTCATAGAAGCCACCGCTGTAGTTCCACTGCTACCAAAACAGCTGGGGCACATGAATAAATTAATAGCAAGCAAGCTACAAGGGGAACATACCACATTAACAAATTTGCGTTATGTAGGTGTGTGTCTGCTTTTCTTTTAATCGTGATGTTGTAAATCCACAAATGCCACTACCTGCAGGAGTATGTGCAATGACGTGGCAAGCCCTTCTTCCCAAAACTCAGTCAGCTTCACTGTGTTCAAGAAAAATAGCTCCTTCTGACAAAGTAACTGGCAACGCCTTTCCTATTGCAAGACCTCCTCTTGGTTTCACCTGCTGTGCCGTGAATGTTATTTGCATTGCTGTGGTACCCAGAGACCCCAGCTTTCAGCCTGGGTGCCCAGTGCGAGGCACGTTGCTCTCACAGGAAGACGGAGTGGATCCCTTCACGGTGCTGCACCTGAAGCTGTAAGCCCTGCTGTAAAGACACAAACTGGTACCTCTGCAAAATGTTGCACTCCCCCAGAGGAGAGAACCAGCTTGGATCTCATCTAATGCGGGGCTCTCAGCATCCTGGGCCTCTGTGAGGCATCAGCCTTTGGCATTGTAAGAAATTTATGGATGTTGTAAGACACCATGTGAGAGATGCAGAACAATTTCGTCTCTTCCTGGTACCACCTGACTAAGGTTAAGTTAATCCTTTTTGCTCACAACGTCTCATGTGCCCTGTCCTTAAAATGGACGCTGAGATAACAAAGTCTTTTTGTGGAGTCCCTGGAGATGTGCTGGTGTTTGCTGTCAATGTGCTGGGTGAGGTTTTGTAACATTTGGATCTGGCAGCATTAATGCTAAGTTTGCCTGAGCTTCTATATGCATTGCTCCTGACTGCAGCAAGGTCCCTCACTGCATCTCTGTTGTTTATTCTTCGGCTAGAGTAATGCAAAGCTTCGTGATGGCTTTCAGATCAAAGTTTACTCATTAGGTTGCCTTACCCAGTCACTAAAGGCATTAGCTCCAACGTAACAATCTTCTGAAGTCCCGTGAAATCACAGCAATTTTTTCCTTTGAACATACCGCATTCAGAGAACGGTAGTCATTTGCATCAAGACCTTTCAGTGATGCTGATTGTAGTGCCAGCACCCCTACAATTCATTCATTTTTTTAATTAAAATAGTTTCATTTTTCTATTTAAAATTATTTTAAATTGGAGGAAGCTTCTACAAGATAAAATACAGGCATTTCATTGTCCAGGTTCTGCAGTAAAGATAAATTATAATTAATAATAGATATGTGACTACCGCAATATTATACAATGTAGATCCACAAGATTTTTGCATATATTTTGAAACAACCCATTTCTCTGCATGATTCATGAACCAGCTGTCTAAGAATATAATTGGGTCATATTAGAATTAATGGCAGGTATTTTGGTGAGTAGTGTGTGCGTTCGTTCTACAGTTTGCTCGTTGTATGGCTAACACCATCCCGTGCTATGTTGGTAGAATACCTTGTGATAAGAGAGGAAGGATGGCAACACAAGGGGAAAGGAGTGAATTAACTTGGATAAAGCAGGAGAGAGTCACTCTGGGACTTTCATCCCTCAGCTTTTTTCAAGTCTTAGAAACATCATCTAGTTTCTGTTTCGTGTCAGTATCTAAAGCCTACAGTCAAACAAATCAGTTATAACTGCTGCTTTCTGCCAGGAGTCAGTCTTAAAATACAAGTTTTTCCTTCTTTTGACTAGAAATTTCTCCCTGCCCTTCTCTGGTATCTTGAATCCCACCACTCCTGGACTGGGCAAAGCTCAGAGCTGCATATAATTTTTACTGATCAAATGTCTTTCATTTGTCTTCTCAAATTATCATTTACCCTGAATGAGAGTATACCTTAATTTGCTCAGAAACCCCAAAAGTTCAGAAATGTCCCAAACCAGAAGATTTCCAAAAGATTTTCAGTTTCTACTGAAACTTCTCATGCACCTAGTATGTGACGTGCTCTTCTGTGTATGTCACTAGTTCCTTATAAATATATTCTTCCACTTCTCAGAATAAGCTCAGAAGAAGGGAGAGGAGGAACATCGCATGTGCCTGTAAGTGCAAAGAAAGGTATTCTCTAAGCAATTTTCACCTAAGTGGAGATGATAGAACCTCTGTGGGTCATGGGAAAAAGTTCACAGGGAGAGGAAGGGCGAGCGAGAAAAAGAGAAACTATCCTTCATCAGGACAGTTTAACCTATTACCGGAACTGGAAGTAAATGTCAACTTGTCAAGGTGCCTGGCCTGGATGGAAAACCTGGGTTTGGGCATGGTGAGCTGATTATTCAGCTCTGATCTGCTATACGTGTCTCCACCCTGTGCTCGAACATGCTTTCTAAGGCGATCTGCTTGCTGGTACTCAGCCTCCCAGAACAATTGTAAATGGGTCTGAGTTGTCATTGTGAATCAGGATAAAAACGACCCAGCTCCTGTCCAGAAAATGGAGATGTGCATTTTATCCTGATGTGTGTGTGTTAAGCATTGCTTGGGCTAGGGCTCAAAGTAGCTTTGTACTTCAGATTGTTCATTATCAGTGTACTGCAGCAAGCCGAATGGGCAGGGATTACGCAACCACCACCCACCATTATCTTTTCCCATCTTCTTCTATCCCTTTGGAAGAAGTAGTGCAGAATTAATTATCATGCCTTTGTAAAGATATCAGAGAACATCGTGTGGAACCTCCTCCCGCACAGCTTGCTTTCTAGTCAAATGTGATTATGTAAAAACATAATTCTGTTGTTTTAACTTTGATTGATTCAGACACACTAGGCTTACAGCAATTAAGCTAATATAATGAACAAATCATCAGCAGTTATATGGCAAGTTAACAAGCTACAGTCGAAACATTAAACCACAAATGAGTAATGCTGAACTTTTTGCTGAGATTGTTTTAGGACCTCCTAGTTTAAAATCCTGATCAGAACCAGACCTCTAATGTGTGTCCGTGCATCTGATTCAACCCGCATCTCTTCATTCATTGCCACCATCCTGTCCCTCACCTTCAAATGCCAAGGCAGAGAAGCAGCCTGACTGTGGGATGCCTTTCTTTTAGTCTTTGTCAGAAAGAACATGTGTTCCCGGTACCCCTTTGTGATGGGGAACGGTCAGGTTGCACCTGCATCTCCCGCCTTCCCATCCTTATCATCCCTGCATCTCGTTCGCATGAACCAAAACTCAATCAAAGCACCCACAGGGGCACAATTCAGTGACAACACTTGGGGATAGCTGAGCCTGAGGCTCCGCTGTAGAAATGGGCATGAAGTGGTAAGCCTATAAATTTTGGGCTTTTGCCTTCACATCATCAGACAAGGCAGTCAAGCACAGACACATTTGTATAAAATAAAACTAGGTAGAAATGCAGGTTCCTAAATGATAACATAAACTTTCCCAGCAACCACTTGGAGGTACTTCCTAAATACGTACTCTGTTGATGTAACTTTAGATGCTGGCAGATACAGATGTTAACACTGGATGCAATCATGGGAAGTTTTCTCTCCTGGCCTGCTAACAAAGGTGTTTTTTCATATCCATGTATACATCAGCTGATCTTGACAAATTAATCACCTTAACAAACAGAGCCGTTGTCGAGCTTGATCTCTGAGTTTCATATTTCGTACTTGTTAGATGTTAGAAAAATACATCTTAGCTGTAGATCAGAGCTCTTCAGTTTTACCCTCGCAGCCTCCTTCTGTGGCAGCTATTGGTCCTGTGGGATCTACCTGAGTGCTACCCAACCCTCTCTAGATCCCCTTCAGAAATCTCCATATTTTTGCTCAGACTTTATCTGCTCAGCTGTTCCCTTCCACCAGCTTCCTTTCATTTCTTCCTAGTTCACACCATTTTACAGATGGTGGTCAAAGTTACTTTGAGGATGCAGAATGGATTTCTGCCTTTGGCTCTCCACTTCCAAAGGCGCACCAGGAACACCCAAATGGAGCCAAAATGTATCATGTGTCTCTGCCCATCTCCATTCCAGAAAAAGCTATGCACTGGTTTCAGGAACTTGCTAAAACTGGCTTCTGTCCCTGAACACTTTAATCTCTAATGCGGTTAGGGTAAAATAAAACAACAGTGGCAGGTCATTTGAATAAAACATTTGAAAGAATTAGGAGTCCTTACTGTCAGAGGCACTTTGGTAAGGTTAGAGATTTCCCCGTTCAGGCTGGTTTTGACCGTAGTTTGTCTTGCAAGCTGAATCTCTGAAAGTGCGATGGAGTCTCCATCCTGTCCCATCTCAGCTCTCAGCTCAGCTGGTGCCGTGCCAGATCGGTCCGTGCTTGGGAATAAGTGGGTTTGTATTGTAAGGTGCAGGGAACTCTGAAAGTGGTTGAATAACACCTTCATGCCTGATCAGTTTTATTTTCATTTTTTATAAAGCGTAACAGTTGGTGAACAATGAAATTATCGCCTGCAATTGCTGTGGACTACACACAAGAATCAATGCCAGAGTCCTCGACTGTGAACTTCTTTGCCCTGTCCCATTACCCACTTTTGGGGAAAAGCTGTGAGTTTGATAAACGATGGCAATGCTTCTGGGGTTGGTGGCTTTGTGTCACCGCTCTAGAATCGCTGGGCCACTGCACATGAAAGTTTAATGATTGCATAAATTTTAGGTGTTGTCTTTCCCTTGCTGCAGAAAACTATCAAATAAATTTATCTCAATGCTCTACTGCCTCCATAGGAGTGCTGTAGGCTTCTCCTGCTGCTGTTTTTTTTCCCCCTGTCTTTTAATGCTTCGTTTAAATCACTGCTCGCACCCACAGCTGAGAAAGAGAGGTCATGCGTCCAAGCACAAGTAACAAATGGGATTTGCTGTTAAGGGACGCCATAGCTTCTCACTTACTGGGAGCATGTCATGGCATTAAACTGCTCCCGATGCCAACCTGCAGAATGACTGCTTGGGCACAGACAAGCGGGAACTCTGAAGTCGTTCCTTCACTCTCATCGCCTGGCTGCCATCATTTCAACAGCCTGCTTAAAAGTCATCAGCAGAGGAGATGCGCAGCTGCTTAGTCACTTGAGGTGGAAAATGCATTAAAACCTAATTTATACAAAACCAAGTGGGCAAAGTGATCTGTTTCGTTGTCAGTATTTAGGTTAGTGTGTGCAGTATCGCTGTTGCTCTTCAGGTACCAATTCCGACTGTACATACATACACGTTTTTCCCAGGCCTTGCTTGATCTGTTCTGCCAGGTCTGGCTGACCACTCTTTCCCTGGGCTGAAGCCTCAGCTCTGAGGCAGAGCACAGCAGGAGACTCCCTGTTTCAGCGCTTACTCTGATCTGAAAACAGATGCAGCAGGCTTGTCTTTGTCTGTGAGATAAGACCTGACACCCACAGAAACATCAGTGGTTTGTATGGCCTTATTTACACCAAAACCAGAGTGCTCCACTTGACACAGCCTGCTCCCTGGCCTGCCATCTGCAGCCAGCACCCGTGGAGGGGAATGAATGCCCTGATGGACATACCCACCTCAGAGGAAACCCTCTGGGCCCTCAGCAGCATGTGTAGACAGATGAAATGGGGAAAAATAGCATCTCAAACTGCAGTGAAGCCCGCAGTGTGCAAGGAGGCTTTGAAGAGCCCTGGTTGTAGTTGGAGGGACAGGAGGAGCAACACGGTACTCATGGTTGTAGTGTGGCTGAAGGGCAACCTACCCCCATCTTCCATAGTGAGACCAAGGTCTGATCTGTTCTACCTGTAACAGCTGGTGCTCACAGCTTTTGTGGCCTTTGAGCAATGGGGATGTTAGAATAATCTCCTTTGCTGTGGGATCACAGCTCTGGTAAAACCCAGAACTGCCAGTAGTTTCTTTCTTAGGATCATCTAGGATGAGGTTGTCCAGGAAGGTGGAAGTGGGCAGTACAATGCCCCCTTCTTCTCTTCAAAAGAGGGACATATAAGAAAAAAATGTCTTCTAAAGGCACCTGAATGCCTGTATTGGAAGGAAACTGCAGGGAACAGAAATGAAAATCACAGAAACAGGGAGAGCAGATGAGACTTTGATGGACAAATCCCATTTCTAGGACAGAAACATGCATCAAAAATTACCATCTGTGGAGGAGTTTCTAACATTTGGTTTGCTGTGAAAGAAGGCAAAGTGACTGCCACCTTTAAAAAAAAAAAAAAATCCCACTGTGCCCTTCACATTACAAAAAAAATTTAATAGCCTTTACATAACCTCCAGATTTGGCCTATTCAAGCAGCCTTGGTTTTGGTGAGGGAAGGTAGCCAGGCACGAACTGTGCTCACTGAATTGATGAACTGTATAAAAAGCTCAGGAGACATTTTCACTCCTAATTGATTGCAGAAAGCTTCTGTGACATGTGTCATCGTCCACCTTGAGGAGAGCTTGACCCATGGGTGATGTGGAACTGCAGGCCGTGCAGCCCCTTGGAAAATGAGTTTGCTTGGGAAAGTACAAAATCCTCAGCGCTCCCTGTGTGCTGCTCTCCCTCCTTGCCTTTTTGCCTCCAAAGTGCTTTGTGAGTGGAGACTCGAAGAACGGCATAGCCTCTCAAATGTAGCTCATACCTAGGGAATTATTCACGGTGTTATGGAGCAAAAGGCTTTTCCCCACCCTGGCTATAGAATTATCTTAAAGGATTTTCACTGAGTTCTGCGCTGGTTGTTACAGGGAAGCTGCTCTGATCTCAGCACGCGGCTGCCACTTGAGCATCCCGCTTGATTTGAGTGGATCTTGGGTAGACTTTGAGAAATATGGTGATGCGGCCATCAGTGACAGTGCGTGCATGTTCCTCCACGTCTGACCTGTGTACTTTTTCATCCTGGCTTTTGCAAAATTTGTTTTAATGCTTCAGCTGGACAATATTCCTGTTGATTTGCTGTGATGTGAAAGGGAATGGCAGCGTTTTCCCATTGGTACTAGTAAATTCATGACTTCATGGCCGTTCTCCGAGGAAGTCCTCACCAGCTGTGACCCTGCTGAGGAGTAGCAGATGGAAAAGCAGATTTTCCTTTTCCCCTCAGCACTCTGTTTTTTAATCCTCCCTTGCTTTGGGCAGCATTGATGGCACATACCTGCCCAGCGCTCCTACGGATCATGGTCCCAGTCAGGCTCAGGAGTAAGTTTGCTGCAGTAATCCCAAGCATTAGTATTTGTTGCCAGGGCTTCAAAGAGTTTGCAGACATGTGATATCCAAGACCACGTTGTCATCAGCCAGTCCTCCTCCAGGAGTCAGGCATAGAAAACACACTCTGTTTGCAGGTCCGCATACCTCATGTGCAAGTCAAGTCCCATTCTCCAAGTCTGACAGCTTTCACCCATTGCACTGTACAACATGGACTCTGTGCTAAATGGAGTCACGGGTTGTGTCACACACCCAGGCCCCAAAAAACACTTGGGGAGTTGAGAGGCAGCTTCTCTCATCTTGATATTGAAGGAAAATAAGCTGCATACTGACATTTTTCCTAGTGCTGTAAACATATAATATAGGAAGGGACAGGTTCTGCTAGATAAAGTAATTTTTTTGATATTTTCTGATCCTTCAGATTGTCAGGGGGACCAATGCAGCTTCAGCGAGGCTCTGAGGTTGTGGTGCCAGTTACAGCCCACTCCAGCGACAGGTATTTTCTTCTTTCAGTGACAGAGTTTATCATCCCCAGCTTCCAGAGATCTACTTGGTCTTCCCTGCTGGCTTCCCATCATACAGCTGTCCTTAAACTTACTTCCAAAACATTAATTTTCAGAGTCGGCTCCTTTGAGAAGATCAGGCTGTGCAAACAAATCTTTGCCAGGCAGTCTTAATGTAGTGGGAGTAGGTATGGATCAACAGACTTTTCTAGAACTGATGTCCTTTATTTCACTCCTAAGGGAGGGCTGCCTTTTAGAGTCTAATACTTGCAAGTAACAACTTCGGAAAGCTTCAGAAAGCAAGCGGGATTTTGAGGCTTGGAGCCAGGCACCAAGGGGCTAGACCTCACCTTATACAGCGACGTATCCAAATAGACGGTGTGTTCTTTCCAGATTTTACCTTTAGCTGCTTTTGTTGTCAGCCTGTGCGAGGTGAGCTGCCTTCAGAAGACTACATGTTTTAAGTAAATGCTGCCTTTCTGCTGAAGCAGTGAGCAAGTGTGGCCCATGAGATTCGGACTTATCATCCCAGGGACCAAGGAAGTCCCTCCCAGCTCTGGTACCCAGGCTAGATCAGCCTGGCATGAATGGGAGATGACCTCAAGATTCATCTCAGGAGTAGGCCAAGGAGCACATGAAGATATTTCTTGGAATTCAGTTCTGCATTGGTTTTACAGAAATACGCACCTAATCTAAACCAACTTTTTGGTTTTGTTATGATCTGCTCCCCCTTTCTGAAGCGCTTGTAGCAGGTACTACATCATTAAAGCTAGAAGTTGATAGAGCTTTCAAGTAATTACTAAAGACAAGTCTAAATAGATAAAATAGGATTTGGTTTCCAATGCTGAATGCTTTCTTTCAAGAGGATTGCTAAGCAATTTCTTTGCAGCTTTCTCATCTGAGCTGTAGAAAACCTTCTCCTTTAAAGCTGATTATTCAATCAGAAAGCAAGCCCCAGTTAGTGTGTAGCTAATGTTTAACTCAAGATGTGCTTTATATTTAAAGGTATTAGCCTGGAAGGTACGCACTGCCCGAGGAAAGGAGAGTGATGTAACTAAGGATGAATGCATGGGGGAGACAGTCGATGAACAGCACAAAAGAATGAATCATACAGACATGCCTCATTGTTCAAGACTGCGCATTTCTAAGGCAATTGTAGTGTAACTGAAAGTGTGTGTTGTAAGAGGGCAGGTATTGCATACACTGGGGAACTGGAGCGTGATTTGGGGATTGCAAGTGAATGGTAGCTACTTCTGAAGGCTCTCAGTAACGTACCGCCAGTATTTTAAGAAATGCCTTCCTTAAAAATGTCCTTGTTGTAAACTCTGAGCTCTGTGAACAGAGGGATCGGAAAAATTGTTAACTTGTGCCTTTTACATGAAAATGCTTTTAATTCATCTTTCTTAAGGAGAAAAGGCAGCACCACTTAGCAAAAAAACTTATACCGCATCTTGCAGCAGGAGTTATCAGCTGTGTCCTGGGAAAAAGATTTTGATAGGAAATATGGCGTTTATCTGTGCAATCCGGATTGTGCTTGTGTGGTGAATACTTTGAGAATCCTTTCTATGATCTCTGGGACAAGTCAGTACGTCCCAAACAGAAGCAGGCACTGGGTACTGCTGTGGGAGCTGAAGGAGAAGGGTCCACTGACGCCATGAAATCCCCCTCAGCTGGGCAGACCTATTAACAAGCTATTCCCAGGCATCCCCTTCCAGCTCATCTCTGTTTTAATGTTAACCTTCACTTTATGACGCTCCAGCTTGTTTGCAGCAGTGTGTGTGTTAGTGTGACACGTGGAGCCATAAAACAGCTGTGAAGTCCACATAGTGAAGACAAGAAGCAGGGGTACAAGGTCTTGTCTTCTTCCCTGGGAGAATCTCCAGGTCGCCTTGCAGACCGTGAAACAGAGAGGGTCTGGCAAAGGAGGAAAAAAGCCAGAGAAATCAGAGTGGCTGACTGACTGCATTGTTGATGCGGGCCTTGAGGCTTATAAAGCTTCCTCTCTCCATAATATGTCCTGCCAGGATGTTGTGAGATGGATGGGACCTACAAAATATTATATGTGTCTGTCTCAGGAGGCAGTACTGAGCTGTTTCCCAGCAGATGGTGACTGCTTCATGGCTGTAACTTGTCAAACGGACTCAAGAATCAAATGAGAGTCAGGAAAGGGAAAAGGTGAGAGGGAAGATCTAGTTAACTTCTGCCTCTTCTACCCTTGTACATGAATTAAACATGGGGCTGCAAAACGACCCTAAGGATCCTGGCAGTGTTACGGGACACGTGCTGGCACAGAAAGTACTAATGTTCCTCAGGAGACCAGCCACGCTGCTCCCCTGCCCTTGTGTAAACTTCACATAGGGATTACTGGGATCTAAGTCCTAGCAGGAAACACAGAGGACGTCTTTTCCTCACACGTTAAACTTTCAACAGATACCAAAATGCAAAGTTGCACACTCCAAGCAACCTGGGCAGACAAGGAAACTGTGCCCGTGTTAATGAAGGTGCACTTGAAGGTTCGCTGTATTTACAGCTTTGAACATCCAGACTGGTTTATGCTCACTGTATGGAGAGGAAAACACAAAATAGACAGCTCTATTTATTTTATCTATAAATGAAATGGTTTCAGGTGGGAATTATTAGTGCTTGGGCCAGAGCAAGGAGGGAATAACTTTAATCTCATAGAAGTGAAGGAGTAAAAATTTTTAGTGATGTTCTTACAGTACACTGCAGGGACTTGCTGGAAGCAACCCAGAATCAAACAGGCTTCTTTAATGTGTCTGTTTTCCCACTTGCCCCAGTCCATCACTCCAGAATTAGCACTGGTGTAGTTAGAACTTGTTAGACGTTTTACTTTGGTAATGCTGCAAGAGAACAAAATCTTTCCTGACTATTGTACATCAGCTAGGAAAATGTGAATAATTCAGAGTTTGTTTTCTCTCTTTCCTCTCTCCTCCTTTCTTACCCACCTTTATTCCCGTAGTTTCTCTGATTCCCATGCTGGGGGATGTGTATTTTTATATATGCAGCGTGTATCATGAATTTTTGGCCAAAGGGAGGTTTCCCGTGGTCCCCTCAGATCACCTTTAAAAGAAGCCTCTGGGTGTAGCCTTGGGATAAGGGCAGTGGTGTGGGGCAGCTCCTGGGCCCTTGGGGACCTTCACCTTTCTACTGGTGGAGGGCAGGCCTTGGGGACAGCACAGCCACTGGTGCAGAACATGGCACGGCACCTCAGCTTTCCTAAGGGATGCTACAGTGACTAGTTGCCTGGTGGTAGAAGCCAAGCTCTGGGAAGCGGAGAGTACCTCTATAAAACCTTCACCTGTTAGCCCTCAGCCATGGCATCGGCTGCCCTGGTCCTCTCCTGAGGTTTTTCTTCGCTCCTCTTTTACCTTCCTGATCTCTTCTTAGCTTTTTCTTTTCTTCCCTGCCCCCTCCCCTCCTCCCCCATAGTTTATTTGAATCCCACTTGGAGGGGAATGGGGGGCAAATATATTAAAAATTAATATTTGGTGGATGAGACTTCCTCTTGTCTTGGAATTGTTTTTTTTAAATTCTCTCAGGTAATTGCCTCATTCAAATCCTGAAGGACTGCTCCATCTCTAGGTTAGACAATTAAGCGCGCGTATCTGCAGGCTCTTTGCCTTTCTGCTAAAGAAAAGATGTTAACGCATCCTGTCCATTGATCAATTGCTTGGAGAAACCGGAGGGTGCACATCAAGCTTACAAAAATAGTACAAAATCTTCTCAGGTTCTCCGTACAGCAAGCAAATACCTACATCATGTTGGAGTTTTCTCCTTTCCTCTCACACTACTGGTAGCCTGGCCGTTTCACGCCGAATAGCGGGGTGAAATAGAGTAGGAGTGGGAAAGTGGATGTACTTAGTTTAACTGTACCAACTGGGACCTTTTCAAGGATTCATCTGTTTAAGATGCAAAAGCATCCAGAGGGCATTAGGATGACGCAGATGCTTCCATTTTTGCACACTCAGCTGGAGATATCATACAGAAGTCAATTTTTTAAAGGTCCCTAATCTTTCCCCCTCTGCCAAATGAACTCCACAAAGATGTGTCTGTCTGGACCCCAAAGTCACTGTGGGGAGCACAGACCACCATAGCACCTCGCACAGCCTGTGCGTAACCAGGTCTTTCCCTTCACAACATCTTTCCAATGGCATAAATGTGGCGGTTTTTAATCCAGAGGCTCGGGACTGCTGTTTGACACAGATGTGTTAAAATCTTGTGGAAATTGCCTGGGAGTTTTTTTTGTTCCTTTGTATTAAAAAAGGTAAACAAACCCCGAGAGATGTAAGTCAGGTAGCGCCATGCGTGACTATTTAATAACAGGGTCTGTGAGGTTGTAATTCCCGTGGTACGGCCCGGCTTCTGCTTGCTATAGGTGGTTAATTATAGCATCCACAATGCTCCCAGCAGTGGAGCAGAGGGACACAGTGCGGCCTCTTTCTCTTAGACTTCTCCCCCCTCAGCTCCACTCCCCCTCCTCCCTGGAAGATAAAGCAGCAAATTCCAATTTAGTCATCCAGGTCTGAGACGTGCAGTGAATAATTCAGTTCCTCATTTTCACACGTGGACTCAGCTGTATAAACAAACTCAGTGCCTTCTGCAAAGCGCACAAATACATTTCCCAGTGTTTTTTAGGCATGGGATATATTGCTGTAGTTGAAAAACAGGAGATGTAAAGAGAAGAGGGGTCACGAATGCTTTGCCGGTGAAGCAGCAGTCTGGAAAGCCAGTGAGCTCTAGCTGCTGGGTTTGGGACTGAGGCACTGTGAGACATTGGACTGATCGATCAGTGAATCGCGCCAGGAGGAACTTGGAGCTGCATGGCCAAGAGGCATGTATGGGACCGGGGGAAACAGTGACATTTGCCTCTTACAGTTTTTGTTGACACCCTGTTCAATGTGCCTGCGTTGTAAAAGCCACCAGAGCCTAAAAGGTATGAAATTAGTCAGATTCATGACACAAAAGTATAGCTCGAAGAGCCTGATGGCCATGATAGACATGCAGAGGTTTCAGTACGTGTGTGAATGCTGCTGGACCCCTGAGTCAGCACAGCTGCAAAGTGGGGTGAGAACAATCTTTATTTTCATTAATGAAGATCAGCCTTAATATGGAAAGGCTGGCTAATCAGCAAGGGAAGTCATGTTGTAACTTGTCAGCCTGTTGGCTTATCCACCTTTGGAAGTGGAGGACCACAGAAATGCCTTGGCAGCTCCCCTTGCCTTAGGGAGATGGACTTTGGGCAGAAACGTTCTGCCAGTGGAGTTCAGTTTGTTCCTGTCTGCAGTATTATCTGAGATGTGTGCACACACGAATTTTGCTCTAACATGACCTCTGATGGTCCTTTTGTCTATTCATTGCGATTCATAACAGGCTGTAGCTTTCATCTGTTACAGACTAGTATGCGTATCCTGATGCTCACTACATTGACCAAACAGTAAGTACTGTGAGCCATCTTCCACCTCACACAAAGAAAACTGCAACATTAATTGAGGGCACCATCCTGTGTGAAATCATAAATGAGCTGTAAGGAAGGACTGTCCCATGGGTATCAGTCAAATAGTGGAATTAAAATTTTTACAGGCTAAGTACATATCTGCAGGCTCTGTTGGGGTTAACTTGCCAGCTCTTCTGGTTTTTAAATTTAATCTTTATTCTGGATGCTGTGAGATTCCTTCTCGGCTTGAATTCTGGAGAACAATGTAACCAGAAAGTCAAGATGAGCCAAGGCGTTTGATGCAAAGGGGAGATGGTGTCTCCCTCTACTTATTTCATTTTGAGAAGTAGGACTTGGCTCTGATTATCAACCAACCCCATGGGTCCTGCTGCATGGAATTGGAAAAAAATCATGCATTGAATGCAGAATCAAAATAGGGAACAGTGTGATTTTCAGGCTGGGTAGGTCACCTCCTTTTCTGGCTGGGGGCTTCCTTGTGCTGTCTTTCATTCATTGCCTGTTACAAAACACGTCAACTCATTGCCTGGCACAGACCAAGAGAGAAGCTGTGTGTCAACAGCATTAGCCTAGAAGGTTGGGAAGCTTCAATTAAAAGAGTTTATTTGCAGTGTAGAAACATGCAAGAACAAATTTCTAAGTGGTAACAAACGAAAAGGACAATCAGTCACACCCAGAAACAAATCCTATGACTAGATAATGCGGTAGCAGGTAGGTAGAGTATGATGATGGCAGTGTATCTGCAGGAGAGGCGTGTGCCAGATTGCCTGATTCAATTAGTCTTGGACTGGACGGGTCTTGATGTCTGGTGGGACTGTGCTGTTGGGCAGCCACAGCTCAGAGCCGGTTCCTCTGCCTGTGTCATTGTTGTGGGGCAGATGTGTCCCACAGTGTCTTTGCAGCGATGCTGGCCCCAGCCCACACAGCCTGGCTGCACCCGGCTGTAGGGTCGGTGGGCTCCATAGCGGGTCCCAAGGTTGGGCCCTTCACCGCCCAGCAATAGGAGACCTCTGGGAGCATCTCGCACCTCCCTGCCTGCCTGCACGTCTCGGCTGCCTCCCAAAGAAACCAGGGAGATCCAAAATGTGGAGTCAGGCTGCAGCCAGGCCCTCACAGGCCTTGTCACCAGCCCCACAGGTACCACCCCTGTGTATCTCAGGGTGTCTCCCCAAAGTGGGACGGTATTTTCCCACTCACTGCACTTCTGCAGGGAATCCTTTGCGTCTGGCTGAAACGCACTCAGAGGACAAGTCCTCTAAAGGTGCAAAATAGGAGTTATCTGTTGATGCTGAAACTGGTTAGCATCCCAGGATGTAAAGGTGTGGGACGGGTACACGCTGGAAATCTCCTGTGCCCAGTTAAATTGCTCTGAGCTTTGGGGGCAGAGAAACTGGGCTGGCTCTCTCCTGAGAAGCGTTTCACATTAGTGTCCCGTAATCACTGTGGAAATAAAACTAGGTGTTTGCATAAGGCTGAGGCCATGGGTGCGCGAATGGGTTAACCCACAGCAGCTCAAGTTGTTCCAGTTTCCAGAAAGCTGTGAATACACGACTCAATCCTAAGGAGTCACTAAGCCCACCCAGCAACAACAGATTTACTCCTGGCTTCGCTGTGGGCCATTTCCTCACGTGATGAAACACCTAATCTTTTGATACACAGCCTGCTCCCTTCTCACACCTCTCAGTGAAGGGTTTACTTATTGGGCCGTTCCTGCAACCGTGCACTTTGCTCCAAGGGTTTACCTCAAGTTCAGTGTCTCCCTGTGTGTGGCCAGAGCCTTTGCTGTGTATTGTGCACATAAAGGTAAAAGCCACCCACCTAGCTGGAAAGCAAACGTCATCTGGTGTTACACATTCATTGCAAAAAATAAGACAGAGTCACGTTGCCTGGTGTATCCCTCCAAAATAAGGGTGTATAATGCACTCTTTTTTCTCCTCTGTCCTTGAAGGAAGATGTATGGTTTGCTCTTTGCGTGCGTGTAGGGACAGATGAATGTCACCAGATGACAGACAGAAATGCGAGTGGGGTCTCACATCAGTGCTGGGTCATGTTTGGGCAAGACTTTCCTTCTCTTTAAGGCCCAGGAGGACAGGGAAACAAAGCAACCTGGTAGTAATTCACTTACTCTTGGACCACCCCCTCGTGTTCTGTGGGCCAAATTTGTCCCTTCTTGTGCTTCAGTTTCCCTGCTCCCTGCAGAAGCTGCTGCCAACATGGGAAGGGAGGGCTAAGCCACTGCACGCAAGTAGCAGCCTCTCCCCACATCCCTCGGCGTGGGCTCCCACTGCTGGGGCTCCCACCCCTGCCCAGCCCTGCTTCTTCCCGGTGCCTTGCAGGAATCTGCTAATAGCAATGAGAAAGTTCCTGGTCCAACCCCAAGCGCTTATTCCCAGGTAATTATTCAGCACCATATCAGCACTTTGCAGCCCTGATTTTCCTGACTGAGAGACAACTAATTAAAGGAACAGACACCGCATGGATTTATTGCCAAATGGGGAAAACTTAATAAAAAGCAATGACATATTGGTTCATTAGTACCTCCCTCTGTTAAGTTTCTCTTTTCTTCCCTGAAACGAGATGGGATGGGCCAGAAAGCTTGAAAGCACCTGAAGAGGAGGGCATTAACACTGGAGACAAGGAAACCATTCAAAGCAGGTGGGCTCCTTGCTCCACAGAGGTAGCTACGTTGAATAAAGGGGGAGCAGTAGCATTCCACTCATGTGGCTCTTGAAGATGCCCATCCCTGACCCAGAAGCAGTGGTAGCAGGCAGATGCAGCCATTGCCTTCCCCACTTCTCTCCACATCCTCTGCCCAGCCCTCCCAAGGAAAAAGCTGGTTTTTATCCCTAGAGCCAGCACGGAGTATAGATAGATGGAAGTTGCTGAGAGACAGTGGTACGTGGGGCGTGAGCCCTTGCCACGCTGTGGGCTGGCTGGGGCCAGTGACCCGTTTGGCTGGCTCCAAGAGCAAGCTAGCTGGGGCAGGCGGGGGAGCGATCTTTTCCCACACAGGGTGCTGCCCTGAATTTTTTCCCCCTTCCCTCATCCCAGCTGTCATCACCTTCCTCTGCAAAAGATGAACATCTTGTTGTAAGCAGGATTTTGGCCCCTTCCCCCGCTAGCAGGCAGGATTGCTGTGTCTTTTCCAAAGGCTCCTGTGCCACATCTGCTCCCTTGGAGGATATTCATCCTTGGGTCAAAGTCCTTCTCCTGTCAGATCGCCTATGGAAAGCTGGGATTCCTGGTCTCTTCATGAGGCTGAAGGGTCAGGAGCCCCATGTTTGGGGAGCCCAGAATCGTCCCTGCCCACCTAAATCCATATGTCTGAACCATAGTTTCTGTGGGACCATGAAAAGTGTCAAGAGGTCTCAGAGTCTGATCTTCGAAACCAGAGCAGGAGTGGTTGGCTAACTCAGAAAGCCCCAAGATGAGCTTACAGGCTCATTTGAAATGCAAATTTTCAGCGTGAGAGGGACCCCAGTTCATCTCTCCCTTCTTCCAGCTGGTGGACTCAAGCTAGAAAGCGTACAGGAATACCGGAGTCCAAGGTGGCAGCCATCTCACCTTCAACCTTCACCCCAAACAGTCTATCCCAGGGCTTCCTTAGCCCCACATGTCATGGGTGCGTGGTTACGTTTGCTATGTCCTTCTGATCTGATAGATATTTAAGTAGCCTATTTAAGCTAGAGCTGCTTCTATGGGAGAAAACTGTTTTGAATAGTTTCCTTGTCTCTGGTGTTGATGCTCTCCTTTTTGGGTGGGATACTGCTTTCAGGCTTTGTTGTACAACCCGTCATAAGCAAAGTGACCCTTGTTTCAGGGAGGAAAAGAGAAACATAAGAGTCATGGTCCCCTGGAGAAGAAAAGGCTGCAAGTACTGAATGGTGGCAGGTCACCCCTCCAGCTGCAGGGCAGGTTCCTCCTGCAGGTGTGTTTGTAAGGACAGGCAGAGCACATGTAAAGATAATACAGAGAGAGAGAGACCACCCAATGCTTTTCACACAGCTTAACAGTTACATACACACAGTAGCATGGGGAAGATGTGTTTTTACATAGAGCTTTAGTGTGAGGGATGTTAGGAGGTCACTTTGTTCCTAAGAAAGTTATCTAACACCTGCAATACTAACAGAGAGATGCCATGAGAGCATGCTCCTCATGGGCAGGGAGGAAGACAAGTACCATGGGTATAATCAGGGGAAAAGCGCAAGGTAGAGAAGTATAGCTGTTTGGAGAGGGAAGACAGCTGAATCTTATTATGAGGATCACAAGATTAGAGGTGGGTGGGTCCTAAACAAAACACCTGGGAGAAGATTGATGCTATATGAGGATGGCTAGTTGTTGCTGCTTCTGTTTCTCTGCTGGAGGCTATGCTGGCTGCTGAGGTTCAAAGAGTTGGTCTCTTCTGTCTTCTATTGGAGAAGCTCTTCCTGGTTGTAGAGTTTGGAGCAGGAGTCTCCTTTATCAGGTTTGGCTTTTAGTGGAGGAGTTGGGCTTTGGGTTGGAGTACGATGTAACCTCTCAGACAAGGCAACCTGCCTTATTTTATAGACTATGATTAGGACATCTTTGCTTTTCTTCTGGTACAGTAACGGGAAATTATTAAGATACTTCAGACCAAAAAAGTGTTAACTTGACCTTTATGCTGAAGAGATATTGAGGTGTGGCAGGGAGGAAATGGTTGCTGCTAAACCAAGCTGTTAATGATAACTGAGATCTACATCAGTTACGGGCCAGTAAAGTATACTTGCGGTCCCCTCTGGCTGGCTAACAGTAACCAGATCTCAGTTAGAGTTTGCAAGCTAAGTGTAGAAACTTTTTAGCTTGTATGATGCAGGGGAGCAGAGTAGGTTATGACAACTTACACTAATGCTCCTCTGTAGTCTTGAAATCTGGTCTCACAGCTGTTAATCACTAGATGGCCTTGGTCAAAATTAAAAAGGCTGTGTTATTTTTTTCAAGCCCTCCAAGAAGGAGAGTAAAGGAACATAAAACTTGTGAGAAACTGAGCAAAACAGTTGAGATGACACCTCTAATGTGCTTGTACTCGTACCCTTTGTTTACTGATGTAGACAAATATAAGAAAGCTTGAAAAAATAGAAAAGCATTCTAGCATTAGTCTTTTCTTGGATTTTTTTCAAGGATACTAGATTTTTAAGGCGGGGGGGGGGGGGGGGGGGGAGGAGGAACCTCCAAAGAAACCATTTTGGCTGCCACTAATGAAGTTCTTAAAATCATTAAAATCCTGTTATTGCTAAGATATAACTCTAAGAAGAGTTAAAAATTAACATCAACACTGAGCGTGCCAAACATTGCCAGGCTAGGGTTTCTGGACCACTAATACTTGCCTGTTGGCCTTTCTCACTGGACCATAACCTGCTCCTTGAGTTGTTCTGTGCAATGTGTTTATGCTTTTTTTGAGGAGAGAGAGGTATGTGATCTCCACTTCTTTAAAAATTGCAGGGAGGACCTCTCTGGGTAGAAAGTGATCTTCTTCTGCGGGGGGATCCTCAGCTGGTGGAGGACCTCTTACACCATCTGAGAAGAGGTAAGCACCCGTGTTTGGGCCAGTTCTCAGTTGCTTGGTATTTCTGGTGGTGACTTGTGACCGATCAGGATGCTGCTGCTACTGCACTGAGCAGTGCTATACAGCTGTGTGGGCAATATGCTTGCTCTAAGTATAGTTTAGGGATCAGAAAGACACATTCCCACGTATATTCACACAGGTCTTGCTTGCTTGTATAATACAGCAGCTCTTTAGGAAAGATTGTTTCTGTGACTGTTTTTTGCCAACTCTCAAGTGCTTGAGTTAGCAGGTAATAAATAATTTGAATGAACGATAACACAAGAATCGGAAATCTAAAGTCAATTGGTGGCCAAGAAGAAGCATCTGTAAATTTTTACCACCTGTCTCTGGAACTGGGGAATGCTAGGTACAGACAAAAACCATCTACAGAAATCCTGGTTTACTCCAAGGAAATTTTTTTTTATCTTTTGTGAACTTCAGCACGTATGAACAAGATGAAAATGAATTTTTCCTCAGTATGCAGCGACCACTGCGCTGTGCAGAGACAGATTATTCTGAAAGGAAAGCAGAAATCGGACCAAATCGACACAATTATTTCCCGGTTATTGTTTTTTAAGTAATGTTCTTTGCAAACAGTAGAATTGCTTCGTTAACGCTCAGGCGCAAATCGCTGCTGTTCAGGGACTGCGTTGGCTAAACTTTTAACAAATATTACCACCTGCTGGGCACGCCGCAGCAGTGCAGCTTCTAACCGTCTACTCCAGCAAGTAACGAGGCTCTTCCCTGCCTGAGCAAGGCATTAAGTCTCCGGGCTTGGAAACTTTTCTGATTTTCTACCAAAGGCAGAGCCGTTGGCTGGAACAGTCCAGCAAAAAACCGGAGATTTGTGTCTTCGGGAGAGTTTAGTACTGAGGGATGTTGGTTTGTTTTGATTAGTATTTTCGTGCTTAGAAACCCTGCTTCTGCAGGATTTACACAAAACGTGTTTATCGCTTACTTCTCGGTACGTTTTGCTACTTACAAACGTATGCAATATGTGGTGCCCAGGGTGTTGAGCCAAGAGCTGATCCTACAGTCTGCCTTGATCCTGCGGCCTGAGCAGGGAGAGCTGTTGTCTCACCCCACTGGACCTACTGCAGCTGCTTGGGATGTAGTGGGAGGGTGAGTTTCTGCCCTGGGACACCTACCATCATTTCCACCAGTGCCACACGTGGTCAAGCTTAACCGACAGTCAGAGCTCATTGAAAACACACTAAAATTCAGTTCTTTTCGTTCTCCTCCCTCTCCTAGGCTGGAAATGGGGGAAATATTGTACTTTCCAGGTTGGTTTAGCAACTACAGCTGCAAGACTGGGATGCAGAGATTAATGTATTCCTTTATAAATGTCCCAGAGGCTTTCAGTCCTCATGTGGGCATCTGTTTTCTCAGTCACTGGTTCGTGAACAAGGCAGCCCTTTGAGCGTTCTCTCCACAAAGCAGAGCTGGTTGGTACCTGTGGCTCTGCAGCCATTACCAGTTTATAAATAACTATTTATATTATGGTTGACATTCCCAGCTTCTTTGTGTTGCAGCTTGCTCTGGACTGGTCTAAGGCCAAGCCAAAAGGGTGGTGGGAGGAACAGCTGTCCTCCTCTCTGGACTAAAGGGAGTTACTGAATACTCTTTTGTTTAGTAATATTCACAATAATAGAGTCTGGTGCTCAAAAGAGGGACTTACCAAGACCTGGCTGACCAAGAGAGGTTTTTGCTGGGACTCCTGGGGCAAGTGGATACCAGAACGCACTGTGACATCTTGTTTTGAGGGAATAGCACAGCTTACCTCTAAGAGGATAAGGAGGGAAAAGCAAGGCAAAATTTCAGGGCAACAGTTCGACAGTGTGTGGGGTGTGTGTGTGTGTGTGTCTTTTTTTTGTTTGATTCTTGATTTGTCAAGCATCAGGCCTTTGTACTTGTGCGCAGTGATTTTTGTGGGACCGCATTGCCTGTGGTGACTGGCATTTACCAGCAGCTACACTGCAATGGTACAGACGGAAAGGGTGGGATCTTCTGTATGAGCATCTGTCTTTCAAGGAACAGTGCCTCTGGCAAGAGTACCAAGCCTCTTGCAGGGATATTAAATTTTTTCTTGTCTTTCCCATCAAGAGTTTTTTTTAAATCTTAGCTATTTTTGAAAGATACGTAGGAGGCTTTCCTGGTTTTATAAGGATACTAGCTGAAAGCAAGTTTTAGAGCACTTAAGAGCCTCATTTTCTACAGTCGTATGGAATCTCACAGGACTACTCAAACTCATGGGGTCCTCATGTTTAGGAACACCAGAAACAGCTCCTGGCTCAAACCAATACTTCACACAGCAATTGCGTATTTTTTTTTTCCTTCTTATCCTCACAAAGATTGTCCTGTCTGACCCGAAGATGCCAGAGAAAGCAGCCACACCACCATGCAGGGCTCCCTCCCAATCTGCCCACACAGCATCAGGTTGATTATGTTTGGCAACCCAAATGGCTATAAACCCCCTCCAGTAGTAGAAGAGGTGTGATGGGTAGCAAAGCTGCCAAATTTGGGGGTTGACATCTGAGAGCCTTGAGGAGCTATTTTATTTATGTGGTTTGGATCTGGGTAAGTGAATTTTGACCCTTTTCATTGTGCTGGGGCCACTGTTCCCTGTGAAGGAGCCGGGTGGTGTGACCCCACACCTGTCTGTCCCTCCTGTGCCCAGCAGTGATCCTCCACCCGTGTCCCTTGGCAGCCTGGAGCGATCCCTCCTGGCATGGTGGAGCAATCCTGCTTCCCACTGCCCTCCCGTCCTCCTCTGCCACCAAATTATAAGATCTTTTTCCACCTCTAGAGGACACTGTGGCCTGCCATATGCTCACTTCTCCGCGGTGCTCCAGAGGCAGCAGCCCTGTTCGGTGGCTACCTGGCAGAGGTGGCACAAGCTGGTGGTGGTGGCCCCATCATGCTCAGGTTGGGAAGGGGCTGGGTGGTCATGCAGGCTTGAGTGGCTCTGCCACCAGCTGCTGGGCATCAGGGACACTTGTCCCTCTTCACCTGCTCTGTCCATCGTCCTACAAACCACAAGGACCTACTGGCTTTTCAGACTGGCCAGGATGAGGCAGGGACTCAGAAGAGCGTTGTAGATGTGGGAAGATGTTTCCTTGCTCTCAGTACACGTCTGTCCAGAGGTCCTCTAGATTTTGCCTTTTCAGTCCACTGCAGGGATCTTCTTCCTTCTGGGTCTCTGATTTTGGTCCCACTGATGTTCCCCCCACCCATGATAGCTGGCAGACAGGGACCTGCCGGACTAAGCACAAGCCCAGGGAGGTTTTCTCTTTTTACTGTAGGGCTGTACTGGTTTTCATCTGCTTTCTTGTCTGTTCACAAGCCTTGCAGACTTAGACTTGTAGACTTGTCTCTTTTTTTTTTTTTTTTTTTTGCCTGCCCTATTGTGGTGTTCTGCTATTTAGCACTACAATAGGGAAACTTCTTAGAAATTTGCTAAAAAGATACCCTTTGGTATTCAAAGGAGTTATGGAGTACATGAGCAGAACAAATTTTTAAAAGTAGTAGTGGCTGATCAGGAGGTGGTTGTTTACCTGGAAGCAGACAGTTAAGCGTGTGATCATAAAGCAGCAAAGCTCGCAGGGTGCTGGGGAAGATGCTGTACAGCTCCAAGTTGTTTATGCCATAGGTGTCCTGCAGCCACATTGCTCCTCCTTGAAAACTCCTTCCAGATTGCTTGTTTTGCCAGACTCCTCATCAGCAGAGCCAAACTGCCATGTTCTGTGCTGGGCATGTAGGAGTGCAGCTGGGGAGGTCTTTTCGTCATGACTGTAACCACCAGCAGCAGTTTTGGACGTAACGGCGGCTCCCTCTCAGCACGTGCATAAATAATGTTATATGCCCAATACTGGCAAGGGTGATGTTTTTGATGTTTGTAAGTCCTGTGGTGCTCCTTGCAGGTGAAGAAATACCTTGGCTTTGAGAATCTGAAGGCTGGCAAAGTTGACGGTAGAGTAAGGTTATTTCATTTTAATTGAATTGGAAACGAGGCCATTTTGGGGGAGGAGGATTTCTCTTCCATACCAAAGTTTGGCCATGGTTTGTGCATCCATGGATGAACAAGGGCTGAGTTCTTCCCAGAAAGTCAGTCCTTTCCATTAAGTGCATCTCCAGCTTTAAGTCAAATCTGAACTATTTCAGGTTTTTTTCAGAGTTTTGCAGTGAGATCACAAATCCACAGGAACCTGCCACTGAAAGCAAAACCAGGCAAGAGATACCAAAGAATGAATCATGACAGGACCCCAGGTTGCTACTGAATTTTGGGTTCTGCATGTTGCTGGTGACAGACTGTGGGTTGCAAAGCAGGAAAGCAGATGGGGGGGAGGGCGGGTGGGCGGCATGTGTGCAGGGGGAATGACTTTTTTTACATGCAAATAAGGTTGAAAATTTTCTTGAAATTATCCAGCTTCGATTTATTTTTTTTATGAGAGCAAGAAACTAGGGGGGTGTGTGTGTAAAACAATGGCTTCCTATGCAAAATAGCTTTTTATAATTGCTGAAGTTAGGCACACCCTTGGTTTCCAAGCATTTTGCGAGGAGCAGCAGTGTAAAAACTGTGCAAGCGGTAAAGCTGGGCACAAGACAACCGTGCTGAAGGCTGAAATGGATCGCATTGCTCCCGCTTTGACACCCCAGAAACCATCTGCAAAAGTCCTATGGAGCAGGAAGAGATGGGGTCACTCTGCCCTACCAAATGTGGGTACTCAGATGCATTAGTGTGCCATCGTAGGTATATCCAGTTTTCCAATGGCACTTTGCTACCCATGGTCCGCCTCCCCTCTGCCAGGGAGGTGGTGGCGGCAGCAGCCCCGGTGTGTAACGCAGGCGCTGCCCTTTCCCACAAATGCCTTTCCCCACAGCCCTCAGGACATCTGCTTGCCCTGGAGAGTCTTGAAACAATGCGGGTTTCCTGGCCCTCTATGTGGTTTTTTCCTCTTATAGGAAAATATATGCTAGAGTATCTGCAGTGTTTTCCAGTTGCTTTGTCCCAGTGTTAGCATGTGTGCGTTATGTCCGCGAGGGAGCATGTAACAGTGGAAGGTCATGGTGAAAATAAGATGATTTAGAGGGACGCATGTAGGAACGAGCTATCTTGCTTCAGAGCGATGCCCTGTGTGGAGGGACGTTTCTGTACAGCAGAAGACTGCCCTGCTCTGCTTCTCACGTGCATGTTTCTCTCCACAGTGGGTCTCCTCAGGTTTTTTCAACTCTCTTCTCTTGCCAGTCTCTGCACTTGTACCGTACCCCATCCAATACCACTCGTAGTCTGACCTGCTGCAGACCATTGCCTTCCACCCACGTATTTTCCTGAGCTCAATCACCTATTTGATGAAACAGTATCTCCAAGACGGACATCTGTTTTGAAAATGGTACTGACAGAGCTATTGCTTTGCTTGTTAGCCTGTGCCCATCACAGGATACCCTGTGTCAGCCTGACTGCAGTGCTGCAGGTAATTTTTCTGCTGCTGTTCATCACACTTTTTAGACCGTTTTCCTCCTGTGAAGACACACACATTCCATAATCTAGTCATTTCTTACAGAACTAAGAAAATCAAACGCTTTAAATTCCACTGTAAGGCAGCTGCTGAATCACATTTGTGGGTTGTGTCTTTTTATACCCTCTCCAATTTTTCAATATCCTTTTACAAATGTAAACCACGACAAAATATTTCAGTATTTGGTCTTGCCAAAACTGTGTACACAGTTAAAATCATGATAGGATATTTTTTTTAATTGTTTTAAAAACCCGTGGTCTGTGAATGGTAACGTTTAGCCTTCTTTCTTAATATGGTTCCTTCTGCTACCTCAAATACACTGACTAAATCCCTTCCCCTAAAACGTTACTGTCTGAGGTTTGATTAAAGCTGTGAAGAATGTGTGTGAAAATTGTTCTGGTAAGTGACTGTTCATGGGAGCTGGGAATTATCACTGTTTACATTTTTTTAAAATTTCCCCCGAAAGGTTTGATGTGCACTATGGAGAACTCGATTTGCTACAGGAGCCAGCTGAGTCAAGCGGCTGTGGGGAGGAGGAGGGGCAGGGTGGATTTTTAAGGCAGGTCTCTCTAAAACTGCAAGAGGGAATATTTTCAAATGCGGACAACTTGCCCATGCTCTGATGCTCCCCGAAACAGACAGATGGAGGTTAAACCCAACTACGCTGTTTCTTTGTTGGCTGCTGTCTCGCAGGGCATCTCCTGGCTGGTGTTTGACTGGGAAGAAGCAGGATTTCATGTCCGCTACTACAAGCTCATTCATTTAGTAACACTATCTGTGATCCTCTTTGAAATCCCCAAAGCAACTGTTAATAGCTGGGTCCCAGGAAAAGCGATACGGCAGGACCGGCCCGTGGGGAGGCCAGTTGCCTAGCATTGTGCTCGGTGTTGTGAAACAGTTGGCCGAGCCATCAGACTTGCTCGGCTAAATGAATTAAGTAATCGCACGGCCCTGCAGAGAATATTAGTGAGGAATTTCCATATTGCAGCTCTTGATATTCCCGCCTCGCAGCCCTGTTACCACAAATACAAGGCTTTGGCTGAGCAGGCAGTAATTTGATATTAAATGAGGTTCTTATTAAGCAGATGCAATGAAATAGGGCAGAGTTTTATGTTGCATTTGTCGACTAAATGCTTTTTATTAGCATTCATTAGGATGAGGGATAACTGAGTGCAGGATATTCTTTAGCCAAAGCTTGACCCTTCAGAGGAAGGATAATTAAGTAACTAAGAGCTTGGGAATAGGAGCTCGGCCACACACAGCAAACACACAGCAACTCGCGCTCTCCCTCTTCTGGGAACCGCGTCTGCAAAAGAGGCCGTGAGGAAACTTGGGGGATGTCCCACGCTGCCTGGGGATGAAACTGCTCCTTGTCTCGTTCTCCAGGTGTTAATTTGACAAAGCACAAAGGCCTCTTGGAAAGTAAACCATTTGCGCAGACACACGTTGCTCTTTCTTTCAGGCTGAGCATATTGGGCTGTCAGCCATGGAAATAAGGCCCTTTTTTCGTTTGTTTGGATCATGAAGCTTCTTAGAAAAGGTGATATAAGAAGAGATAAAAGCTCTGACTCTTAATTCTGGCCTCTTAGCAAATGTGCACAAACATATGTGTTTGTCAAAGTTGACTCCACCAGGGTGGCAATGGCCACGTTGGGACCTTCCCGACAGGGATGCCCCCATTCCAGAAGGGAAATGGAGCCAAGAGCTGGTGGAAAAGCCACACAGAAATCAGAGGTGCCTCTCTGCCAGCCCAAGCTGCTTTTGTAACAGTAGAAGGTGGACTGTGTTTTCCAGCTTGCTTTTGTCTTGTTTAGGTTTCTCTGCATTAAGTCTTGTTTCCATTTCTCCTTAGCCTGTGCTTTAGGGTCAATGCGTTTTTCTGCCTCCTCTCTGCACACTTTTATTCCTATCCATGAGATGTTTTATGGATTTGTGTCAAGCTGTTGGGTTGGGGTTTTTTTTTTGTGTCTTAGTTTTCTATTATCTGGCAGGGTTCAGCAAAAAGGAGAGTGATAATTTTATGAGAATTCCCAGTGCTTGGTCTGCATGTGATTTCTGTGATGGGTGGGTGGCTTGCGTCTTGTTTGCAGCGAACTCAGAACTCACACTCTCTGGCCTGGACTTGCTCTGGTCCTGTTGAACTTGAAAATATCCCCAAAGCCCAATTGTTTTGGAGGAGATAGAATTCTGCCAATGCTGAGGCCTTGGCAAAGCTCCCCTCCTCTATAAATGCGGTCATAAGTGACCATATTAAGTTCTTGTGAGTCTGTATGAAGATTCAGAGGTACATACTGGTGGTGGCACTCTGTCTTGGACCATTCCCTAGTTGTGTGAAGCCAGTCCATATGTGGCCATCGGGGTCTTCTGTTTCTCCAAAACTGAAGTGTGGGTTCCACCCACAAAGCGATAGTAGGTATCGAGGTCAGGGATCTGTGTATATTCCCCTTTTTAAAAAAGGAGGGATGAAGGTTTTGAGTAAAGCAAGGGTGCAAGTACAGCCCTGCACTAACAGGCTCTCAGGTCTGCCTGTAATGTTGGTCCTTGCAGCAGCAACCACAAGGCAGCTGTCACTGTGGGGGAGGAGAGCAATAAGAGGGAAGAAATCATTCAGAGGGAGGTACCCTTCTGGTTGGAGTTAGAGGAGCCTATTCTTTTCCCCAACCATGGGAAAGGAAATGTCTTGATTTAGAGGATGAAAAGAGGGCTGCACCTGCAGTGGAGATGTGACAAGAGTTGTGTGGGGTCAAAAAAAAAAACCCCAAACCCTAAGTAACCTTATATTGGCATGTAAAAGTGTCCCTGGGCTTTATTTTGCACTCCTGCTGCTCATATACCCCCTTGCAGTTGCTGGAGGTAGCTGCCGGCATCCCACTGGCCAGTGTGTGTGAGAACCTGGAGGTAGACCTGGCTCTCCCACTGCAGCCATTGTGCTGCTTGGACCTCCAGCTGTGTGCATAGGACTGGCTGTGTCTTTGGCAACATACGTGCGGACATAGAACTGGGCACACAAGTATTTGAAGACTATTTCCTTGAGGGAAAATGTTTCTTTGTTGTTTTTTGTTTTGTTTTTTTTCTGCTCTAATCCACTAATGAAAATCAAACACAACTGTACTCACAGGGGCAGCTTGGAGTGTGTACAAAGACCTAAGGTATGCGTGAGAGGGGTAATGAACCAAGCCCAAACACCGAAAACTAAATCTCCGGTGGTAAACTACTGAAACCATACGGTTCGATGGGCTGCAAGGGTTTTCTTGGATTGAGGTATTCTTTGAGTTCTGGCAGATGCAAGGAGCAGTCCAGCATTTCCTTTTTATCCCTGTTCAGCACTTGATCTTCCAGCCAGCCCTGACTTGATGAAGTCTCCTAGTACAATTGTTAGCAGTTTTGTTTGCTTCGTTACTTTAATCCAGCACCAGGCTTTTCCTAGTGGATATTCTGGTTTGAGCTGTATTGCCTGGCTTCTTGCTGGTCACAGGTGGTCAGTTGTTTTCCTTTTGGTCAATGTGTAACCCTAATAATCGGAGGAAGTACTTGAAGCCACTGAGCCTTCACAAAGGGAAAGGAGCAAAAAGGTGTAGCAGATGAACCAGGAAGGAGAATCTTGGAAAACAAACTGGAAAATCTTTTCTTTATCAGCCTGCGGAGCTTTTCTAGGTGATGAGTATTCCTATGAAACCTGGTCACGTTTGCACTTTATTGTCTTTATTATCTATAGTTAATATAAAAGAGGAAAGTTTCAATGTAACGTTCACTTGCGCGCATCTCTCTTTGTGAAGCTTTAGGCAGATCGTTTGATTTTTTTTGTCTGCCTGGGGCCTCTGACTCCCTGCCAAGCTCATTGCTTATAAAATGTATTGATCTCACAGCTTCCATGGGTGACCATTTTCGAGTGTTATCATGGCTGAAGGCACAGAGCAGAAACATTTGGAAAGGCCTATGGACATGGTTCTCATGACAAACTTGTGTGACATGTTTCATTTGGTCCAGAGCTGCAAGATTCTCTATCAAGCTTTAAAATAAATAAATACAAATTTAAAATCCCATGTTTCTTAAAAGATGTCCCTGCTGGCATGAATACTCTAGAGTGAGAGGTTAAAGCTTCTTTTTCCCAGTTATCTATGTCAATAAATAATTGCCTCCTGAAAGTTCATGGAGAGCAAACAGCAAAGGGTCAGGAGCACATCTGAACTGAATTCAGTCTTAAAGGTTGAGTGGTTATCCATGGAAATAAGTTTGTGGTATTTGCCCAGCTCCTGCAAAAAAAAAAAAAAGCCGCCTTAAATTCATCACTAATTTGCTTTTTAATATTTCTCTTTCTGCATGTGATTTCCCTACTGCCTGTCTCCTTGGTACCAGTCCTAAAAGCTTATCCTCTTCCATGACAGTGGTGCTAAAATACTGAGGTGACAAAACTGGACAGCCCTTGGTTTTCCACTTTCAAGTGCTCTCTGTGGGTAGCGAACACCACAGGCTACACTGTTTTGATAGCTGCTAGGTCACGTTACCTGTCTATCCCCTGGCATTGTAGTAGTAACCTGGCAGGTCAGCTATTTCAATGCTATTTCACTTCGCTACCTGGCACCAGCCATACAGCGTTTTTATATACTGAATTATTTATGGACTCATAATTATTTAGCATCAATATGTCAACGTTACAATGCCCCTGTTGGCCATAAAGGAGCAAAATCTTTCTTTAATTAAAATTACATGGTCCGTGTCAACTTTCCTTGGACCCAGTCTTTTAAAACTGAGTTGGGAGTTTGAATTCCAAACCAAATACCTGTGTTTTAAGCAAAGACTAAATACAGAGCTTTCTTTCAGTGAGACTGGTCTTGGAAGCCAATAATTTTATGTGTTTTAGGGAGGTTTATGTTATACTGGGGAGTTTACAATGGACTTCATTGAACTGTAGACCACAGTGGCAGTATTTTTTTTATAAGCAGCTTCTAATAAGGAGGAAGCAGTGTATAATTCAGACTGTCAATGTTCCTGCCTAAAGACAAAAGCTTAAGATGCCTCAACGATGGTTTGAAAAACTGCTGAATCCTGAGAACAATCCGGTAACGAAGGTGGTAGGGTAGTTTGTTTTAAATAATGTGCAGCTGTCTTTTTTGAAAAAATATTGCATCATTTGGCATTGTAGAAATATACTGAACCACCATATAATTTAATTACACGACCACCCTGCAAGCTCCATGAGCCAAACTCAATCCTGGCATAAGCGGGTGCAAATCCCTCTGGGAATTGCACCCGCTTAGGCCAAAGCTAAATTTGATCCAGTGTTTTTTTTCCCCTTCTCCCTGAGAACTTGAAGGTATGGAGATCCACTTCATCCTATACTGTACTTGGAGCTATTAGCTTTTTTCCACACACAGAGCAACTCTATACTTGATGCTGAACTGACTTTTGTTATAGTTTTCGGAATAAAAACAAACAAAAAAAAGTCTTTTGAATGCAGTATACAAAGGTGGTAGTTAAGTATTTAAGATTATCATAACCAAAAAGTAAACTCCATCATTTTCTAGGTCACATCTGCCATGGAAATGAGGTCCAATAGGGACGGTGATGGCCCTTTGTGGAGAGGGACCAGCATAAATCAACCATCTATTATATGTTCAACAAGACTTCTCACTTGATGACATGCCTATGATACATAGCTTTCCATTTGATGCTTGGAGAAGTAATTAAGTCTGTATTTGTTTAGGATCTTTGCTTTATTCAAGGTGTGAGGCTGCCACTCTCACTTGAAACCGGTCGTCACTTCTTGAGCAGTCTCCTTTGGCAGGAAAAAAAATAATTCTCGAAGAAACTTCCCATGTGCTCCACGCCATACAGCTCCCCCAGTAATATTTTTTTTTCTACCTTGTTATGACTGCAGGCTGACTGAATCTTTAAGACTTCTCTTAAAGAAATCTAGAGGGCTTCTTTCCCTATGGAGAAAAAAACATCTCAGTATGAATAAGAATAATAAAATCTTTGAAAGATGGGTCTGCTGAAGGAGAATTTCTTTATCGGCTTTCTTTTAAGCTAAAAAAACTCTACTTAGCTAAGGTTAAATACTTGCTGTTTGCGTGTGAATGTGTGCAGTCCCACAGAGATCAGAGGTGGCATGGAGCAGAGTAGAAGGTGCGGAGACGCTGATTCAAAGTATTCAGTCTTGCGGGACATCTTAGATAGCTTTGGCTCGCTGTGATCAGCCACAGTGAGATAGCACATGTATGCCAGACAGAAGGCCATAACCCTGACTTTCTCATTTCCAGAACTTTATTGTAAACATTTGACTGAGATGGAAATCCAGCAAGACTTTATGTATGATGTCTTCTGAGAGCAACAGCTAGTGTCGGGAGAAGCCTTGTTCTTTCCAAACACTGAGAAACAAGAATCACTACCAAGTACAGAGGCAATGAAAGGCAAAAAAACACATCAAACAACTACCCAAAGTTTATAAAATAGGCACGTAGTCATGACCTTCCTACAGTTACACAGACATGTGCACGCACACATCAGCCCTTAACTTCATTGGGAGTTGCTCACATGTGTCTTTGGACAGATCTTGTCCCTAAGCTGATTTATGTCCAAAGGAAACTTGGGCTCCGATTCAGGTTCAAATCAGGTTCAGCATGGAAAATCCTGAACTTGGAGCCAGACCCTAAAGCAGCCCTTCAAAGAGGCAAACAAACAGACCAGACCAGCTTTTTCTCCTAAGCTAGAGCTCTCTAGCCTTGTGCTTGGGTCTAGCACGTCCCTCTGCCTCCCTCCTAACTGAAACGCATTTGTAAAGGGATCTTTATTCCACCCTGGAGAATACAGTGCAGGCAATTGGCTAGTGATGGTGCCTTGGAGCTCGGCCACCTGGGGCAAGTGTGAGACTGCACATGGAGGGAAAAGGAGAAAGCAGCAAGTGACGGAGAGACCCTTTTGCCGCAAGAGCCTGGGAGATTCATCCCAGAGACTCCCAGAGGTTTAAATCTCCTCCACTTAAAGGGGCCCATACCATGTTGTTTTTACTGAATAGGCTGCTGTTGCTGCTTGATTTGGGGTTTTTTGTTTGTTTGTTTTGTTTTTCTATTTTTAACACAAGTAGATGTCATCACGCGCTTATTTCAGTATTGCCTGCCCTGCTGGCAGTGGGGAATGAACTTCTGTGATGATTGCGCATGACTGGGCAAAGATTGGACTTTGGGAAAAAAAGGTCAAACAAATGTGACCTGTCCTTTTCCTGACAAAATAATGAAGGTGCTTAGATTAGATTTATCTGCTGCTCTTCCTAGAGCATGTTGCTCACTCTTGGTGAAAACTGTCAAGTAATGAAATTAAAACGCAATACGCTATTACAACTGTGAGCGTCCAGTTAAAATTCATCCTACCACAACCGCCCCCCAGCACAAAGAGTTTAGGGATGGGCCAACCAAATAAACATGAGCTGCAGTCACTGAGGAGTCACGTCAATCTCGGGTCCGCCAGGCTGACATCCACCGGCATATCAGCAAGCACAATCTTGTTTTGGAAAATACATGTTTGTGTTTATCAAGCAAGATCTCACAAGACTTCCATTTAATAGTTGGGGGTTTTTGTTGTGTGGTTGTTTTGTTGTTGTTGTTTTTTTTTTTTTTCTTTGGCTTATAGGCACTGTTCAGACTGAAAAATACTTCTGAAAAAGTCAACCAAAAGGGACATGTCTTCTCACTAGATTTGAATTTTTAAACAAATATAGAGGTGCGTAGCATTTGGAAGCATATCCCTCCTGTGCTTCTGAACATGGGTATGGTTAATCTAGCTAATGATTTCCAAACATTTGTAGCCCTCAAAGCTGATCTGTTTTTGAAAGAGAGCAACTACCTGTAACACCTGTTTGCCAAAAGGACTTGAAGGATGCCATGTGCCATGGAGCAAATCTTTGTTAAAGATCACTCGCATCAAATGTATTCATGTTTTTTAAAATGATCTCGGTCATTCTGTGAGAAGTATATGAGCAACTTGACTACATATTGTTCCCAAATTTTCAATGTTCCTATCACTTCACAGAGGCATTTTACATCAGCTGCTTTGAGTTCCCATGTTTCCATACTCTTATTTTAGCTACAATCTGAGCACTATTATGCAGGAGTGTATCCGGGTGTATCCTAAATAGTTGGAATTTTAAATCTTGCCACTTTCTTACTCTCTACTTTCTCAATTTCAAAGGGTAGGAGACCATTAAAAATTATTTTGAAGTGAGTTTGGTTTTGCTTGCTGTTCTTTCAGGAAATCTTTTTTTTTTTTTCCCCCCTCCCCTTCTTTCTTCTCTGCTCACTCTGCAAATAATACCCAGGATTTTAATGAGATAAAAAAAGTATGTAAGTGTATACTCTGTGCATTAGATAGTACCATTGTCGTCCGTCCCAAGAAAGGGTTATCTATTGCTGCGTCTCTACAGGCCCCGCTCTGCTCACTTTCCTCTGCTGGGGACTAACACAGTCGTGCTTCTTGCTGTGTCCTGGCTTGGGCCAGAGTTGTAGCCTTTCCGTTTGCCTTTTTGCAACTTCTGCTCTTGAGCAAATTACTTTCAGAGATTTACAAACGACTCCACATGTCAACCCCAAATACTCGCTGTCGTGAGGCGGGTGAAGAAATGAGATCAGGGAGAAAGGTGGATCCGAGTTAATACTAAAAACTTAACGTAAGGGTTGGTTTGAAAATGTGCTTATTTCTTGCTGATTCACTGCCTCGTCTCGTTATCACCACCATACTTCCTTTTTCTCTTTCCTGTTTTGAGCCTTGCTTGTCGCATCATTTTGAGTCAACATCACAGGTTTTCAGGGAATAAAGTGCTGAGTTAACAGAGGACCTTTACGGAGCATTCAGAAAAATAATTCAGGCATCACAATTTCCTCCACCTCCCCCCCTCCGACTCAGGCCAACTGATGCGACTGCAGTATCTGTGTGTTTTAGACTCTAGAAATGATAGAGTTGGGGGGGGGGCTCATTTTATCCCCGACTCAGGCATGGACCTTTCTTCAGAGAGAGATTTCCAGTGAGGTGCTAATGGGAGCTGGCTGTGGGATTGATTTGTGATGCTGGCACCCACCTGTCAGGAATGATGACAGATCCATCGGCTTGTTTTATTTTAGCCATTAAGAGGGAGAGCAGCTTCTTTAAATAGCCCTAAAGTAAAACTGTTACCTAAATCAAAAGCAATTGCCTAAGTGTTTCTCTATTTATACAGCTGGAATACTTTGACTTAGTATCAGTGCTGCATAGTGTATAATTAGCAAACTTTAATAGATAAGTTAGAGGGAATGACTTGATGAAAGTGTTAAGGAAAACTCGGCTGCTGAGTTGTAAGAGATCCTCATTAACTTCATTGGGTTTAGGTGTCAGTGTCTTCTGCTGAAAAATGTTTGCCTGTTGCCATGATCGTGCTGATTATCCTGGGACCTTGTCTATGGGCTGCCTTGTACTGTTGTGGTGGGATTCACCTAAAATCCGAGTTCTGCCAGGGCTGATGCTGTCCAAATTTGTAAGGAGGTGTTATCATTACTCCTAAGTGCTCGCAGTCCAAATATCTGGCAAGGAAATGAGAGGTGAAGATACTTTTTGCAGCTAATACTCGGCTAAAAGCAGAGCTGGGATGAAAGCTGTAGGCTCCTGACTCCCAGACACATGTCCTACCTGTTGTGTGTAGTCAGCTCTTGAGGCAGTGTCCTGACTCCCTTTCTCAAGGACTACTGCAAGGAAAGGCAAATGTTCAAATAAAAACTACTCATTCCCGTTTAAGAGTAGGGGGAAGAGGGGAAATGAAGCTTTGGGCGTTTGCAGCTCACCCCCGGGAACATGGAGAAAAGGGATCTAGAAGCCGGTTCTAGACTTTATTGTAAGACACCCTCTGCCACAAGCCGCCCCGCTGGAGTCTTCTGGTAGCTGCCCACAGGTGGTGCAAAGCTGGCTTTGGCTGCTAGAGGCATCAGCCCAGGAGCGCGTGTGGCTGCGGGCGATGGGAGCTCCTGGCGCTGCTCTGCCTCTGAAATATTCAACCCGGGCGCCACGCTGCCGATCGCGCGCCACCTGAGCCCTTCGGAGGGGCTGGACCTGCAAATTGCTTCATAAAGCAGAAGAGGTTTTCAAAAGCACCGAGGAGGACTTAAGCAGTTACCTTTCAGCAACACCTTTGAAAAAATCTCTCTTAATAAAGCTGTAACTTCACAAAGGCATGAGGGCGAGTTTCAGTTTGGAGCCTGCCCCCTGTCCGGCAGCAAAGGGCGTTTGCTTAAAAAGCCACCCACCATTTCAGATGTGATGCTGCAACCTCTCAGCTCAATGAATAATGTTTAACAGTGTGAATTTTATTATTTTGGCTTTGAAGGTCCCACAAGGCTCCGAGTTCATAGACAAAACCTCCCCAAATACCCAGCGAAAGTGTAAAACCAGAATGATCTTTGTATCCAGTGCACCCCTGAAATTTACTGGCTGTTTATATTGCTAACTGCTACTGCTGGGAGGAGCCCTATAAATAACCTTAACAATGTGTGGGGTTTAGGGAGAAAAGCATCGCGTGAATAACGATCCATTTGTAGCCTAGAGGCTATGCGAGATCTCCACTTGCTATTCCTTACTGTGTTTATTCGCCAGAAACTACTTCCAAGAACTGGGCAAAAGGGGCAGGGTATGTTCTCACTAATGTTGAGATGAGCGGTGGTCAAGCTTTTTGTTACGCAGACAAGGGCTAGATGTAAATAAATCTTACATGCCAGCAAGCTTCAGTCCCAAATACTGGAAGATTATTTGTGGCATATGTGTCACTTTGGAGGAATACAGGAGAGAGACACCAATTTCTCCATATACAGTAGATCCTTCACTCCAGCAGCCCACGTGCTTTCCTGAAATAGTCCCGTGTGGTTTTGATTATAATTCTTTTGTGACTTCTGGTTAGAGACTAGCTTGTCAACATGACCAGGCCACCTCAAACAGATCTTACTGCTTTTTTTTCCGGTAACAGAGGCGGCCAAGGGAGGACAGAGATGATACAGAGGAGTACTATGTTCTTTTGAGGTTTTTTTTTTCCTGCACCTGTGAGTAGAGACACCACAGTAAGGAAGACAACTTCGAGTTAAAATAAACACAGATGGAAAATTGAAGGATTCCCTACTGAACTCACCTATATTTTTTTTTTTAATTTCTTTTTTGAAAACAAGAAGTCCGTGGTTTTGTTTGCTCCCTTCATTTAATATCCAGTCTTTTTTTTTTTTTTTAATCTTCTTAGCAAAATCGATTAGTGATGTGGCACAGCAAGCTTTTGTCCTTCTGACGTCTCTGGAACTACAAGCATGACCTCGGTAAACACTGAAGCGGGATAACTGACCTGAACATGCTGTCATGCAATGAGCAAGTACCCACATTGCCATGACACCTCTTCAGGGTTTTTAATTTGTTCCCCTTGTGTTGAGGTTTAAATGCAGATGCTTCCAGCTGGTTCCCAGGGTTATCCTTCATTAATGAGTTATTTTTATATAGAAAATTCTCTTGGAAACATTTTTTCCGATGAAATTGCTCCCCCTAACCACAAGCACGTAATACGATGGCTTAGAAGAGCTGAGCCCAACAGTGTGTTTATCCCTTTTCTTCCATGTGCCTCTGGCGGTCTCCTGCCTTGTTCCAGATCCTTGTTTGTTTGTGGAGATGGGCTCAAGGAGTCCAACCCGTCTGGATGATTAGCGTTACTTCAGTCCCAGGCCACCTTTGTTTTGTTTTGTTTTTTCAGACCCAATCTCATCTGACTTTTCACCTCTTGAAACACAGCAAAGAGAAACACTTGTTCACTGAATCTCACAAAATGCTGATGAGGCAAGTGACTACCCAGAAGGGCAGGGGGACCTTTCACATCACTGCAGGTATACCCAGACAGTTTTGACTGACAGAGGAGAGGAGGAGTATGTGAATGGAACCAAAATGCGTTTGACCACAATTAAGTTTCTGGCTCCATCATAACGTACAGAGCACCTGCAAAACTGTCTGCTAAATTCCGGTTGCATCTTCTCTTTTTTCACAGATGGCAACGGGTTGGGCAGAGCACTGCTGGAGGTCTGTGGCAGAAACTGCCCCGATGCTGTGCGCGGTCGCTAAACAGCACAAAATGGATAGCTGACTGGCCGTGGGTGCTCTGGCCTCTGTATCCTGTGCGTGAAATGGGGGTTGGGGGTCCCAAAATGTAGGTCCTGCCCTGCTGTTCCATGCTGACCAACCAGCCGCAAGCCATCATGCGCTGGCCTGTCTTGGTTCAAGGCCTGGGGTGCTACTGAAATAGGAGTGATTATTACAGCCCAAGCTCTGGATCTGCACAGAGCCTGGGAAGCTGGATGTTGGATGTCTTTGCATCCTAACTCCTATTTTAAGTTACTTCCTTCTAATAGCATAATTTCCAGGTGGGGGGATGTATTTCTGTACATTGAATCTCCTGTTTTTCTTCCTTGATAAGAGCTTTAAATAGCAACATAAGAATTGTCAACGGGTAGGTTTTTTTAATTATTTAGAAGTTCTTTTCTGCATAATTCAGAGAACTCATGACCTTGGAGCACCCCCTTGGGCCATAGGCTGAGCTGGGTGGTGAAGCTTGGTCTCAGGCCCACGGTGGCCCCCCCATCCCCCTTGGCATGGCCTTGTTCTCGTGCTGCTTTCCCAAGCCAGAGGGAATTGCCTCCAAGGGTGCCCTCAGGGGTGCGACCAAGCAAACCTGACTCCCCAGTGGATAATAGTGATCTCTGTGCCCTATCCCTCATCTTCAAAACATTAAAAAGGACCAAAAAAAAGGCACTGGAAATTTACAGGAGCTACGTTAGGGCAAAACAGAATCTGTATGTTTGGATTAAGCCCTCTCCTTCCTCCCCTTTGAAAGGGAGAGCCTGCAGTGTGTCAGCCTAAATTTCAATACCTTCAGGTCTTTACAAAGAAACAGGCGCTGCAATGAAAAATATGCCAGGCTCTAATTTTGGCCTGATGCAGACCATATCATCTCACTTGGGCTGTTCAGAAGACGGTATGATTTGACTTGGCTGTGTGCCACGTCTCACTGTTGCCCCCATCAATCAATCCGGCTCTTAATCATCATCACCTTTCCTGTCGAGCAATGATTTTTATCTAATGACACTGTTAGCTGAGGCCCATCCCCTCTTCTGCTGTAGAAGTCCTTGTAGAAACAAGTAAGCAATGTCTCTTTCTTTTCCTCTTTGTCACTCTTACCTAAATCTGCCTTTTCTTTTTCCCCTTTCATTGCAGATAGGATGAGCAGCAGCATCATTTAGAATGGCTTTGTTCTGCTATAGTAGTTGGGTACTTCGGACACAGGTGTCCTTATATATTTAGCCTCTTTTTCAAGCTATGTTCCACAATACGTACTGGTCCAAGGGCTGGCTTTCATTGTTGATGGATTTTTTATTTTTTTTTATGAGCATTTCCTTTTTTAACTTTCAACAAAGATGCCATAGATATTTCTGTATATCTCTATGTGTTCAGCTGTGTGTTGGTTACCCACTTGACTGACTATACTTCAACCCAAAGGTAGTTACTTTTACAGAAACGTCGTTTATGAAGTTGGCATGGAAAGCAGCTCTGAACTTAGTCTATGCTGGGGAACAGATTCCCATGATTGCCTTTCCTTTTCTTTTTTTGCCAAAGACAACCATGAGATTTGTACCTGCAGTGCTTCTTTTTTTTTTTTTTCTCCCTTCTCTTTGCAGCTCCACAATGAGACTTTTGTGAGCCAAAAACTTCTGGTAATGCTGAACATTTTAATTAGAAATGTCATTTCCCCTGACCAGTACTAATGAAGCAGATTAAGCATAATCGGTTGCCAGAAAAGCACTGCAGATAGTGGTGGTTCTTTGCACAGGTGGCACACCAGAAGACCTGCTCTGCCAAGCAAAGTAGGTTATATACAGCTACAGACTTACGGAGCTGGAGGCTGGATTTCGGTGGGGCATAAAAGAGCTCAAATTTTATGTCATTTAGTTGGCTTTTGGGCTTGAATAATTCTGTGTTGGTAGAGCAGGGAAGCTGACTATGTGCTTTGCATTTGGTTTGGGGGTGATGTATGTGTCGTACACACATGAATTGTGGCAAACGGAGGCACTGGGTGTCTTTGCGTTAGTTGTAGCTACTTGTCTTTCTGTGAAGTACAGGTTCATAAACCGGTGCTGAAAAAGTCCTAGTATGTGCGGGTGTCTAGGACCCATGAAGCAGCTTTTCTATCCTGATCCCACTCCCTCTCTTAACACCTCTTGTTGCTGTGGGCACAGGAATTAACCATCCATTATCCTCTAATGTGTTAGTCACTGGTACAAGTCAGATAGGAGAAAAGAAATCAGCTGCAAGCTCGAGCCCTGTGCTATAAACCCTTTCGTTCCACATTTTCTGAACTGCCAGCTGACCCTACATGCTCTGGCATTCCCAGAAGCTCAAGTTAGTCTTTATGAGACCCAAGTGACAATCATCACCAGCTAAAAAGAACAGGAAAAGGCCCTACTTCAAAGCCAGTATGACCCTAAGTGGGATGAGAACATAGGCGTATCCCCCTTGGAGAGCTAAGCTAAGCTCATCATGTACTCATGAGGTGGGGTGGCCACCCTCTTCCCACAGCAGACCATGAAGAAGACATGAAGGCAGCCTTCAGGAGCTAGCATCCCCCAACCATCAGCCACCCGTGGCAAGTCAGACTTGCTTGTGAGCAAGGCCATAAGGAAGGCTCCCACCTCTTGACCCTTGTGAGTTGTAGACACTGTTCCTTGTGGACCACAATGGCTGTTTTGCTCACTGAAGGGTGTGGACAGCCCATCTCTGGGCACAGGCTGCAGAGAAGGAGTTTTGTCCCTCTGGCCAGCCTTACCTGGCTCCACGGTGTGAAGGTGCTGTGAGGCCATGCCCAGTGCTTTGATCAGACCCCAGGTAGTAGGATGCTAGTGGGGAGGCCTCCAGGAAGGCTCCATGCAGACATGGCCACATCTCATCTCCCTGCCATGCTGCCAGCAGCCCCACAGCATTACTGTCTCGGATTTAATGACAGTGAGGATGGGTCAGGTCCTGGGCACCTTTATGGATCTTTGCTGTCTGTGTGGGTTGTGTCTTGTAGCTGAGACATTTCTTGTGATTTCATTCAGACTGAGGATGGCTCTACCCTCAGGCTCTCAGTCTTCTCAGTGCTGCATGTAGAAACTTTCTTCTTTCCTTTGCAGCTAAGAAAACAGCTGCAGGAATCAAATTCTACCAACCAAATTTCTGATTCCAAAATATCTTTAATCCAGGACACTATATAAAGAAAATATATTCCTATTTTAGACTATTTCTCTTGGGAAGGGAAAGGTGAAGGGTTTTATTGTGGATTTTCTTTTTTCTTTTTTTTTTTTTAGGTAAGAGGAATTAAAATAATATTATAGAGACTTTCTATAAAGACTAGGAAAAAAGATTGAGACTGGAAAATGCCAATTGCTGAACCTGGACAGGGGTTATGAGAGGAAAAATTGCAAATATAATACTCTGACTATTTCTTTGAAGTCTGACAAGTATCTATGACAAAGAATGAAGGCAGGAAAATATTTCAGTTGTATTAAACTAGCCATGCAAGAAAAGAAATGCAGCAGATAATTCTTATTGCTTGGAATATAGAAGAAACTGCCAAAGTCAGCAAGTCAAGCAAGGTACATAAATTCTGCAGGGAGCTGAACAATTCATTTATAGTCGCACTAATAAGCTCTAGGTAGAGTCGTATTTCCAGAAGGTGCATGTGCAGATCTTGTAGGTGACGTGGTTTTTCCTTTGAGCTGGGCAGAAAGCAGTTCTCCTGTCCTGCAAAATTTTGAGATTTCAAAACCTGTTCCTTTTCCACCCAGGAAAGAAAGCTGTAACTTTTCAACATGTTTTTGTTAAGAGTAAAAATAAGAGAGACAAAGATAGAGAGAAAGAGAAGAGAGAAAAATGCTCTCAGATATTATGTCTTCTCCACCCACCCTAAGGACTGCCAACAGTATGATGAGCACAGCTTGCACTTGCAGGGTCGCAGAGCTGCCCTTTCCCTGCCTTCGTCCTAGGGTTCATGGGATTGCCCTAAAAAGCTGCTCTGGTTCTTCACCAGTAGCTCTCTCATTGAGATGGGGTTTAAAGGGGGAACCCCCTGTCTCTCTGGTTAGTCCCCAAAGCTCAGGTCTCTGACTCACTGTTTCCATCATGGAATTAAGAAGCTTTTGCTGCCCAAATTGTAGTTGAAACTGGTGTGCTTCTGAAGAAAAAAAAAAAAAAGTTAAGGTTTCAATCATTTAGCTCTTTTCTTAAAAAAAAAAATAAAATCACCATTTTTTTTAGTAATATCTAAAAGTGTTCAATTTTTTTCTTTTTTTCCTATGTTTTACTCTATCTTTTCTTGAGCGGCCCATATGAAAACAGGAAACTCCAAATGTGTGGAACACTTTGAACTGTTTACTGCAAGAAGACACGGGCAGGCCACAAATGAATTTTTGTCATGGGGATGTGGTTCTACCTTTCATGTATGTTCAGTCAAGCTTGCTTTTGTGCTGTATAGCAACACACAACAAAACAACCTCACAACCCTCTTCCTCCCTCTCTCATGAATGTTAAGTCTCACTGTCTTGTGGCCAAGTGGAAGCTATGTAGCCATGGTTGAAAGCAGCAATGCCCTCGGTAGCTTTGTGGTTTGCTTATCCCACTCTTCATATGCTGTTACGCGACCCTGCTGCAATATTCTTCTCTCATCTTTTTTCGCCTTCTTTCTTCTCCGCATACTCTGTGAGACAACTCTAATTGGAGAAGACCGTGGAAGAAGGGAAAGAGCATCTGCCTGAAGTGCAGCCTAGGTGGTGATGCTGGGAAGTGCACAAGAGAAATGGGATCAGTAGAAAATTGTTGGAATTATATGCCAGGCTTTCAAGCGTGTCTTACAAGTGATTTCTGCTGGTCAGGAGGAGGGAGGACCACGGGAGGAATGATTAGCTAGGGGGACAGGGTGTTTGAGGGCAGGCTTTGAAGATTGGTCTTAATGGACGGTTTAAGTGGTTTTAATGGATGTTGAGGATTTGCTTCAGAGGAGAAGGATTACAAGTGACATTAACTGAGAGTCCAACAGTGTGTTTGCTATGGCTCATTTTGGGGAGTTATTGAGGAGTTTTGTTTAAGGATGTAAATACAGAGAAGTGTCAAGAATGGAGACATTTGCCATAGGCTCCTCGTATAAATATTTGTGCTGGGAGGATGACCTTCCCTAGCTGCTGTGTAATTGATGACATCCACCACTACAAGAGCACTGTGCGAAGCGATTTTGGCATCGGGCTGGGGCTATGAATGCTGTTTGCTCTGCTTTGCACTGACTTGGTAGCAAAGGCCAGGGAGATACCCTCAGGACCGGCGCTGTTGTAGAGGATGCCGAAGCAGGCTGGGCTGTGTGAGCGTGTGAAACCAAGGGGAGGTTGAACTGAAGACACTTGGACTGCGTGCTGCTGCTGGCTGACGAATGCACGTGGCTCGGATGTCTTCTACAGGCTGTGGGGCATGTGTCAGGGTATTTCACGGCACCGTGCCTGGATTTGGCGCTGCCCTGGGCTGGTGAGAGGCATGGCCAGAGAGGCACAGGCGTGGTGGTCTCCTCTGTACCACCTCCGTTTGCCTCTGGACATTCTGGTCTTCCTTGGCAGCTGGCTTGCAGCGCTGAAAGACCCCAAAAGGCAGCACAGCCCCAGGAAGGTGACACAAGAGGAAGGAGAGAGGACTCGGTCTTCTGCAGAGACCAGGTGATTCATGGTCACCTCGGGTGAGGACAGCAGGAGGCTGTGACCTGGGCCACCACCAGGCACGTGTGGGAGAGTGAAACTCTTCGGCTGCGCAGCATCAGCCTTACCCCGCTGCTGCACAGGCTGCAGAAGAGGACCGACCACACCGGTGGGGAGGACTCCCTGGTGCCGCGGGCCCACGGCCGAGCCCCAGTGGCATTGCGGGCACCCAGGGGGGCAGGCAGTGAGGGCACAGCGTGCGGGGGAAGGTGCAAACCAAACAGCTGGGGCTGCTGTGGTGCGGTGGCTCCTGCTCTCCTTTCTCTGCCAAATACGAAAGCCGAACCGTAATCCTCATGTGACAAATGACCGTGAGACTCCGGCTGTCATAACACTTGTGGTGCAGATGGGGGGGAGCTGTTACGTACTAAAACTTCCTTGAATTCACTTGGGCTCTGTTTTTATTAACAATGTTTCATAAACGGGTTTACGTGAAGGTTTTCATTTTAGTTAGCTTAAAATTTATTGGTTTATTTTAAATGCTCCATTTCACATTATCATTTGAGTAAATAAAGGGTTACTTTTGGAAACACCTGAACTTCTACAGTGAAGGGCCATAACGCAGAGGAGAACACACCGGGTTTTTCTGAATGCTTGTCAGACACATGGCAGCTTACCTGGTTTTGTCAGCAGATGGCCGCAAAACGAGATGAGCTTTGTGCACAGCAAATTTTAAAATCTCCTCCTCTGGGCATAAATTGACATCCTCCAAACCACCGACCAAAAGTCAGCGTGTCCTTTTAATTCTCTCGAAGCTGGTCTGACTGCCTGAAAGCTGCCAGAAACCTCCTCCTGGCTTCTCCAGGAAGCCTCCCTGGTAGGCTGAAAAAGTCAAGTAACATGAATTAACACTCTGTAGCTGCCATATTAAAAAAAAAAAAAAATAAAAAGTAAAAATCTTTCCAAGCAGAGCTGCTTACTTATCACATTTCATCCTCTCAAAAATGTATTGGCCTCTCAAATAAAAGCAGCAGCATCCAATACTCATGATATTTCATGATTCTTCCACTAAGTAATTTGTATCTTTGCCTACTCCAAGAAAGACAGGCTTAAGTCATGACTTGCATTCTTCTTTTTTTTTTTTTTTTAATACTTCTGCAGATATAAAATGAGTAATTCGTTGCTCCAGAGGTATGAAGCTAATGTGACTAATCATCTGACATTGAACTTTTTTTTTTCCCAAAGACTTGGCTAGTCTGTGCTTAAGAGTATCATATGGATGAGATGATCATTTCTGACTCAGTCCATGAAGGTTTTCAGTTGTGGTGCTGTAAACACAAGCAGAACTCTGATGAGCAAATTGGCAGGAAAAAGCCAGGCTGTCTGAAAGGAAGCAACGTTGAGGAGGACGAGAATAAAGCTTCAAAAGAGACTATCGGGCACGTGCAGTGTGACTTGTTCCAAATGCATTTCATAACCGTTTTATTACTCACCTAAATCAGGAGACATACCAGTGACTAGCCAAGCTATAAAAAAAAAAAAAAAAAAAAAAAAACAAAAAACAACCCACAACTTTTTTTTTTACCTGTAAGAGAAAACCTGTGTATTAATAATGTAATATATCAAAGATACTTCCATCAGTCTTCTAAGTATTCATCCTTTTTTCATATATTTCTTTAGGAACCTGCATTTCTCTGATGCCATGTAACAAAAGTACTATTTGCTGGGCAAGTCACACTCATAAGCCTGAAAAGAGGGCACAAAATTGAATGTTAAAGCAAGGGGATGTTTGCTTTTTGCCATATTTAATGCTGAACTTAGATGTGTACGTATAGGGTGCCTGCACAGTCTCTGGATGTAAGTGTCTCTGATCCTAAGGGTACCCCAGTGTTACCCTAGAGGAGGAAGGCATGTAATTGCTCAAGTGCAATGGACTAATGTAGGCACCCAGCATACCGTGGTTTTTCTCTTTCTGCCTTGTAAATGAAAGATCTTTCCTCTCCTCTTGTTCGTCTGATACAGGTAAATAAGGCAGGCTCTTGCTGAGCTGGCTCATCCTTTGACAAGTTGTCTGGATCCCAGTTTCTATACCTGACAGCACTGCCAGCAGAGTCCACCCAAATGTAATGTATTGCTTTAGTGGATGGTGCAGGATTTCTGGAATACCTAAAGCTGTACAGAACAGCCCGTCCCATCCTGGGCACTTGCAGAGCAGCCAAAGGGCCAGCAATTGCTTCATTTTCCTGCTCCAGCAACCTCTGCCTGTAATGTTTTAACAAAGGGCCAGCTGTGAAAATGAGATTCTTTGACGAACGGTACTATTTGTCATTTTGTTTCTCAGCAGCTGGTTAACTGGGTGTCTTTTTTTTTCCCCAAGAGTTTTCCACTGATGCAGGCATTGCCAGGGCGCGTGAAGGTGTTCTTGGCTTTGTGTCAGAAGCATGAGCAAGGAAATTTCCCTGCGTATTTTTCTCTCTTGTGTCTGACCCTCCGAATATTTAGATGCATCAGTCTGTCGTTCATCATCTGCTTCATGGCAAAGTCTGGAAATACGTTAAAGCAAACTGTAATAATTTCTGAGAAATGATTAATTCTGGAACGAATGTGACAAATTTCATCTTGCGTTTGGCTGAACTCCCCCTGAGTGACTAACTGCTCTGGGAGGACTTTCCAATTGTCCCTCTTGAAAGTCAACCTCTTTGAATTAATTCAGCATCCTCTATTTTGATTAAGTATGTGTCAGCTTATTGTTAGTGTGACAGGGAGATATGGGGCTGTTTGTTTTCCTTTTAGTATTATACAAACAAGCTAATTATGACTCATGCACAATACGTGCCCTCAGTGCATGATAAGGGACATGAATGATAGATCATTAACCGGACTATGTGCAAGCTTCTCTTGTGGGCTAAACAAGCAGGGACTGAGTAAACAAAACACAATTGTTTTTCTTCTTCTAACATCTTAGCAATTCCTCCTGTCCAAGGAAAGCGGTGTTCTTTCAAATCTTATTTTATACTGAAGTAAAAGAGATGAAAGAAAAAGTCAAGTCCTCTATGCAGTAGGCATCACGAGCTCAATCTCTCTCATCCTGACTCTGGTGTCTTCTTACAGATTCTGTGTTTTCAGCTTATTTGCAGCACGATTCCTCCCTGTCCCCAGTACTAAGATTTATTTGACAGCATTTGGAACAAATCTGTATTCATTCTGTCCTACCACCCTGAAGCATGTTATCATGGCTCTTTCTAACGGGCCAGAAGTTGAGTCTTTCCTGCTATACCCTCATAAAAGAGAAAACATCAAGACATACAATACGTAGAATATCTTGTGAACCACAAAAGAAGCATATGTTTTCTCTTCTGGAAAAAGTGTTGCTACTTGGTGCTAATTTCTTCACTTTTTCTTGCATCCATTGGACAAACGCTTTGACCATGGCAATCCATGTAAGATAACAAACCCACTGCAGGGTGTCTCAGTCTATGGAAGAAAAATAACACGGGAACTTGCAGAAAGAACAACCAGGTGCAGATGGAGCTGAAGCAGAAATGTTGGTGACAGATGTTCTTCCTGGCCTGCTGGAGGAGTACGCAGCAGACAGCATCTTCATCATGCTGCGTGACATCTCCTGCTTTGGAGAAGTGAGACGTTACATGATGACTTTTACAACCGCGTAACGCTGCCAGTGGAGGTGAAGTGCTGCTGCACCTCTGCCTGTAAACACCTTCTCCGTTGCACCACTGATTGGCAGGGGGACCATAAAGAGAGGGAAGGCTCTTTGGAGAAAACACACACCAGAAGATTATGCCGTTGACTTGTGAAGCTTGGCAGCTACCCTCCTTATAAACACCTTCTCCACCGGGCAGTAGATTGTAAATAATGAAGGAACTGAAGGTGATTTGACCAGAGTGGAAGATGAGACAGATGTCCGCACCTGCAGAAAAACACCTCTGCTACTATATGTGACATTGTGCAGGGTGCGCTTTACCTTCCTAAAGAGTTAAGGCTTGTTGCACTGTACCTTCATTAGCAAATAATGTAGATGTCTTAAGGAAAGGGTAACATGCATCCTCCTAAACCCACAAACCTTTCTTCCTCGCTTCCAAACCTCTCCAGAGTAGAAACCAAGAGAAGGCGGCCCTAAGCTTTAAGAAACTTTTGCTGCTGTAACTGCCATAGACGTTTCATTCCCCATAAAGATCTTGCACGAGAGGTACACACATCCTTTGGTGGGTAGCCTAAGCTGCTGCTGAAGTACAGAATGTAGATTTACTTTTGGTATAAAAAACAAGATTCTGACTTTGCAGCTTGAAAGTTAGTCTTTATGAGCATTTGTATAATAAGACCCTCTATTTTTCAGTGGATATTAATGTCAGGTGAAACAAGGTTTTTCAAAGCATGACTATAAATTAATATTTGCATTAGCAATCCAGAGGCAGGGCTCTGTGCTATGTACAGTTTCCCTTCTTAGCTCAGAATTCCTCTTGCACTGTTGCAAAAATCTCCTTTGCGCTGATGATCCCTCAGTTATTTTGCAGGGAGGTGACTGCAGAATAGGTGGACTCTGTGCAAAAACCAGCAAAATTAAATTGGCAAAAGCCAGCAAAATAAAGCAGAGTGCAACGTGGCTCAGGCTGCCTTCAAGTAGAGCTGGAGCTGGGAACCAAACAAGAAGCTGATGCTTCCACCTCTTCCTATTGCTATTTCAGAACAGGAAAGCCTTTATTAGTGTGCAATCCTTTGCAGCTCAGCCTCCATCACAAAGACTGTTTGAAGTTTTGATTTTTCACTGGGATTTTTTCCTTTTTAATGAATTTTCAGTTTTTAAAATTAATAATAAAGACTGCTTTGTGCGTCTCAAAATAAGGCATAGGGTGCTGTAAGCATTTTTGCCCTGCTCAACAGCGCTATTTGAAGATTCAACAGTAGTTTTGAAAAGGAAAGATTAACAGGAGTTGTGAGGAATCAACAAAACATTTCATGAATGCCGGAGAAAAAGATGGAATATCTTGTCACCAGACAATTTTGCAAAATTGCTACTCTTCTCCATACCAAGCAACTGCTCGCAAGGTAAAAAGCTGTTTGGTTGTTAAAGAAGGAAAAAAGGAAAAACTATTTGCCTTGCTCCAAAACAAAAGAGCCATGATAATCAAAATGCTGCCATTTCACCTCGCTGTTAATAAAGGTCACAGTTTTGGCTGGAGACCATGTTGCAAAGCGATCTGCTTTGTCACTTGAATAGGTTGGCTGGGATCACGAAAAATCCTGAACTGGGGCAGTAGAGAGAAAAAGGGAGAGAAGAGAGTGTTACAGCCTGGGAAAGAAACAGAGATTTAACAGTGCTTGTTGCTTGTTTGTACGGTGTTAAGGCAAAAAAGAGAAAACAAAGCCCCTTCCAGGATCCCCACGCTAGCTTGGAAGGCATTTCCTTGAGGCTAGTCGTGCTTTTCTGTTGTGCCGGTCCTGACTGGTGTGAACCGTATGGTGAGGACGTCATGCCGGCTTGCCAAGAACAACAGAACGGATGTGCAGCGCCATGCTAAAATTTACACCAGGCTGACAGACACGTTGATACTCAGCTGGCTGCTCCTTGGGGGCTTGATACGAATGCTGTCTGTGCGGTTAAGCTGTTCTCACTGTTGGCAGGGGAAGGAGGTGACAGGAGCGTGGAGCAAGAAATGTGCATATGACTTGGGGGAGCAGAAGGGAATAGCCCATGGCATGCTTAGCAGTACAGAGCTGTAGCTGAGGGAGGTGGAAAGTGTGATTTCTGCGAGTCAGTTGGAAACTGCTGGGGTTCGCATCGCAGATGGCCTTATCCATGGCTGTTGGTGGTGGGCAGGCTGTTGGTGGTGGGCAGCCAGGTCTGGGTGGTGACCAAGCCACATGGAGCTCAGCTCACCTCCACCTTTAAGGGAAAGGGAATGAGAAGCTGTGTGTCCTCTCCTCTGACGAGGAAAAGCCTGCCAGGGGAAGGAGAGTGACCCAGATCTCCTGTGCTGGGCAGCGGCCACAGGCCAGGTATGTGCTCAGGGCAGATGAGGAGGATGCAGTGTTGTCCAAAAAGTTTCCTCATGTGAAGACTAAGCTGGTGAATAACAAAAACGTAAATTACAATTGGCCTGACAGAAAGGTTGAGAATAATCGGGACTCAGAGGAAGGAGGAGGGTTTGTGCCTCATGGTCGTGCCGGGCTCCTGGTGTTTTGGTTCAATCAACACCAGTTTCTCCAGTTTTTCTTAAGCCACTGGCACTCATTGCCCTGAGTAAGGAAACCTGTGCTTGAGAGGGAGCTCCAAAGCACCAGAGTTGAGGGGACCAGTCAGGGAACATAGAGAGACTGGGGACAATGTGGCCTATCCAGCTGGGAGCCATTGGATGGGAGCGAGGAGAGAAGGGCAGGACCTGCACGTGAGGGGAAGAGCAAAAGAATAGACTAAGAGCTTGGGGCTGCAGGTGGGAGAATGAATTACGACAGCAAGATTTGAAGGCGTAAGTAGTTCTGATGTCAACTAGTTTTTAAAGGGCACTGTGTTCTCTTGAACACATTTGTTCACATCCCTTGTTTTCCTAGGGATCTCCTAGCTCTTCTGTAGTCCAAGGAGATCTAGAAACTTGGGGTTTTTTTCAACAGCTAGAGACCTTTCCTGGATTTTACCTGTGTATCTTTAGGAAAAATACAAGGTTTTCTTTTTTTCATTCCTCCTCTGAAATGTACTAAGCTTCTCCTCCTGCTCTCTAGGCAGCTGCCCCTTGGGATAGGAAAAGGAAATTAAACAGCTAATGGTTATGCTTTAATTAGGCTTTATTGGAGTTAACACGGCTTATGCTCTGCATATGTGCTGCAGAGAGTTAGATACTTAAAAAAAATCCTGTCTTTGCTATAATGAGTTTATGAGAAAGGAAGCCCAAGGAAGATCAATACATCCTCTGTGTAGATTACAAATGGTTCATGACGTATGTCCACAGGAGCTGTTTTTAGTGAGGGTAGTCTAGTTATTATGGATTTGACATGAACTTGGCCTGGTGCCCTGAGGGAATGCAATGTAGGCATAATTTGGTCTTCCTGTAATTGTCTATTTAACTTGGCAATCCAGAGTAATTTTTTCCTGTGAAATGAGACCGAGACGTCACTAAAGCGGCGGTTGGATTAATTAATGAGACATAATAATACTCCTAATAAAAGCTCATGAGCTGAGTCCTCTTCCCTCCCCTTTCCTCTCCTCCCCTGCTGTCTTCCCCCTGCTGAGAATGCAGCATCCCAGGAATCCATGAGTCACACTTCGTAAAGGAGTTTCTTCTTTAGTTGACGCAAACAATACGGCGGAGAAAAATAATAAGCGCAGAACCATCTGTTTGATGAAGTCCTTGACATTTTATTTCGTTTCCCCCTATTGCATATTAAAGGAAGTAAATAGAAAAACATTTGCTAATTATACCACTGTTTACTGATTGCTGGGACGGCTTTTATTGTATTTATCAGAAGCTCCAGCCCGGCCTGCAGTCCCAGCTCCAGCATCCTCCTCTCTGCTTTGTGCGAGAGGAGCACGGCAGCGGCCATGGGTGCTCAGTGAGGCTTTTAGAGACCTTCACCTCAATCAGCTCACACAGGAGCGGAAATGTGCCTCTCCCCTGCAGGTGGGAAAGCTGGGAAAGGTGACGGGACCGCATGGTTTTGGGGTAATGTGCTGAGCTAATGGCAGAGCCTGAGGCTGAAACCCTGTCCCTGAGGTTGGACGTTGGGAGGGAATGGGTGCCATTTCCTTTTGTGAGGCCAAGATCTTGTGCTCGGTGTCTTGGCTTTGCATTTGGGTTCAGTAAAGCTTGCGAGGGAGGCCAAGTGGCAGCGCTTCGCTGTGACACGGATAGCGTGAGCAGCAGCTGCCGGCTGCCACTTTGAAAGAAATCTCCTGAACAGGCCTTTCTTGCTACCTCCTTCCCAATGTGTTGGACCGTGTGCTTTTTTTCCCCGTTTGGTTCCCTTTGTAGGTATAGTTTTATGACTTAGAAGCGGTCCTTGGACGACGGTACAAGGGACGAACAGTAAAACGCAGAGCCTCATCACTCCCGCTGTCTCGGATTTGGATTTGGCTAATGGTCAGAGCAAGCCAATGCTATTTGAGAACAAGCTGGTGGCCAAAGGCTGGTTATATTAGGCAGCTATTTCCTTTGCAAAAATCTAAGCTATCGGCACTCATTAGAAGTCACAGCAATGAATCAAATGGCTGTGGACTAAAGCGGTTTTTCTCCCACCACACCATGTAAGGCCAGCGCAAGAGCAACTTGGCCTAGCCCTTTACTAGGAAGGGAAAGACTTGCAATGCCAAGGAGGACATGGTGACCTTATCTAGGGATGAGGACACTAGGAAATTCAGAAACACCAGCTTGCCTTTGGATAAGAATTCAGTGTTGATGAAAGAATCTATTTCTGGTTATTTCCTTGGGTACAACAGACTTGATGAATTTTCCAGTCCACCATTTGGACAGATTTAAGTGATTTTTATTACTTATACTTCCATGAAGATTCTATCAGTAGCACTCGTCGTCCTGATGGGCTGGATGTTTTGAGTCTCCTCTCTAACATCAGCTCATTCAGACAGGTTTATGTTCCCTGCACTGTAAAACTCTCAGTTCAAAACACAAATAGTGGAAGATATATTCCTCCGTGGCTCTAACCCATGGCAACACATATGCTAACTTAGCTCCAGGGGGGGTGGATTGCACATTGGTGTGTTCTCTCAAAAATTATTATGAGTTATTTTAAAGCTAGAGGAAGATGGCTATCTGATTGTGAAGGAGATACCTGGGGTGCTTGAAGCAGATTCACTAGAGCAAGCCCCACATGGCAAGAGTCACGTTCCAGACTCCAGGGTAACAAATCTGGGAAAGGTCAAAACTGACACACTGACTGGAATCCATTTATCACATGGACTGTTGACTACGTGAAATAACGTAACTTATACAGATAACTTCATAAAGCAGTTATATCTTCTGATAAGTAGAAGCGTGCAGGACAAAGAAGCCTCTATTGGTTCCCAATTCATTTTATGTGGACGAATCTTGGCGTTTGCAGCAATGGTCTTAGCTGACAGATAAAAGTGCACATGTGTTTCTTTCCACATGATATCACTTATGCTATCTGGTGGTCTTCTGTGGCTCTCCATCTGCAAATCTTTTCTTGAAATGTGATTATATGTAAAGGAGAAGCAATAGTTAGCTTCTGGTTTGTTATGGCTGTTTTGGAATTTTTTGGAGGACTTTTTTTTTTAATGCTAATAATGTTCTATTGATTCATGGGAAGGAAAACTATCTGCTCCTTGCAGTTACATGTAAGGTCCAGTAGTCTCCCTGCTATGTTTTCTATTTGTTTTCTGCAGTGATTTAGAACCAAAATGGGGCATATATGACACAATAATTTCATCCCATACTTCTTATATGTAAGAATCTTGAACCAAAATAGGTAAATCTTGGGTATTCAAAGAACTTCCAGTTTCCATCCTACAAAACTATGGGCTAGGGCTCTGTCAGTGTAGTCATGGTAGAGAATGGTCAGGCAGTAAGTCCTGAAGCAGCGGGTTTTTTTTTATAAAAGCATTAATAATGAAGCTGTGGAAAGTTTCTTTCTACTAGGTTTGCAAAAAAGGGAAGAGATTCCAATCATTAAAATATCACAAGTTTATTTAATTTTATTTTGATGCAGACCACGTCTCACTCCACAAAAATGGCTGTGTAATGTTTGTTTATTTGTGTGTAATATCTTTGCTAAACCTTCATAAATGGCGTCGGAGGTGCAGACTTCTCTTTGCTTCCTTGCCCTTGCTGAGGGCATCTGCAATCGCCGACTGATCTGGTAGAGCCCATCTGTCCAGCGCTGTTGGTCACCGATTGTCACAGACCACTGCTGAAATGCCATCTGAAGAACAAGCGCTGAAAAGAGCGTGCTGAATGGGTGCCACCTTGCTGGGGTGACACCAAACTCAGGGAGCTGGAGCTCAGAGAGCTCCAGGACAGACCAAGGATGCACCCCACCTGACTCCTTTCTGCCCTCAATCTGATCTTTTCCCCATGCCGGATGGTGTGCTGTGACTGCTCCTGGGACGCCTCCAGCTGAGCAGCAGAGGTTGGAAGACACTGAAGAGGGCATGAACCTCTGCTACTGTGAGAAAATGTCGTGCCTAAGGGCTTGGTTAAAATTTAAATCTCTCTTAACTTCTAATTGGACCTATGGCACGTTAGAGGCGGATTAACATGAAATTCAAAGCCTGAAGGTAACCCTTGAGAGCCGTCCTTTAAGACTCATCAATACAGAATACTTGCAGCCCAGGTTTGGCTGAAATTGTGCTAGGAACTAGTAGCACTGCCTAGGCTATGGAAATCCCAGGTACATTAATCGTTTGGATTGGTTCCTTTAGGTCTCAAGAACTTTTCACTTGTATATAATACCTGGGATAAGACCCAGACGTTGTTCCAACATGTTCAAAGGCATCCAAAGGTGTGATTAAAAAGGTGAATGTCCTGGTGACCAGACAGCTGCCCTGATTTTTCAGAACGATGTTTTTCTGTGTGAGTGCCTGGAGCTGAGGGCTTTGTGCTAGCAAGGGTGGAGGAGACAGCCCATCCCTCCTCTTTGTCATCCATCCCTTACTATATTATTTATAAGACCAGCTGTGGCTGCCTGTCAGCTTGGTCGGAGGCAAGGTTTTGCAGAGAGAAGCAGAAGGACGAGGTGCACCCCTGGGTCGTGGGACAGGCAGAGCCGAAGGGGCTGCAGGAGAGGCAAGGAAGAAACGCTGACAGCTTCCCCGCTAGTTGATTAGTAGCGCTGGCGTGCCTTCAGAGGAGGTCAGCCTCCGCTCCCGTGCCCAGCGGAGGAGATCCACAGTCGCTCCCAGCAGAAGAGGAAGAGGAGGAAGGAAGAGGGCTTTATTCAGCCATGGCAACTCCTCAGGCGCTCTGCAGACCAGCTGGGTCCCACTCGCTGATGGACAGGGGCTATATCGTTCGTGCAAAACAAACGCTTCACTTGCATGGGCTTGGCTTGGATGCATTGGTGTAGTTCCTGGGTTTGACATTCCTCTGTTTGTGAGGTAACATAAGCAAGTACGTTCTTTTGATCTTCCATGCAGCTTTGTGATACTATACATGCAGCTCCATGCTTTCTTTCACAGATGTCAGATTCAGTTGCCACATGGGATCTCGGAGAGAAACTGTTTTGTGTGTTTTTAAAGGAAAATTACCCAATTATTTTGATGGAGTTAATGTGGAGATGGTGACCTTTACATTCAAAGCTGTTATGCTGCAAATGTTCCAAATACATTATGTGCTCTGCTAACACCGCTGACAGGTTCTGCATGATTAATAGTGTTTATAAAGCGTGTACAAGAGTTTGGGAAGCCTAGGATAGAAGAACTGGTATGGGATTTATTTTGCACTAAACATGATAAATATACAGTTGGACTTAGAGTATTTTTTTTCTTTCAGAAATGACTTAATGATGGAGGAGAAAATCACTAATTCATTAAACGAGCTGTTTAATTTTTCTTGTAAGAAAAATAAAAGCAAAGCATATTGGTAGGGGTTGATCCAATATGTACATTTAGATTGATCCTTTTTAAAGGAAGACTGATGTTTTTAATACATGGTTTTTACTTCAAGACTGGCCTGGTTCCTGCTTCTCTGGAAGGCTGCAGAAACTCTTCTGTCAGCTGCACTGGGCTGTGGTGTTGCCAGGAGCCACACACAGCTTGGAGGAAATTTCAGGGTGAAGCCTGACATGTAGGTAACAGAGGCCAGTGTTTAAACAGGGAGAAAGGTATAAGGTTTCCCATTTGCGCTACTGTGAGGACGATGTGGGGGATGTTATTTAACGTAACAAATAGACAAACACTAGTTGCTGTTGCCTACTTGAAAGACATCTCGGAAAGGCTCTTTTTCAGCTTGATTTTTTAAGAAAACCTCACGGCCTGCTCTTCAGCTCTTTTCCACCTTCCTAGCACGTCCGAGGACAGGGATCTCCTCTTCCCCACCTGGTGCTGTGGCAGGGCTCCCTGCCCTCCCGCACGTGCCGCGCCGTCCTGCGCAAAGCCATGGGCCCGCATCATGGCTTCAGTTTAAAAACCTGAGTAACTCTGAGGACCACTGAGGAGCCTCTCCTCATTTCCAGTGGCATAAGCTGAGCAGAAGCAGCCCCTCTCCTGCAGGTCAGCACAGATGGGGAGACGGGCTCCCAGCGCCCCTGCAGGCACCCACTGAGCTCCACGCAGAGGTCTCCTGCGTGGAGGGACGGATGGACTGACTTGCTCGTTGGATGCTAAATTGTGATCATGTAATGTTCACAGACACGACTTCTCAGGCCAAGAAGTGGGATTATTTCTGCGTCACTCTGTGACTAACGCTGCACCAGCACAGACACACTTGATGGAATCCGATGATTTCTTATTCACAGGATAAGAATGGGAGTAACATTAAAGCTCCTTTATACTGTTCCGGCGAGGCAAAAACACGTAGAAATGCATGCACATTTTGTTTACACTTACTGTGTAGCTTCTTAGGGCTGCCTGAGTAGAATGAGGAGGCTTTTGTGTAAATGAGTAGGGCACGAGCATTGATCTTGTGCCTTTCATTCTACCACACACATTAAAAATACCAATAACCCACAAATGTTTTATGCCTCAGCTTTTCACCGAGCCAGAACTTGCCAGAAGTACTCAATACTTTCCCCGTTAGCTCTGCATTAGCTGCCATACTGATTTTAGAAGGCTCAGGGGAAAAACAAAAGCATCTATAAAGGCATTCTAATTTTTAACATAAGCTTGGGCTTTGATTGTAAAGTGTATCTCATTTGGTCATCTTGGTTTTTAAACTTCATACCATTCCCTAAATTCATCACTTGCTGCAGCTGCTCAGCACTTAGCACCTGTACATTTACCCCTGAGAGACTCCAGACTGAACCAGAAGATTTTATTGGCGTTGAGGCTAATGGCTAAACTTTCAAGATTTGTTTTTCAAATAAATGCGCTTTTTTCCACATTATACTTTCAGCAAGCCGAAATAGTTAGACGTTGCTTATGAGAAACCCGCCATAAGGCCCTTTAACGTGGGGATCTAAAGAGAACCAGATTGAATTCCCTTTACAGAGTGAGAGTTTTTAAAGAACAAGCATTTAATGAGTATCTCATTTCTGCGTTAAATACTGAGGGTCTTTTAAGCACAGGTTTCGACTGATCTTAATGAAGAAAAGCAAGGGAGGGGTTCTTCTGTATTTCATGCTGTACTGTTAAAAACTGGAAATTGAATTTGTCTCCGTGAGTCTTTATTTTTGAGGGCATTGGAATTTCATGTTTTTCCTGTCTGTATGCATTATTTTATAAACCTTCTTATTCTTGGTAGGCTGGGACTGTTTAGATCCCCTTTTCTCACATACCCCGATATTTTGCTTATGTTTGAGTGTATGGCAGAGCCCTTTGTTATTAGTAAAGTAAAAGCCAGTAGGAATAGAGTGGCAGAGAGAAGTTTGAAGCGCTGCCCCTTCCAAACATGAGGAGTGGTTGTAGCGTCGATCTGGAGCAAAAGCTCAGTGGAGCTGATCTGGGTGAAAAGCCGGAGCCCAAATGCCTGTATAGGATGAACCACGGGTGGATGCATGGCCTCCAAGGCTGCTTTCATCCTTCTTGACTCATCCTTCTTGACACTCATCCTTCTTGATCGGTGATTTGGCAGTTCAGTGAAGAAAGGAGGGAGGGAAGAAAAGTGATGGAGGTTTCCCTGAGTCTCTAAAGATGAGTAAGGGGAACCTGAATCTCACAGCTGAATGGCTGAAGTCTGGCAATATGGGACCTGACAGTACTTGAGTCTTCCTAGTGTTCAGCACCTGCCAACATCAAGGCAATTGCACGTTTATGTGGGGGTGGGACTCTAAACTAGAACTAGGGAGGCCAAACATGTTACAGATGGGCTTCCACAAGGGCAACATTATAGGGTAGATATTTTCCAGATAACCAAAATCCTCCTCACAGGAAAAAAACACATGGAAGGAATAAACAAAATCAGAGATAATAACTATTAAGGCTTCTGGGTAATATGCAGGTATGGCCTTAGTATTCATCCAGTTTTAAACAGCTGCATATTATCCACAATACAAGCAAGCAATGGCAATATATTTTCACCAATTATGTGAAATTTGTATTTGATTTGCCCAAATCTGCTCAAACCTGTCATATATCAGTAACAGCTTTCAGTGAGTTTCCTGGTCTTGTTTGACTAAAATCTTATGTAAGATAAAGACTAAATGCCTAAGGCTACATTTATTACCTTTTCAATGTTACTATATGCAGCTGGAATAAATGGTAATTTCTTCATAACGTAAATATTTTTTCTATGTTTTATTATTTACAGCCTTTCCACCCCGTGGTTTCCTTATTTTTCACCTGTATATAACTATTGCTGCAGACAACAGTACTTATGAAATATTGAGGTATTTATTGTTTATCTTATTAGCTCCTTCTTGCATTTAAGCCAGAACAATAAACAGTACTAACATTTTTAATCGTTATTCAGAGATCTTTGGATGACTTCATCATGTAGTATAAATTCATCATCAATCACTGCAACTGAAGGGAGCATGAGGGAAGAGGAAACTATTATTAGGCAATATATTATCAAATGAACTGTAACAGTTTCCAAGACCTTTTCAGAGAATATTCCGCATGAACAGTACTTTCCTCTCAAAGAATTATGATAAGTGTTTCATTTTTTTGTGATCACGCCGTCAAGCACTGTTAGAATTTTCTATGGAAAATATTTTTAGTCTTTATTCTTGGTATAGCTGAAAATCTGCTTTCTCAGATTTTTTTTTTCAAGGAGAAAAGCAACTCTGCCTGTCTTGGTGTGACTGAGATGAGGTCCTATTCCAAATTCACCCCATTACAGACTTCTAAGCATGTTTGTGTGATATAATTATGTTTGAGTTTCCCTCTTACCTTTCAGAATTTCTGCCCTCCGCCGACATAAATACCTTAACTGTGTTTCTCATAGAAAACCATAAACGTTTTGGCTTTCTCTATGCACAGAAAGCGCCGAGCATACTTTTTGAAAGTAAGTGCAGGTTAGGGATGTGTGTGTAAGATTAGATAACAAGATTTACTGTCTCCCCAGAGGAATTAATTGAAGAATGTTCCATAACAAGTGCGTTAGTCATCATTAGCCCCACCTCAATCGCGGCAGCAATTATTGCTTCTTTTCTTGAATCCTTGTGTTTTCCTAATTGATGTGCATGTTGAAAGGCCTTGCAATAACATTGAATTCTTTGCGGGATGGTTATTTAGTAAAATTAAATTTACTAATATTACGTATCCTGTATTCGGGATCCTGTAATAGATTTTTTTTTTTCTCAACTGCTTGCCCGCATGGGAGCTTATCTGGAAATATTTTTAACCCTTCCTCAAGGGTGGACTACTCACTCATGACTGCTATAAAGAGATGTCTGTGAAATGAGGAAAAACACTTTTTCTGGTGCAGTGCATGGGAAAAATCCAGTGAGTTGTGTGACAGGTCAGAGACAGGGCCCACTAGGAAGATGCCTTGGATCCTTACTCAAGTGAATGCATCTTCTTGCACACTGGGAACCAAAAATCTCCAGTAGCTAGATCAGGTCAGGGAAGACACAACGGGTTTTCCAAGGCTGGTTTTTTATTTGTTTTAAGATCGGTACAGTTGAGGTTTGATGCCAGTGAAGCCAACTGGATGTATATCAGTGCAGAACTGGTGCAAATGGGAGTTCAACAGAAATGTTTTCCTCCTGAGGCGTCCTTGTTCCCCATGGAGTTAGCCAATACTTTTAGAGAGAAATCTGCTGTCATCATGCATGGAGAAAGAAGGCAAGAGACAGCTGCCAAAAGCTGTGAAATCCTATCCCACACTTCCCCATACCCTGCTACTAAAAGATATCTTAAAGACACTGTTTTAGGAGAAACAGCAAACATTCACTTTTTTGGGTTTGTTTTTTGTTTGGGTTTGTTTTTTTTTTCTGTGTCTGTGACAGCAAACTTTTCCAGGGCAAGACCCGGATCCTCTTTGACCTCTCCCATCTCCAGATTCCACATTTCAGTGATGTTTTGGATTTTGGGTCTGAGTGTTTTTACTCCCCCGTCCCAAAAAACATCCACTTTTTAATGCAGACCTAGGATTTGTTTCCAACTTCAATCAGTAGAAATGAGAGTTTAAACCTTTATTTTGGGCTTCTGGCTATTCTCTCTCATCTCCCCTCTTTATCTTACAGAGACCCTAGATTGTCTGTGTCTGCACGTGACTGCATTGCAGTCTCTCTCTCTGTTGGCTCTGACTTCTAAAACCATACACTAAGTACTAAAGTACCCAAGGGCCTTATAGAAGGTACCAATTCAAGGTCAGGCTTCTTCAGATTAGGACACTGACTTAAGCAAAGGATTCATGAGGGGCAGATGAAGAATACGCTGTGAATTGTGGCACGAGATATTTCTCTTATGGGAAGACTTTGTGACTCACAACTACGTGCGAGTTAAAGTCAGGATGCAAACTCTCAGCCTGCACCTGCAGTGCTGGCAGGTTGTCAGGATCCTCGGTGCTACAGCCCGGTATTAAACAGTGCGTGTGTGCTATTGCCAGGCTACTGCCTTAATTCACCCACTCATCTGCCTTCACGCTGGAGGGTACCACCCTGCCAATGCTCTTCTGCCATTGTCCTCTAGGAATGGGAGGGAAATATCCCTATATCCTATATGCTCAATCGTCTGTCTGTCTTCTGTTTTGACTTATTCCCCCCACTGCCCCTTGGCTTCGTGGGTGTCCTTTGGCAAAAGTATTTTCCCTGCTCGGTTCTTCTCGCCCCTCCTGCTGCCTCAGACTGGGAAGCCTGTAGAGTGGAGGGTCTGGGGTGCTGCAGACCCTGCCTTAGCGCCGGCTCATGCTCAGGTCATCCTCTGAATGCTACTGCCACACAAATAAATACTGGCTACTTGACGCGGGGTTTTTTTGTTGTTTTGTTTTGTTTTTTTAAAAAAAAGTGTTTGGCAGCACATCGTAACTCCAAATGTGCCTGGGCAGACACTTCACAGCCTCATCTCAATGTAAACGCTGCTGACTGCGGAGCAGAACGGCTACGGTGTCTCTACACCAAAGCAAAGCTGTAGCAGCTCTACTCGCTCCTTCCCAAAACCAAACCAGGAACATTCTGGACCAACCCAGGAACAGTTTGGACCAACCCAGGCATTAAAGCAGCCACTCTGGAGCACTACTTCAGCCACAGAAAGAGATATACATACAGAAGTCTTGGCATCTCATTCCTCTTAGCCAATAAATTAAGTTTGTGCCTTGAAAACTTTGAACTGCCCCACAAGCAGGGATTTTAGATTAATCAAAGTTGCTTATGGAACGATCGTTGCTTGTCTTGATGCATTTGGGGTTTTTTGGTGGTTTTACCCTTGTAGGGCAGGCTGTCTCATCTTCTTTTGGTGTCAGTCTTCTCTAGGACAGAGTAGCACCCTTCTCCCTTTGACTTTTATGGCAAATTAATTATTGGGCCATTCATAGTAAGAAAAGCTAAGGAAAGGGTGTGTCGTAATCTCAGTGAAATGAGTGCTGCCTCTAATTTGCCATCTTTGGCAGTCTACCAAAGGGAGGTTAATTATTGCTGCTTTTTTTTTTTTTTTTTAATCTCTCATATTGAGGTGGATGAGCAACACCGGCCCAAAGCTGAGATAACTGAAATACTGCTGTGGTACGCAAACTCAGATACACCTCTTGCAAGAAGCAGGACTTTGTAGGCACAGTATGTTTTCATTGCTGTTTTCTAGAATAGGTAGATAAATAGACTGTCAGACTGCAGTAAACCCTTGTAATTAGCTAGTCGGACCTATTTTGTTATAAAAGCCATGGATTTAATCCAGTGATTCTGGCCTTTAACCCAACAAATTGTTTTCAAAGTAGGGCATATCTCTTCAGAAATACATTTGCTCTTCAGTTAGAAACTCCAGCAAATTTACCAGAGAATTTACCACGGCCCGTAGTGATCTGTTCCATGTTACTTATTTGCACCGTTATAAGTTTACAGCTTATCACCAATTGAAACATTTGCTGACTCTTAAATTCTAAGCACTGCATCTTCCACTTTCAACTACTGAAGGAGGGACTCTCATATTAGCTCTCTCATTTCTTCAGAGAGGTGCTTGGGGGCAAGGCAGCAAGTTAATTCTTAGCTGCTTCTTTCCCATGCCCCGTATATAGCCTTCTTTCAGGTTCTCATGGTAAAGGTAGGTTTAAGTGACTGGATTGCAGATGAATAGGGCCGTGTCAGACTTTCAGCCTGGTGGTCTGGGCAGGACATAGTCCATGGTACGCTGCAAAGCTGGGAAATACACGGCTTGCGCTGAGTCCCATGTCTCCATTGCTGCAGTAGCAGCTCAAATTATGTCCAGCAGATTTGCAAGAGGTGCCTTTACTGAAAGGGGGAGATACAAGATCATGCTGGTGACTCTTGGAACGCTGTCTGTATTGTCAAGAGGCTTTGTAAAAAACGGGCACCTCTCCTCTCTGCTGCGGGCCCGCAGGACTGAAGGTGGGCTGCAGCAATCTGTTCTCCCAACTACCAAGTGATAGGACAAGAGGAACTGGCCTCAAGTTGTGCCAGGGAAGGTTTAGGATGGATAGTAGGAAAAATTTCTTCACAGAAAGGGTTATCAAATATTGGAACAGGCTGCCTAGGGAAGTGGTTGAATCGACATCCCTGGAGGTATTTAAAAGATGGGTAGACATGGTGCTGAGGGACATGGTTTAGTGGTGGTTTTGGCAGTGTTAGGTTGATGGTTGGACTCGATAATCTTAAATCAGAGGGAGCAGCAGCATTGGGAAGGTGTCCTCCTCTGTGAAATGAAGGGGCTGAGAAGGGATGGTGTCCCTGCAGCACCTTTGCTAAGCTTTGCTGGCGTGAAAGCAAGGTTTGAATGCAGAGGAGGACTCTTGAGTAGCCACATCCCGGTCCCAGCTTCTCTGTGGGGAGCAGGAAAAAAAAGAATAGGACCTCTGTGCCTAGGAGGTGAGTAGTGGCATGGCTGCTCTTTGAAACGTAGTGGTGATGAGGCATGGCATGGGTCAGCAGAGGATCAAATCAATGCAATGAGAAGGGAAGGAGGAAATTAAGTGGCTTGTGCATCCCAGAAAGTGGGTGCAGAGTGTGGAGCCAGAGGACAGCGTGGGAGACTGTGAAGGCAAGGGCTGAAGGTCTTGGAGAAAGGGAATACTAATGGGGATTCAGAAAAAGCAGAGGGAAAGAGGGGGAGGAAGCCTACGCGGCTGCTGAGACCACCATGAGGTTCAGCAGATGGTGCTGCAGCCTTTGGAGGCTCTGCAGGGAGGTTGGGGCTTCCTCTGGTCAGGGCTTAGCTGTGACAGCTGGAGGCAGCTGAGGGGTGGCTGGGCTTGGCTCCTCTGCACCGCGTGTTAGCAGAATGGGGGTTTCAGCCTCCCTGACGCGTTTTCTTTTAATTGAAAGGCTACCTGCCACCGTGTCCTGCATACACAATGGCATGTCACTGGAAAAATATCCTTCTGTAGGGTTTTTTCCCCTCCCAGCTAAGCTGCCACGTGTTTTTGATGGTTTTGATGCGTTTGATCAAGGAGGTTTCTTCCCAGAAGCAGCTGCGTTTTGTGGGTGGGTGGAGCGATTTTTTTGCCGTAGGGTCTAGCCTTCCCTTTACAGTGCTCTGGAGATAAAAGGCAGCGTGCATGAGTAAAATGAGTATGAAAGGTTGCTTGCTGCATTGGGCTACCAGCTAGCTACAGCATAAAGGCACGCTCATGATTTTTCTTGCTGTCTCGCGTTGACATTAAGCACAGATAGACTCTGCTTTGAGGACTTATAGAGAGCTGTTAGCTGATCTGGCATTTTTAATTCCTCCTGAGTGCCAAGAGCCCTGTCCCGAGTTGCTTAAGATAACCAGATGTTTAAGTGACCTAAACACTTTTATAAGTGGTACTGTTTGTTCAGAGCCGTGCGACGCTTTGGGTGTCCTTTATTCTGCTTTGGCTCATTTCCCCAGAGATTTCCCCCTAACTTCAAAAAAAGATCTGGCCCATTGCTATTTTGAAATTTAAGTTTTATTTCTAATAAATGGGAGGCTGATTGACGGATTTGATTGATGGTAATTTATTTTCCAGTCGGCACTTCCTAGCTCTTTTGTGTGCGACTCGACAGCAGGGTCTTCTTGATAAAATGTTTTGGGCAAAGCTAAATAAGAAGGGGGGAAAGAGGGAGGGAGAGAAGGCACTTGCAAAGTGCTGGAAGATTTGGAGGAATTCCTCTGTAGGGAAAAACAACAAAGGAAGGTACCAGGAAACCAAGTATTAATTCCCCGCACCACCATTAGCCTGACACCTGTTAGCCCTGACCATTACCCAGAGCTGAGGGGGAAAAGGCTAATCTCTACCACATTTATATCAACAAACTCAAAGAAAAAAGCTGCCTAATTATCCCATTGAACCTGTGTCAGCTTTAAGGGCGGCTCGGTTTCCCAGGCTGGCTGCCTGCCAGGACCAGCAAGCTGGGGTTCATAAGCTGCATGCTAATGACAATGTCCTTTCATTCCAGCAGCGGCATAATTGCCAAAAGCAGTTTACAGGCTCATTATTTTTATGGTCATATTTCAGATGACGGAGTCAAAGGTCAGCCCAGGGTTTACTTGGCGATGTATTGGAAGTAGTTTGTTTAGCAGAGATTGCATCTCGATGATAACAGTGGGGCACCTAAAATAGCTGCCTGTTTTTCCTGGGCTGTAAAGGGAGGATGGCTGAGGAAGGAAGCAAAAATGACGAAGATGGACCGAATATGGCTAAATGCTTAGTGGCTCTGCTACGTCTGTTTTGCTTCTGCCGCTGGTGGTGTTGTGCTTCTCAGGAGTCAGCCTGACTTGGTGATACAACACCCAAAAGCCACAGATTTCATTTGCTTACGGTAGAGAAGATTTGAAGTCCAGGTCTCACAGTTGATGTAAGATGCAAAGTTAAATTTATAGATTTTTGGTCCAGAGATTAATTTCTCACAAGCATTTCAGCTGAAAGGAGTGAGGGGAAGGGTTGTTGCAGTGTTTATTTACCTCCATTGCAGGAGCTTGACATTTGGAATTGAATTTGCCTGTATCAAAGACTCAGAGATGCTTTGGATTCTTTTCTCTCCTTTGGTCAGTGATTACACCTCGTTTCAGTGGCAGAGAACAGGTTTGGACCAGTGCTTTTCCACAGTGGCTCTGACTGCTCAGGTTAATTGTCTTCATTCAAATCAAAGTTAACTTGATCTCATCTGGCCATCCTTGCACTGGCAATAAATCACATTTACCAAGTACTCTTTTTTTCTTTTTAAATAAACTCCTAGCTGTCTTTGTTATTTAAAAAAAAGGGGGGGGGGCCAGCCAAAAAAAGGAGGAATTTCAGGTCTTTTTTTTTTTTGACTAGCGAGAAAATTTGGCAGTGACAGCTTTAGGGAGAAGTGGTGAGGAAAACAGGCAAGTTAACTCTCAGTTTGTCTCCAAATACCTTTGGACCAGCGCACGAGGTCTCAATTAAGGACATGCTTGGATTTCTGGCCGTTTATGCCAGGATTTCCTCGCTAAGCTGCGTTGTGTGCAAGCAAGAAACTCAAGCAGAGCATCTCCCATGCTACAGACAGAGGGCATGCCCTGGGGCAGCTGGGATGAAGGGCATGTCCTGGCCACAGGCAGCCGCTGTGAATTGCTGTTGGAGAACAGGAAGAACCAAAGCATTTGCATGATATTAAAGCTTACAGCTTTAACACGTGTGTGTGCATGCATACAACAAAAGTGAATTCTTTCAGCGCTCGTGTTAATACACCAAGCTGAATGGTATCACAGGCCTGTGTTTTGCCGTATTCCTTGGCTGCAGGGGCTGACTACATGTATATTCACATGTGAAGCAGTAAGAACACAATTAACAATGACACATGGAGAAAATCATTGTCAATTGGCATTAGTTTGATGGTAAATGTGAAAATGTTTTTGTTTTGGTTTGGTTTTTTTTAACCTGCTCTCTCCCCATCCATGCTGGAGCTGTGTCATCCTGTGGCAGAATGAAAGTAACATCTACATATTTTTCTGGTTTTGTGGTTTCTATGGTTGTCAGTCTGGTACTAGTACACAGTTCCCAGAGAACAACAGACTGCCACTGTCTGGCTGGGTATATAATGGCAAAGGAAGCGTGGGCAGAAAGAAAGAGCTAAGCTGTGTGTACAAATATAACACCACAAGGAAAAATAGGCCCCCTTTTCCTTACAGCCCACCCTTCTGTCCTTTAGTGTGGCTATTTCCACAGGGACCAAATGACCACTACCCAGCAAGCTCTTACGTAGAAACGAATGAAAATTTTGCAAAATTGCCTGTATTTCAAATGGATTTCTTTAAGAGGGCAGACCTGGGCACCTTCATATCTGTCTGAAATTAGAATCCAAATGTTGTCACTTGTCTCTCTCTCAAATATCAAACTCTTGTGCGGCAAAAATCACTGAAGATGAATTCCTATTCTAAAAAGCACAAGCGAAATAAAAAATGGTTGAAGGCAGAAATCACATATTCAAACACAGATATGTGATGTGAAAGTTAAAGGAAGGGCACAGAAAAAGCGTTACTAAAATACTTCTCCCAGCTTCACTGCGTGTATTAAAAAAGCTAACAAAAACAGTATCTCTCTTTAAACTACGGTTGAATTATATTTACTATAGTAAAACTACAGGACCTTGGTGCATTATATAATAATAAAAAATGCTAGTTTATTAAGTCAAATAGTAAAACCGTAGTCAGTCTCCGCTCTAATACAGTAATGTGGCAAACCATGCTGACTGTGGCTTTATAGTTTCTTTAGCATCTGCAGTTAGTTACAGCAGTTTTACTATCTACATTTCAATATACTCCTCTGATTAAAACTCCTCATAGTTTTTTTTTATTAGATTTTCTGTCGACATATGTTTGATTTACCAAGACATTGTGAAACAGAGAAAGTTGCTTTGAAAGTTCCCTTGATGTCTTGAATTGTTGGCAAAATATAGAAATAAGAATAGGAGGAAGGGAGGAAGTGAAAGTCCTCTTGAACCTCCACCATAGCGTATTGAATCATGGGGGCAAATTATCCATGGTAGGTACCATGCCTATGGTAGAAACTAGTTTTCCTCAGAGGCAGATGAGTGAGACAAAAGGAGCCAGACGAGCCTTGGCTGGGGCCAGCTGGCTAATTCTTATATTTTGGTGTCGCAACTCGCATAGTCCTGGAAGTGTCGTAAGAAGATGTGGAGCAATTCAGTTGGGATTAATGGCTAGAAACCTCTACTGACTTCTCTGTCAGGACGGTTGACTTATGTTTGAGCTGAACGTTTTGTTCTGGCTCAAAAACCGGAGGCATGGGTTAGCCGAGGAGGTAAGGGGCCAAAAATATCTAAACGTTTTAGATCCCCTGGTTACAGAATAAGAGACTCTTGGGAGGATCACTCAATTCTTCCAAAGTCAATGTGTGGACCTCAGTGCTACACTGTCTGTATTTCAGGCAAGGCCTTGAAAAGGAGGAGCCAGTGGACATTAGGACCCTATTACTGCACTTCGTATTAAATTATGAGTTTCCTGCTGTTCATCAAAGTTTACCTTCTCTTTGTAGCTGGCTAGCTGTCTGCATCCATGAACATATTTAGTGTTCCTGTTACTGTCCCCCACAAAAGTAGTTCTTCTCTCTTCAGAAAAAAAAAAGCCTTGGCTTCAGAGATGCAAGTGGAAAATACCCTATTGATGGCAACGGGCAGGGAAAGAAATGGGCCAATTATCAGCTTGCAAAGGTGTTGCCTTGTGAAGTGGCCCTGAGAGTTAGTGAAGCTGCTTGGGGTTCATGGAGGTTGCCATGGTTGGGTGATGCAGAAGGGACTCCACAACAACAGTCTCACATGAAGTCATGTCTTGAAAGTGGAGTTTATCATGCAGGGATCCACTCAACTTGCATTTATCTCGCTCCCCAGGGGACAGCACAAAAGCCCAGGGGCAGATGTCACTCATCTTTCTCCTCCGCTACTACTTCTTCTGGCTGGGATACAGAGACCCTTCTTGACTGTGTGTAGCCTAGGGCAGGTGCAGGCATGCCAAGTTTACAGCCTTCTGCTTGGTCCTTACAGAGTGCACCCACTCCTCACTGCCTAGCAGGGAACAGAAATTCCAGGACCCTCCTCTGTTTTATATTTCCCTCTTTGTCACCGATGCTCCCCCAGGATGGCTGGAAGGTGATGAGACACCTTCAGTGTCTGTCAGCCCTCTTCTGATGGACACCGCAAGTGATGCGCGGAGCTGTTTTGAGCAGCAGGGTACAGACAATAAATTCCAACAGACACAAGAACCTGAAAGCCATCCACTTGGAGAAGGGGATAACAGCCAAACTGAAAACTTTCTGGGTGCTCTGGCTTGAAGAAGTTTTCAATCCACAGTGTTATCAGAGATGCCAGTTGTACAGTTTAGATACTTCTGTGCCTTTCTTTGTTACATTTTCTCTGGGGACCTTCTGGTTTTGGCAAAAATAATAAACAAAGTTTTTTATGGGTCATGCTATAGCTTTAGAAAATCAAGATGTGTTTTCTAGCACCGGTGCTGCGTGACAAACATGAGGGATCAAAGAATTTTTCTCTTGTTCTGTGTCAGAAGAACTTGGATGAAGGAGAAACTCTGATTTACATCCTTTCTTTCTGCTGCACTGCAAAGCTTCCCACCCCCAGTCTGTCCTCCCATCCGCATTGCTGCTTCAGGCTTGAAAAAAACAGCATGTGGTGCTTTTGGTCTACTTCTAACAAAAACAGAGACACAGAGTGCCAGTGGAGGTCCTGTCACATGTTTTCTGCAGATAAACAGAAAGGAACATTAGGACAACGTAGGATGCCTTCCACTACCTGCAGTACAAGCTCTCATAAGATTTTTAAAATTATTATTATTGTTATTTCTCCTATATTTTAATTAAAACGTTAATTTCTTTTAGGGATTAACTGATTTATTTTTTTTAAACAGCTGTTTTTTTCATTTTGAACATTAGTCGTGCAGCTGCATGCAAATCAAACATTTTCTAGTTTTGGAGCCATTTTGTGTTATTGCAGCACAGCTTTTAGTTGTGCCATATGTCAGACCTTAATGCAAGTAATGAAAATACAGGGAATTCTAATTCCAAGAAACCAACCCCATCCCTGGCCTGCTCAGAGTGAAGGACAAGCCCACTCCCAGACACAGGTACAAAAAAAAGCATGATTGCTTTTAGACAGCAAGTGAATTTCTTTTTTGTGGGGGGTGTGGTGTGTGTGTTTTCTGACCCATGAGTCATCTGACTGACAGGCAAACTCACACTGGATATCTTCTCTGGATCATCTAGTAAAATTTCACCAAGGCAGGCCCTTACGACATTTCTTACGGGCTGGCAATGTCCCCAGAGCATCTCTTCAGATTATGATGGTGGGTTTGGAAAATTGCAGTAACCACCTTAAACTAAACTTTCCAGGGACAGAGAATCTGATTTACCATATAGAGGGTTTAATCAGGCTAAGATGTGCCTAAAGCTCATCTTGGCACTCCAGATAGTAATGATAATATGAGAAAACCTTGCTGCCAGGTTTTATTTGAAGTGAACGGGCTACATGTCCCTCTTCCTCTCCATCTTTGAGGAATGTTTACAAGTGTCTCATGTAAAAGTGAACTCCCAAAGCTTATCTGCAACTGAATCTTTTGTTTGCAATTGCTTTAAAATGGAGGGGGAGTCCTGTGCATTGACACCAGTAACCATTAGATAAACAAACCTTTATTTCCTACATTTCCTTAAGACTTCAGATCCTGCCTTATTTTTTTCTTCCTCCTAATGCTCTGCTCATTAACAGGTTCATTTGATTCTTTCCTTGGGAATTCACCAGAGTTTGCCCTCAATCTCAGGGCAAATAGTTTATAAGTGACCTGCCGGATGGTGTTCGTTAACTGCTTGGGTCCCAACGGGACACTGATATACCCTTAATTAGGATGTGAAGGGAAAAAAAACCTCCAAGTGCTCCAAGATGACTTGAGAAAGTTAGCTGAGAAAGCCTAGCTGTTCATCTTCCAAGGTTCAAGGCAAAAGTGGAAAGGGAACAAGAAAAAAAAAATCCCACATGAGGAATGAAAAGGAAAAGCAGAAACATTAGGAATACAGTCATGCACCCTGTCACATTTTCTCCGTTGGTCTTTTATATTATAGTGCGTGCACACACACAAAAAGAGTTGAACTCTCCTACAAATTATACTACAGTGCAGTGTTGAAAGCGCTTTCATGTCTTTTCCATTCCCCTTCAGGTGCAGGTAGCCAATACACGTGCAGAGCAGTAACGCCCCTTGCCTTGTGGAAAGTGTTGGATTCTCCAGACTGGTCCTCTTGAAAGAGAAAAGGCACGCGACGCCTTACGTGGTCAATAGGGTACTGCTGAATCAGCTGCAGTTCAGTGACGTTCAAGAGTTCAAGCCCTAATACCCCTTTCCTGTGAAAGGATGGAGAATTGGTGTGGGACAATTTGCCTTTGGATCCATAGTTTAAAAAAATTAGCCCATTCAGCAGAGCTGCTGGGAACGTGCTTACATTTAAGCACCTTAACAAGCCCTGCACCCTCACAGATGCGCTTTCCTGAGCTGTGTTTGTTGTTCCAGCCATCAGTGATATTATGTGTCGCTCTCACGCTTGTTATATTTGGTTGAGATTTAACACACTACTGTATAATAATAATCCTGTAATGTAATAACATCAAGGTTATTCCCCATAACACAGAACAGATGGTGGCACCCTGGAAAATGGTGCTTTATCAAGCACTTCTGTGAAGGATTGATTTTTCTTCTTATTCTTTCTTCTTTTTGAGAAATTTTCTTCACCTTCCAGTACTTTTTGAAGACTGGGATTTGATTGATTAAGGTCCAGTTTATGTATTTTCCATGGCGTGGTGGCTATAACTTTCAGACCTACCTGGAAGGAGAGATGGGTGAGGATCCTCTCTCTCTCTCCCACTCACGGTTACTGGGCTGCAGAGCCGTGGTCCCTCCTGCCCCTTCCTCCAGCCAGGGGATTTGCAAACACCCAGTTCAGAGAGTGCAGCCAACAGCAGTACGGTGCAAGGCACCATGAAATGGGGTGGATTAGAGTTTCAAGGACCTCTCTGCAAGCTCCTCGGTGCTTATGGTGGAGGGGTCCCCTGCTAGCCCTACCCGAACAGCTCAGGAAGCAGGGTAGCCTTGTGGGCACGGGGCTCTGCAGCGTCTATTTCTTACTGGCTTTGTTACTATTCTGCGGATAACGTTGCTTTACTCTTGGCACCTGAAGTACTTCAGGGTCTCTAGCCAGCACAGCATGGCTTTAGCACACCTTTAAGCCACCACCTTCTGCCCGAGTCCCACTTCAGTGGTCCCGAAGTCCTTCTGCAGGTCCGAGCCACACAGAGCTCGACCACGAAGGCCTGCTGAGCAGGAAGACGGGTGTGCGTTAGCTTCATCTGCTCAATTCCCACCAGCATTAAGCTCTGCAGATGTAATCCTAAAATATTGACACTGGGTTAGGGGGAATCCTCTTTTATTTAGGGCTTTTCACGTGTTGCCCAAACATTAACTTACCTTCTTACCTAGCCTTGTACCCAGCACATTGTCCTGAGTGCTAGTGTGCTTTACAAGCATGCCACAGACCTGACTGAATGCCGTGTGCTAGTTTGGAGGAGAATATAACGTATATTTGATCTGCTTCCTCTGTATTTTCACTCTCACAAGTTTTCCTGAGAGGAAGAAGTAGCCCACCCGGTAACCTCTGCACCTTCAACCTCTCCGGCTATTACTAATGGTCCTCATTCTCCTTCTCCTTCCTCTACTTGAGCCTGGTCTTCCCGGATGGGAATGACCTCCCCTCCACCCCCACCTCTTTTATTATTTCCAAAACACGCTATGCATGAAACTGCAAACACCTGGCAGACATTCCAGGCAGCGATCTGTAGTGCGTCTCCTGCACTGTGCAGGCATCTGAGCTGAACCTCGTTTTAGGGATCCCAGAGGTCCTCTCAATCAATAATCCATGTATTTTTATGAGAGCTGGATTACAGGGATTTGCAAAGGGGGTGATTAAGTAATGCTTCAAAGAGCAGTTACTACTAACACCTGCAGCATTAATAGGTATCTATTAATAGAAAGTGCACGATTTTTTAATAATCCCTTATTCATAGAAATGCTCCCTGATTTATGCCCTTCAAAATAGACAATACTTTCCCTATATCCAACTGGATTTAGATAGATGTGACTTCAACATCTGGCTGAGTGATGACATCTCAACTATGCAGACGTCATGCAGGGGGCCCAGAACAGTTAGCTAAGAAAAGGGATAATAATCATGCTCCTTACATTGCTCACCACCTGCACATTCACGCTGTGTGGAAATGGTTTCCTGTGCTGATCTATCTCAGGTGGTTATCTGCAGGTGCCCCAGCGAGACAGTCTGAGCATTGTCAATCACTGCCCGGGCATGGGGGAAACCGGTATTAACTCTTGCTGATGTGATGAGGTTAGACACAGACTCAAGGTCTGGGATGCAGCCTATCCTACCACAGTTCTGGAAATGTAGGGCTGATGGGTTTCCCCCCAAAAAAGACTTTGAACTTCAGATAGGATCCATATAGAGATCTTTTTTCAGGACAAGAAAAGAGCATCACACAAGTAAGTGCAAGCTCTCTGAAAGGTAGATCTCTCAAACTAGTAATGACATCTCACACTTAGCCAGTACCTCTGCCTGGCTCTGTGCTGCCATCCGAAGCATGCAGAGCCATCGGAGGGTTGAAATCATCCATCGCTCTAGGGCTATAACTGGGTTTTGTCTCTGTTGCTTATCTTCCTCGCACCAGTGAATTGGAGATTGCGTAAAGCTCTTCCTCTTAATGATTTTGCTCTTTGTTAAGGTGACTGCTCTGCTGGATTGCTCTGTGTTGTACAAGTTAAATGGGACTCATACAGATGGATGGATTCATACAGATGGCTTGCAATTTCTCTGAAGGCAAAATACTAGCACTGCAAACAAATAATCGGGCTGGATTCAGCCCAGCTGAGTCCAAAATAACTGTCACCCTCCGTGAGCAGGGGGCTCTGGGTTCCAATGGATTTTGCCTTTAGGACTCTTCTCCTTGCTCAAGAAATAGTCTCTCCCACTCTTGTTTGGACTTGCTCTTTTCACTTCAGTAGGCTTGCTCTGGATTTATGCCATCATCCCTGAGAGCAGTCTGGATACTCGGCAGCCCCTGGACAGCTTAATTAAGGGCTGGAACTCAGCATAAATCCATGCAAAACTCTTTATTGTTTGCTTTTGTTTTGCTTTCAAGGCAGAGATCATGATGACAGGTCACTCCTGGATGCTCTGTAAATTATCTGGGGGGAGAAAGTAATTTTTCAATGACATGTAGCTGTTACTCCAAACCAAACTTTGATATACTTCTGGGTAAAGTCTGTTGGGAATGTCCAGGCATTTCCAAATCCTGTCGTTTTTCTTGTCTGTTTGAGTGGGAAGCAGTTTTGTTTTGTTTCGTGACGTTCCCCGTTCCAGCGTACCGTACCGGTCCTGCCTCCGTAAGGCACCACTCCAGCACTGCCTTTCTCCACCTTCAGCTCTCTCAGAAACGCTGAATTTAGCCTGGCTGTGCCTAAATGCAGCGTCAGGGATGAGTGAAGGACCCAAAGTAGTTCTTCTGTTGCTAACTGAAAGCCTCACTTTTTCTCAGTGCATGTGAACAGCCACCCTGAATGGTTCCTGTCACCAGAGCCCCCCTGTCCATGCGCAAAAGCAGAGCTTTGCTAAGGGCATATGGACCTAACGTCCATATCTCAACCACCAAAGAAGAAGAAATTATGCTGGTGTGAAAATGAGGGCACAATCTGGGGACTCAAAGGAAAATAAGATAGCATGGGTATATCTGTCTTGCTCTCCAGGTGGAGGTGTTTAATCAAAAAGTGACCTTGCAATGGTGATACAGTCATGTTTAAATGTAGGTAAATCGGGCTTACTTGTTTCTCATCACCTACTTTGGTCACAAAGTGGGGAAGCTTATCCACTTCTTCCCCGACGCCTCCCAGCACTGCATACTTAAACATCTAATGCTATCAGTGGGAGGCCACTCTACCCTTTCTTCCACCATGATTCGTGGTTTTGAATGGGAGAGACAACAAAAATGTCCTGTTTATTAGTAAAAGCTTTCTGACAAATATTTTAGTACATAAAATAATGGCATGAGGGACCCTTGGAAAAGATCTAGTCTTTCTCCTGCGCACAGAAAACTCATGCGTACCTAGACTGCTTCTGTCATTTAACCCATCGCTTCCCAAGCAGGGTACATCTCAGACTCTATAGAAGGGCCATAACGTGCAAGGAGACACAGAATGGATAAAATTAGCATGAAATGTATGTAATCATGAGATCAAGGGCCTATAACATGCAAGAAACATGCAACAAAGTAACACAGAAAAAAGCTACTCCTCTTCTTCAATACACATCCTGATGTATTTTCCAAAAAGGAGGGGAGAATTAGAGAGTAAGGAAAAGCTATCCTTGCCCTCTGGAATGCAGAACATAGGCTAATAATTTATATCCTCATCAAGCAGAATTTGCTGGTGGCTGCTGAGATGGCTTTTTTGGTGAGGTTTCTTAAATATGGGTTGTCTTTCTGTTCCTGCTGGATTGTGCTCTTAGCAAGTCACTTGTCGGTACTTTGAGAACTCCTGTTATGGGACTGCAGAGCCGCAGAAACTCTACTTTTACCAGTCAGGTAAATCACAAGGAACTTTTGTTGGTTTGTGGGTTTTTGAAATCCTTTAATGGTTCTACGTTGGATTTTTTTCTTTTTTTTTTTTTTTAAATGACTGGTGTCCAGACTTTGCATTCCCTGCGGGTCATGAGACACGCGGTGCGTTTAGCAGTGATGCCTGCTGGAAGCTATAAGTGATGTGCTGCTAGGCAGAAAGCTACAATTTGGCTGGTCGGTGTTTGTCACTGCCTTCGAGAGGAAACCTCTTATCTAGAAGCTAGGGGGAGAGCTTTCCAAATTCACTGTCTTACGCAAGCCAACTAGAGCTTATCGCTCCCCGTGTGTCTTGCTCTGTCTGTGGAGCCCATCCATTTCAGGTTGTGAGCTCTTCTTTCACAGAAACCATTAAAAAATTCTCTTTTTGACTTAAAAAAAAAATATATATATATATATATGGTTTTTTGGTGTGGGAAAGAGGGACCTATCTTTTGAACTCTGCTTTTTAGTAGACTTGTCAGGTTCCAAAAGACTGAAAAATTACTCTTAGGAAAACCTTACGATAAATAAGATGGTAATTTCCCCTGCAATCTGCCACCCTCCCTTTAGGTGGGAGAGAAATGTGGGCGCACTAAGTTAAAAATGCCCCCAAGAGGGATGAGTCTTTGGTGCAGGGTTTTTAACGAGTCTGTTTTTGAACAGAAGCTCTCTGGAAGGTGGTGGAGGGTCCCGCGGGGTGACAGCCAGCATCTCACAGGCGGGAGGGAGGTCTGCAGCCAGACAAACACCCCTCGGACCGCCGTGTCCCGAAGGTGGTGGGTGGGAGAACAGCAAAGGCAGCAGTCTCAGCCCCTGCATAAAGGAAAGCTGCTCTGTCCTGCACTTGAGTAATCGATTCTCCTTACCTGAGCCCAGCCCTCCCCCCAAAAAACCACACATAAATGGAGAGGAAACAGGATCCAGCCCTCCCAAGGGGCAGCAAGTATCCTTGTAAAACAAGGCCTTTATGGGATGAAGGAAAACAAAGTTGTAGGGGCCCCATCTGTGCAATAAAATATTTAAATATACTCTGGGACTGAATCAATGACTCTTCATTTAAGCCAGGCTTGCTGCTGTTTTCCCTTTTTTATTAATATTACCCAGTATTAGAAAGAACACAAGTTTTTTGGTAATCCAGCCAGCTTGTCTGACTTTCTACCCGGTCAGCCATCAATCTTCAGGGCAACTATAAACCTCCTACTCCAGCAGTTTGTGCCTCAGTTTACCTGCTCACAGAGAGGACAGAAACCTCATCTGAGAAGTGGTGGCTGTGCAAAACCGCTTTGGATAGTTAGATATCGTGCATTGGAAAGGCACTGGGAAAGGACTTAAAAACAGTAAGTGAGTAGAGGTACGGTGGTTAAGGCAAGGTGAAGATCTGCTCGTTTTGATCGTTACTTCAATTACATTACATCCATTTAGACTGGATTTTCACCTTATCTTTATTGTTGCTAATAGACCAGAGCCTTCCCTGCTGTAAAGCAGCACAGCTCTGATGGCTTTTTTGTACCAGTTGAAGATCCTGCCAGAGCAAGTGAGAACAAGGCTCCAGCCTCTTGTATTGCAGGATGAGGGCAAAAGGTGTATTCCAAACTATAGGATTGCTCCAAGGGAAATGTGTCCATTTCAGGAAGCCTCTTGTTGTCTTGGAAGCCACCACCACTAAATAGGGACATGTTTCCAGGAAAACATCCCACATTGTACCAGTTTATGTCTTGAAGACTCCTGAATGTACTTGATTCTGTTCACTTTCTCAAGGTGCCAGTACAGCCTTTCCACTTATAACAGCCATTTTTTTTCTCGTACCTGCTTTGTTTTAAAACCTGGCTTTTCTGGGAGAGAAGATAGAAAGTCAAATAACATGACATTTCCTACAATTCGAAGTTTAAATGGGAGATGAAATGTTCTGCAGAGGTTACTGCAGGAGAACCAGCATTCGCAACTCAAGTCACATGCATTTAAGAGAGACACCACCAAAGAAGTCCTGTGCTCACTCTTCAGCTCCTTTTTGGATTATTGTGATCTCTCAAAAATTCATCCTAAATTCAGCTTTAATCTGCTTGATGACTGCTTACCTGACTAAGGTTACAGGGACATCACCCAATATGAGGTTCCTTTTTACGGTCCTTGCACAGCAAGGTGTTGCTGCAGAGCTCAGGACAAGAGACGGGCCCAAATCTACAACATTAGAATTTAAATTTCAAATACCCTGAAGCTTGAGGGGGATTCAGTTCTGTGGTTTAATTAATCTGCTTCTCTCTTCAGAGCTACTAATAAATTTTAAGCTCTTTTTTCTGCTGCTGTAGGCTTTTACTGAAACTCCAAGGAACAAGGACTGATGTTACTCTGTACACGGGGTTTCCAAGAACTTGATAACATGAGGAGGTCTGTCTGTTAAGGAGCACGCTTTGCGTGAACCAAAGATACTCTGCCAGCTGTTACTGGTGTGTAGTCTGCACAATGTAAAAGGGGATTCTCATCACTGAGCCGAGATACACACTCGGCTGCCAGCACCTCCTCTTCCTCCTCACCTTTTTCCTTTGGTTTAAGTCAAGGCTTCCAAGTCCCGTGCTTTTTTATGTATGCATACGTATCCTTCTATTTGCGATTCTGTCTGGAATACGTCAGTCTTAGAATTGTTATGCCAGATACGGCTGCGATAAATACGCTCATCGTAAAGTCATACTTGGTTTCTGCCAGCTCTCACGGTGCAGGTGAGCATGTGAGTGGCTCAGTTGGACTCTGAAGTTAAACTAAGAAAAAGTTTATTAGTTTCATTCCCACTTTTTATCCAAAGAAATATTTTCTAAATTAGAATAGTTATATTGCTAAGCTCTTTAGAGTATAAAATGGACTTGGACAACAGAACCGAGTAATACTGCATGTTTATAAATTTACTCAACCGTGTACTGAGCCCTGGCCCTTTTAGTTAAAAAAAAAAAAGTTATGCCGTTGCTTACTAACCCCTAATGCATTTTAATATTAAGCAACCCAACCTATTTCGTTGGCTGCTGCTGTATAGAATGAGATCACTGTTGGCTGCAGATGCATACTAGAGTAGGACTGTTGAAGAGTGTCTGCTGATAATAAGGATATCTATTCACAGCTGATAATACTAGTTAGCACTTCTGTAGCACTTTTGCGCATGTTCTCAAATCACTTCACATGCAAGTAATACTTTTCAGTCCACTCACCATACCAGCGAGATCTGAAAGAAACCTTAGTCGAGTCACCCATAGAGTAGGTCACACAGTCAGTGAAGAAGCCAAGGAGAAAATTCCCTGACATTGACTGCACAACACTACTAATTTTAAGCTTTTCTTACGCTTCCAAACCATCTCCAACATTTTCACGGTATTTTATTGTATGACATTTTGTACAGATCTGCCTGCTAGAATAGAAAACACTTTAAAAGCAGCACATTGGAAAGTTATGTTCCACCTACAGCACATTAATCAGTGTGTTTATTTAAGCCTAAATGCTTGAAATGCGCTTGCCTTATCAAAAGTGAGCTGGCTACACTAACAAATGCCGCCTTCTGGAAATATAGCTCCATATGACCTGCCAGGACTGTCCATTCTTTGTACTAATTATGGGCTCTTCCCTAGGGCTTGGAAGTTGCTTTTGGTCTGCTTCAGGATCCAACATTTCAGATGCTAAACCAAACCACCTGTGCCTGCAAAATGGATAGAGATCTCAGGCAAACTGGTCATCTTTCACGATCTTTCCATTCCTTCCGCTTTGGCCAGAAATACAAAGCCATTAGTCTCTCTTGTGCTATCGCGGTGCCTCTAGTTCTGGAAGAACAGAGGCATTCAAGCCTTGAAGGATGTACTGAGGGAAAAATGCAATTGAAAACCTGTTTTCTTTTTAACTGGCTTCAGAAACCATTTGAGCTCTGACAAAATTGCACAGAATAATTTTATTTTGCTTAACCTGCTTGCCTGAGCCTGTGGCATATGGGTTAGGACTGCAGCCTTCAGAGCTGATAGAAGGAACCTGAGGCTGTGTTAATGATAGTGTTTCTGTGGCTATGTTGTCAGAAAAGTAGAGCTAATCGGGATTTTTTTTTCGGGGTGGGGGGGGGGGGGATGGCAAAAATTATAATTTGCCTAAAGGAGAATTTTGCAGGAATATCCTGGTCTTGAAAGAAGTGTGGTTGGAAAGATTTCTTAGGAACAGGGTAAAATTTTTATCTAGATTCGCTCACAAAGTGACGGACATCCTTATATTTCCCATGCCCTCAGCGTGTGGTCTGGCGTGTCAGCATCTCACATCCCCGTGCAAGTGCCTTACTAACTGACCTGCTGCTCCTTGTCTTCTGCTTCCTATGCAAAGGTTTGAATACTTTGGTTTCCTATTCCACAGTAGGATTAAACCTCCCAGACAGGGAAAAGCACTTGTCACCTAATGCCACTTTAGTGGGCAGTACAAGACCTTCTAGCCAGCCAGAAACCTTAAGTCCCAGCTCTTTCAGGGCATAGCCAGCATGCCCATGGGGTTCAGTAAGCTTGGCTTACAGCATCATCGCGTTTGCTTCAACACTGCAGCATTAGTACCTTTGCTCTCTAAGCACATCTCCATTCTAGAGCCTTTTCTTTGCGCTCCCAGCACGCTGCTGCAGCGAAGAACAGGAATTCTGGCCCACAACCAATGTTTTTCTCATGAAAAGTGCTAAGGGATCATTAGGGTCCACCCAGACCAGACAAAACTCTCGTTTTTAAGGCTTCATCTGGAACACCCACCCACTGTGAAGTGAACAGGACTGAATTTATCTTGAGGAAGATAAAGGCTGAGTCAGCCCAGCTGGGATTTGGACCTGTGGTTAGAGAAAAGTTAGGCACACCACATTTGAAGGTTGAACTACCAAGACATCCCCATGAGCTAAGGTAAACATACCATCATTTACCCTTCCTATCTTTTGCTTGTCAAGCTATGTATTATGTGCATAGCAAAATATGCGTATAACTCAACTACTGGAACAAACATGGGAGACCCGAAAAAAGCCAAAGTACAGTCTAGCTGGCTATGTGTATAGCAGAACTGCGCCCTTATTCTCATAAAAGGGAAAGTGACACAGCCTCAGCTTCCTAGAAGGCTCTTCCGCCTCCACCACAGCTTCAGTTTGGGCCCCTGCTCCAAACCTGCTCTTTGGGTAGAGCAGACTCCTTTCACCTTGGCAATGCCACGGCACTGCAACGCAAGCTGCTTCTTTGTCTGAACCGCCTGATGGGGAAGACAAATAAGGGCTGGGAAGATTGTTCTGAAGGGAATACAAGTCAGCTACATTTAAGCCTGTAGAAGAGAAGTTGTTCAGGCTTAGTGCCTAACATAATAACAGGAGGAGAAACCGGGTCAGGAGCCATTGCCCTCCAGAAGCTCAATCCTCCTACTGAAGTCAAGAGGGAAATTATCACTGACTGCCGTGGGACAGGAACTAAGCCTTGGAGAGAGAAAGGAGAAGTACCTTTTGCAGGGCTGGCTTAGAAAAGCCTTCCCCTCCTGCTTTCTCCATGTTGTTTCTCAAAGCAGCGCTCCCTGCCAGCAGCTGTGTTTGCTCTGTCGAGACTCACCCATCCACAGTAATTCACCTTGATCTCGTCACTGAGGAACTGATGGGAAAAAGAGGTCAGCCGGTGAGAACCATGAAAAGAAACAGTATCCGCAGATGGAACGGCATTCCCATTTTTTCCATCTGCCTTCCGATAGCCGGGTCTTTCAGCTTTCACTCGGGAGCCGGCGTCGGCGATGTTCTGGCACAGCACACTTTGCGTGCGCACCTTTACCCCCAGTCTCCTCACCCCCCTCCGTCCACTGCACCATGTTGCCTTACCTAATTTATTGTCTGTGCATCAGATTCAAAATGCTTCAGCTCAGGAATATCAAACGTGTGCTGGATAATTTAATTCTGGTTTAATACTAAAACCAAAATGGTCTTTACTTTTAGGCAAATTATGAAGTTTCAAGCTTTGTTTTGTTTTTACAAGACATTAATATCCATTAAAACTGAGTATGTTTTCCAGGTGCATAGTTTCCTCTCCGAAAATGATCTCTTCTTTGAGTGTGTGTTTAAGAAAAGTCTGTAGCTCCAGCTCTGCTCACAGGATCCTTTCTCTTTAAATGTACATGAATATGTTTGCCTTGGCTGTAGAGACCAGGCAGTATACAAGACATATTCTGTACCCTGTGCTTTGCCAGGTGAACTTCAGCAAGTTCATCCCGTACCCTGGGCTTCATTTTTCTGAATGTGAAATGGGGATAATACAGAAAAAAGCTATCCAAGCTCATAACAGAGCCACCTGAAAGAGCTGGATTAGGGTGTTAAAGTGCACGTTGTCCCCAGTCCTCTACCATGTCATGAGCTGCAATGTAACGCGCATGAGAGCTTGCCCGGTTTTTCAAGCTACACGTTTGTTTCACGAATGATGTAGCCTCTCCCTAGGAGCCGCATATTTTGACTATCTTCACATGCTGGCATGAAGCAGGAGAGCGCAGAGAGGGCGAGGTTCGCTCCCAGTTATACAGAAAGCTGGGCCATTGCCCCGTCTTCCCACCCCTGATCATGCAGACTGTGTTGCACAGGGATGCCAGCTCCTCGCAACGCGTGGGCAATGGGGATCCCTTGGGACAAGGCAGGCGCTCCACCCGTGGATGCAGAGGTGCGCAAGGTGCCCAATTCCTTATCACTCTTTCTTATCCTGCAGGCTTTTTTGGAGGAGAAGGGCATGGGTAGAGCAGCCCACAGGTTGCTCCAACACAGCCCTGATCCACCACCTCCAGTGGTGTCCCTGCAGTTGCGTCCTGCTGTTGGCCATCCTCTGGGTATGGAAGCCGACAGCTTCACTAGCCCATGCAGCGCTAGGTTGTTCACGTGCAACAAACTGCAGAGAGCTGTCAGCGGGGGAAAAGGCCACCCTGGGCAGCCCCTGTGGAGCGAATGTGTTGTCCAGCTGGCAGCTGCTGGGAGGTTGGGTTTCAAAATCACCTGCTCTGGCTGAAAATACAGGAACTTGCCTGTCAGCCACTGCCCGGTAATTACTCCAGACTCATCTGCACCTTCCCTGTCTGCATCCTAATTGAGGTTTAAGAGGTTTTGTCCCGGGTGTTTGAAAAGTAGTCTTCTCTCAGTTAAGAATCAAGCCAATTAACACCTGGGTCAATTAATAATAGCAAGCACTTTATGCTCTGTGTGAAAGACTGACTCTGCAGGTTAAATGGCCATACTCATACCTATGGCATGCACCTCTGCAGGAGCCCCATGCTGCCTTGCTCCACCAGCAGAAGGCTGCAAAGGGCAGCTCCAACCTGGATCACCAGGTTGACATGATCCCCAGATCGAGGGGACATTCCTGTGCTGTTCTCAGGTGCAGCCCCCACAATGCCTCCAGCCCTCGGCAAACCCACAGTGAGCAAACGCAGGGTTCAAAGTTGCCTCTGTCAGGTTGCAGGTCAAGCTTTAGCTTTTCTTTAACTCTATTTCTCTTTAAAAAAACCTGCCATCTAGGACACTTGTACAGTCAGCGGAAAATGGGAGTGGGGTACTCTCCCCGTTGCTTGCTACTAATAAGAAAAAGATTTCCTAAGTATGAAAAGCATTAGTCTCAGCATAATGTTTCTTTCATGCCAGCGTCTGTGATTGCAAGGGAACTATGGAGTAATGCTAACACAGAAGCAATGACCAGAACCAACCTTTAGAATAATAGCTCCAAAGACTTTTCATGGCTTGCTGTAAAGTATTTATTAATTTGGTTAAGAGATGGCCTTGTGCCATATCCTGAATCTGACTATGTCTAAGAATTCCCCTGGATACTCCCTGGAAAATTTACCGTTCCCATTAAATGATAATGGGACAACCCAAAAAAACAGATCAAAAGATGGACGTTTTCAGAGGAGAAAATACTATCTGACTGTGCTGTCTTTCTTACTTAGTCATGGCCACGTACAGCAGACTTAACTCTGGCCTTCAAGTTGCAGTTGGGACTTTGTTTTTTCTGGAGTCATTTGCAATCAGAAAAGACATCCAATTTGCTAAGCGGAGGCTGTTTGTAACTGTGGGAAGCAAAACTCATTTATCACTGAGGACGATTCTTCTGTGTGTTCACTCTAACCACTTCTCAGTTTGTTGCTATTTTTAATTGCAGTGTAGCTAAAATAAATAAAATGCTCCCCTACAATAGAAAAAAAGAGAACAGCTTCAACCTCCAAAACGGAGGTGGCTATCGTTGTTAATTTGCCTGTCCGTGGGAAGCTGAGATGGCAGTTCTGTCCCAGCTCAAATCTGCTTGACTTCTTTTGACCAGAAGGTTCCCCCCGCTCCTTTCTGCCCACCTATGCCTGCTCATAAGTGGACATCTCAAATGCGAGTGGACCAGAAAGAGCTGCCTTAAATGCAATACTTCTATGAACAAATTTACAGCATCAGGCCACTTGGATAACTTAGAGCAGGCCCATCAGTCTATGAACTATCATCCTCCCAAAAGAAACCTCACAGAAAACATTAAGCGTTCAGCAATACGTCAGCAAAGCTAAAACTATTTCGGTGTAATAAAATGAATCACTGTTCGGCCATACACTCCAGTGTTTGATACTTTCCTAAGAAGCTTGTTTGAATATCATGGTATTTACAGCACTGGGAGATATAACTGGGTTTGTGCCGTGGTTATTAGATGATAAATGGTTAACGATAACCTTGCAGAGCTGTGCACCATAGCAGTACTATACGTTGACCTCTATGTTGGCAGTTTTTCCAGACAATTACCAAAGGCCCAGTGAAATCTTGCAATACGAGGTACCAGGAGAGCCTGAATGACAGTATGGCATCGGTGTTTCAGCAGAGAAACACGTATCCCTCTCCTAAATCCAGACTTCTTCACGCTGGTTTGCTCTCAATCAGAGCTGTGACCACAAAGGCCTGGCAAGCGGTACTGGTGTTTTTCCATGCTGCCACTATTCATTGAATCTTTGTTTGTTATCTGTTTTGTTTATGGTTTGTCGCATTAATAGCTAACCTCTAATGCTCATCTTAGGAAGGTGGGAGCATCCCACCTTTAGGCTTTACTGAGTTGATCGTAGCAGGCATCCAAAGTTAGTAAGTCAAGATCTTGGCTACTTTTTTTTTTAGTGTTGTTTTTGTCATTACTGATAGGACCGCTGAAAAACAAGGCAGAGTTAAATTACCACTGAGGAACAGTTTCTTTTTCTTAATATAACACCATTCTACAGGGACTTGGCAAAGGATTTAGATGAGTCGTGTACGGTAACACTGAGCACCTTGCAAATACAGTACTTTGGTGAAAGTTGTTCATTACTTGTTTAATAAAGATCATGTGCCCTGTTATAAGCATCAAAACTGCAGTCCATTAATCTTGGGAGAAATTTTCCCTCCAGTTCAGATCTTGACTTGAGGTGGAGGGAAGGGAGAGGGGGGCAGGGAATGGCCATTGAGGGTTTTTTCCACTTTCAGGAGAATGGCATGTTCCTCGGGGAGACAGTAAATTGAAATTAAGGCTGTTTCAGTTGGCCTACAGGATATGCCTGCAAATGTAGACATATCGAAATGGTGAAAAAGTCTGTCTGTGCCCATTCATATAAAGTGAATGGGTTGTAATGTTCTCCAGCCCTTGGGAACGGTGGCTAGATTGAGGAAAGAAGGCAGGAAGAATGAGATGGATTTGACATAAGTATATTTAAGTGCACTGAAGGCTTTCTCTCCTCCCTGTGGTTTAATGGTATATTCCACTGGGGTCTACAAGGAAGAAAGAGAGTGAATCCCTACAGCTTTCCTTTTTAAGGATAACAAATCTTAAAACAGGTGTGAGGACAGAAAGATCCTCTTACTTGTTGTTTTTAAGTCCTTCTCAGCCAGCCGGCACTCTGTGTGTGTATTATTATCATTCCACAGAGTGAGGGCTGGGGAGAGGGGACCGGGAGGGGAAGAGAGGCTGGAAAAAATAAATGACTGCAAATGAATAATATGAACTAAGTATGCCGGTCATGCTCTATGAAATTTATTATACTGTGGTTACCAAGAAGACATATTAGCCAGAGTAAAAAGAACAGAAAATAAAAGGTTGCAGTGTAGGGAAATACCTTCTTGCCTCTTGGCAACACGCGAAACATGGGAATAAGCGTGACGGGAGCTCAGGCTGCTGAATAGCTTCCCTAGCTGAGGGGGCAGGCTTCGGCAGCCTCAGCACGGAAAGGTGTGCTCTTAATTTGCTTTCGATAAAATATCAAGTGTGTGTGCATGGGCACGGGAGGATTCCCTCAGACATTTTGCCTTCCCTTAGACATTTTGCCTGTGGCCTTAGAAGCGGTGACTTTCCCCCGCAAGTGTGGATCCTGGCACTGCCACCTCCAGGTGGGGCACGGGAGAGGCAGCGGCACTACCTCAGCCTGCATTTTCAGAAGCCACTAGTGACATCCTTCGAGCTCTCCCACCAGGAGCACCCAAAATAGAACTCTTATGGACCAGGACCTGCTTTCCAGAGCTCCCACTTGCTGTGCACCCTGCTGGGGGTTTCAGAGCAGATGCCTGAATGTGGATTCCTGTGTAGAAAGAGGGACTAAGCACCGGCTGGCATCTCTGTCTCTTCTTTCATGCTCCCTGTCCACCTCCTCCAGGGAAGACTTGGGCAGACAAAGCAAACTCCAGTTGTCACTTTGAGGGTCCTGGCAAGGTTTATGAGTCCTTCTCACCTGTGGGAGGGTGTCATCTGAAGTCAGGACAAAAACCTTAAGTGGTATTAAAAGCAGAGTAGGTCTCACTCAGTCTCTGCGTGTTTGGAAATGTCTACTGGGAGATTTTGCCACGATTCTCAAAATCCCGGTGAGGACTAAACAGCCAGTGATTTTAAGGAGAGCGATCAGCCTAACCAGGGGAGTTCACAATATGGTAACTCTTAATAAACAGGAAATAAAATTAACTTTCTTACTCCCATTCCAAAGTGTTTACTAAGAGGAGAAGAATAAACCCCAAACTCCAGAGCAGGCTGCCCCAAGTGGTTGGACCTTTGAAACTTGGAAGGGAACTTTACAACCTTTGCCCATATGTTTCTGCCCCCCTTCAAAAGTCTGGCAGCTTTGCAGAGGTTTCCCCTTATAGTTGTGAATTTCACATGGAAATGTAATGGTTTCATCAGGAGTTTTGCGTTTCAGCTGTAATAAAAGAAGAGATAGGAATCAAAGACAGTTGTTCCAAGGGAGTGGAGTCTGTAGTGTATAATTACAAGTCCCTCAGCCAAGGGCAGATGCTTGAACTATTTCAATTCTTTTATTACTCTCTAGAACACAGCCAGTGAAATGTTGCTAACGTACAAGGCTGCAATTGCCTCTCTTGTTTTCCCTTCTCTCTTTTCCTTTTGTTCGTCTCTTGGACAGGCAGGGAGAAAGCAATGCTCTTTCCCTGGATGTAGCCCAGCAATGCTATTCTTCAGTGAAAGGAATTTTCACCTCTAGAAAGTTAACACCATTTTAATCCCAGGTAAGATTTCATGGGTTTGCCGTGAGCTACCTGAGAAGTTTTTTTGGCTATGAACACGGGGGACCACCCTGATTACCTTCAGCCAGGCTTGAGTGCAAACCCTAGGAAATATGTCACAGAAGCTAAAAACATCAGGTTTTTGGATGCGACGCTATTTTATTACGCATAATCTCTGCTTAATTAGTTGGTCTCTGTGCTACCGTTGACACAAATATAAAACAGTCCGCCCATTTAAATTTAATTGTTGTTGACACAAGTGGGAAGGGTATTCTGAGTCCAGGTTTCTGATGAGGATTTGTCTTAGGCCAGCTGAAGTGGACCTGGATTTCATTTCTCTGGTTTGTTTCAACAGTTGTCTCCATTACATGCTATAATTCCTGCATGTAGCTTTTTCAACCTGGCATAAGGACAATAGGTAATTCAAATATCTATATTGTCCCTGCACCCTATAATGGTATTACAATGACAATTTTATTACTCTCATAAAATTTTTGCAACTTCCCCGCAGCACATTGTAATTTCACCAATGGTTGTAAAAGGTCTTAAATTATATTTGTACAAAATTGAGATGAATGGGTTTTAGTATTAATGCATTTCTCATTGTGTAATAGGAATTTTTGTCCCTTTCCTTTTGCCAAGTGTGGAGAAAAAGCAACTCAGTTCAAGTATTTGTCAACTCCCATTAGAAACATTTAATACTAATAAAATTTATGGATTTAGTTTCCAAAGGATACTGCCAGCGAAGTTCATGATTACTAAATCAGTACTTAAATACAACCATTGTTCACCTTATAAATTTATATATGTTGTTTGACATATATAAAGTGCAGCTTTGGAGGCTGAGTCAGCAGTGGAGGAGGTTTTTGCTTAATTCAAGCTTATAAAATAAAAGGAAACTTATTACCAACAAAACAGCAACAATATGTAAAACGTTCCATAAATGTTTCCTAGGAATGGTGGGCAAAATATATCCTGAATCAAAGAGCAGGTGGAGCTTGCTCTGTTCCTCTAAGCGAGGCGTTGCAAATTAAGCCGCAGGTAACGAGAGCGAGTAAGCAGGGTTCCATGAAGTTTGTCGTGCCGCCGCCTCCTGATTTTAGAGAAATCAGCCTACGTAAGGGTAAAGCAGTGAGGTGTGAAGTGCTGGCGTCCTTGTGAACGCGGTTGCCAGTTTGAGGTTTCAGTCTGCCTCATCAGTTATCTACATTAAAAGGTCTCGTCAAATTGAACGTGCAGCAAAGTCCTAAGCAGTGAAGTGCGAAGGTACAGTTTGAGTTGGCTGGAGTCCATGCAGCTGTGATGAAACAGAAGGAGAAAAAAGAAAAAAAGAGGGCATCAAGGGAAGGGTAAATTCTGCTCTTGACATCTTCAGCACTGGAAAAATATTGCAGAGGGGGAGAGGAAGAAAGATGAACATCTTGATTTTTATTACACGTAAACGCAGCACCATTTCAGAAGCAAGAGTATGAAAACAAGTTTCTGTTCCTGCTCTGGTTTTGCTTGTCATTTTAGTCCTTTCTGGAGTCTCTAAATTCAGGCAAATCCACCTGCAAGGCAGTAATGAATTTATCATTCAAAATAGAGTCAGAGAAAATTGACTCAAGTAGACAGATTTTAACAGAAGAAGAATTGGCTCGGGCAGGGCAGGAGATTACTAAAAATACAGAGAGAGCAGAACCCGTCTTATTTGCAAGGGAATCTTCTGCCGACTTTTTGTGTTTTCAATTTTGACTACATTTGTTCAGCTGGCTGCAGCTTTTGATTTCTGGATGTTTTGATTTTCTTTTATTATTATTTTGGACGATAATTCCAACTTCTCTGGCTAGGACGCTCCTTTTTTTTTATATATATTTTTATTTTTGTTCCACATATGAGGAGAAAAATAATTGATGCTATAACTCCCTGAGGCTCGCTGAGCGCCTGGGAGAAAAACGGCCACAGCATTTCATCTGAAAAAATGTTGCTTGAATGAAAAACAAAAAGCTGGAGCCACATGTTTGGAGCAAATGTGCTTTAACTAATGGATCCCAGCGTATTATTAACTCACAGTAACTCATAAATATGACAAGTGTTTTTTTCATTTTACACCAGCGTCCAATTAGAGCCAAATGACGAACCGTCATTGGCGGCTGGGCTGGTGTCCCCAAACGGTACTTATCTCCTGAAGGATTGTCTGCAGGCGCGAGCCCGGGCGGGGAGGTGAGCGGGGAAGAGGGTGGCAGGAGCAAGCTGCGAACACGAGGAGACATTACAGCAGAGCTCTCGCGCACGAGGTGAAGAGCAGAGCGTCGTCCATCACAGTTCCCGGCGCTGGGACCCGCCGCCGTAAAGCTGACAGCCAGGAGGAGAAACTAAGGCTTGCGGGGCTGCGGTGAGAGCAGGGAAAGGCGGGAGAGGAAGGGCTGAAGAGGGAATTATAGAAGGAAAATTTCCTGAAAAATTAGTTTGTATTTTCTGTTTTCATTTCTGACACGGGGAAGGAAATGCTCTGTGTTTTCTTAAGGAAGTGCAAATTTCTCCACTTCATCCATTTTAAATCCTCGCCCTTAGGCCTTTTTGTACTGAAGCATAAAGTTTGGAGGCCTTAAATGGTCATAACGTTTCCCTGTAGAATTTGGCCTCAGAAACCTACTAACAATTCTGGAGGGCTAAAAAGGAAAACCATTTTACAGCAATTTGGCAACATCCATTTATAGGGGGGTTCATATGGAGCATCAATTTATTCTCATGGTTTCTTTACCATATTTGATGAAATATAAGATGCAATTGGAACAAGCGGCTAAAGAAAAAAGGCCATAAACTTTGAAATGGTGTTGTAAAACACACAGTGTGTTAACGTGAAATAAGTTACAGACTTAAAAGAATTTACAATGGCTTGCTCATATAATAGTAATACAATAGGCTTGCAAGTTGCAGATGTTTTCTGGTAAATCTGGTATTTTAATACACGTTCTCCCTCAGTGAAACTGTGAGATTTGGATCTGGATAATAATAACTCAGTGACACTGGAAAGCAGAGTTGAAGGAAAACTAGTAAAAGGGGGAGGGGGAGAAATTGAACAAAAATAGAAACCTCAGCAACTGTCCACTTGAGCGATACTCCAACTTATTTCTGTGTGGAAAAAGTGTTAAGTCTGCAAGTCAGTCAAACAATCAAGTTTCTTCTGCTTCCCCCAGCTCACTCCTGCAAGTGGCATGCTTGTTTCCCAGGACTTTCCACCCCTAGGGTGGGGTGAGATGTTCATCTTGAATACAGCAGGAAAGAGAGAGCAGCTGGGAGAGGAGGCAAGACCTTCGACCCCTGTGCTCACATATATTCCTCTCCTGCACAGGTCCCATTTGCAGCACAGGTCCACGGCAACCAAAGCCTGTTGCAAACCACCAGGGGCCGCCTCCATCTCCAGGGGCAGTTCCCAAACCCACAGAACTCTTTTTGCTGAAGTCACTGCAATTTTTATTTATATTGGAGGTCTTTGATGAAAGCATGGCCTTACAACGCATCACAATATAGCAACAATCATTTACATTTAAATCTGCAGAGCTGTGGCATGGAGACAAACTAGCAGCATCTCATCATCAGCTGTCCTAAGTCAGCCTCACAGACCAGCACATGGCCTTAAAGCTCCCACCACGCTGTGGAGTATCTGGGACCTTTGCAACTTCATGCCTAGAAGAATTGACCCCAGCGCTAAGTGATGGAGCTCATTTGCATCCTGCCAGTGGACACATCAATTTGCAGTGGGCAAGGATTGCAGGAGGGCTTATGTGCACTGTGACTGACAGCATCTTTTCCCAGCAATGCTGGTTTAGAGCAGAAAGGTAATATTTAGCTATTAACTTCCTTTGAAAACTGGGCTCAGCCCAGTGTTTGAGTACAATAAGTTGGCAGAGAGAAGGACATGGAGCAAAGCCACTGGCCCTCAATAACCACCAGATTCTCTATGCAGGCTGTATTCTCCATCATTCACTGGGCACATGGTGGAAACTTTGTCCCCTCCATGTGGATCTCTTCCACAGGGGAGCAGAGAGCATTTGCCCACCGTGCCAACATGCAACCAGCCAAAAGCCTCCTTCACACTGGCTGTGAGAGCAAAATGGTATCTACTGTAAAAGTTGGCAGCAGCAGCCACGTGCAGCTTTCATTCCAAGTACAGTCGACCCAGTGACCTCCCCTTTATGTAGGAGCCATGCCCACGTGAAAAGTTCCCATTTCAGTGCTGTCCCTCCTGCCTTTATCAGTGTAGATCCTGCGTGCTGGAGCTCAAGCTCCCCCAAATAGGGAGTGTCCCCCTTCTGGGTATATTTACACTTTTCACAAAAAAAATGGGGATGTACTGCTTAAAAAAAAAAAAAGTCGTGCTTAGTGCTTTGCTGATATTTCAAAATTTGTCATCAGTTCTTCCGTCTTACTTAGTCTGGGTGTCGTACAGATGCAACATATATTGTGCAATTTTGAATGCATCCAAGGGAGAGAGAACAAGAGAGAGAAAGGTCATTGCACGCATTTTTCAGAGGGGAAGCAGGCAGGCTCCTTCTACCCTAACTCTAGTAGTTGTAGAGCACCTTCCTCTGCCATCAGTAGAGGCACTTTGAGAATACGATTCCCCTCTACCCCATCTTCCTTTGGCAATAGCGTGAGATTTCCAATGGGACCTGTACAGTTCTCATCCAGCAACATGAGTCCTGCCCCCAGGACTTGTTCCCGTCACATAAAGACCAGGAGAGGCAGCTGGAAGCAAAACCAGGGCAGGTCCTTGTCTTCCTTGAGGACAAAGCAACCTTTTGATGGAAAGAAGGAAATCAGTGCAGTTGTCTCGGGCCCACCATAGGTACCAGCCTGAAGGTCATAAGGCTTCTGTTAAAAGCTGCAGCCTGGGCTTTCAGGTAGCTGTGGATGGCATCTTATCTCTGGGCCATATTAGGTGACCAATTCCTGCAAAGAAGACAATGTAAGGAGGCTGAGTGCACTGTCACACAAAATAGCTCTATAACAGAGTCTATTTTCTCATGAAAGGAAACCCTTACATACTGAAGAAAAACTATTTTTACAAGTAGAAAAAAAATACCAGAAGCTGCTGAAATTAAACTGTGGAGAAAAACATCCCCCGTTATTTTCTTTGACCACACTGTTTTGCTTTTTAATAGATGTTTGGAAATGTTCTGTTTCTAGAGTGAACATTCGTATGAATCTGCTACCGGAAACAAATGTCACAGAAAATGTACCGCAGGATTAGAGAAGTCAGGAAAAGGGAAATCAGTCAAGTCAATATTGATAGGGACAAATCTCTGTTTAGTTTAGTTTTATGTCCCACAAAGAAGGGGAAGGGAGGAGGGAGTGCCAGGGAGGCACAGAGAGAGGGAGCCTGTCTGCATGCAGTGTTTGCCTTTATGAGTAAGGATTTCCAGGATTAAAGTTCCCATTCTGGTTCCTGAAAGGGTAAGAGGGGAAAAAAGAAATGGGCTCCATAAACAACATCTCACAAACACTCTGAAAAGCAACCACCCACCGGAGTCATGTGTTATGTTGCATTTGGACATGTTAAGTAATCTCAGCCACCTAATTGCCTTGCAGATGCCCTTGTGCGTGGGTTGGGGGCTTAGGGAGAGGAATACCAGAAGGAACCTCATACACTAGAGCAGGGCAAGCCTTACCACCACAAAACAGCTCCTGATTTGCGCCCATTGGATGAGATGAGAATTGGGCATTGCGTTTAAGCCTACAACATCAGTATTCTATGTATCGTGTGTGTACGCTCTGCTTTTCACACTCTCTCTATAATCTGATTCAAGCACATGTGTGCTCTATTCAACAGAGACCTATTTTTTTCCCTTGTACAGTTCAGGCCTGAGGTCACCTACAATATGAGACAATGCCAGTACAATATTTCTTTGTATCAGACTTGCCAAAACACCACAACTCTCCACTGTGTTTAAAAAGAAAAAAAAATAAAGAAACCACAAGGAATTTTTATTTTCTACAACCCCAATCAGAAGGCAGAAGAAGCTGCCAAATTACATGATAGAAACTCCTACGCACAGAACCCAGTAGAGTTGTAAACTGAACTTCTGTAGCTTTTTAATTGTAAATCCAGATGCTTTTATCCGCAATTCTTTTCAATGACCTTTCACTTGAAAGTCAATTTGTCAGTCTACTTACGGTGTCTGAAGAAATCATCAAAGCCACAACACCGAGTCATTCTGAAGATGTTGTTCCCAGCACAACTGCAAAGTTGCTACACTTGTTTCCTGAGCTGGGGTGCTCACATCGTGCTCCTGCCTGCAGGACCTGGACTTGCTCCTCGCTCCAGTCAACAGCAGCAGCACAGAGCCTTGCCCTTTGGATTCTAAAGAGGGGAAGAAGAAGGGAAAGAAAATGACTAGGAAGCACAAAGTCAAAGCCATTTCTTGTCATTACGCCTGACCTCCATTGAGGGAATCCCCTTAGATAAATCTGGTCCTTTGTGCAGTTGAATAACTTGGGCCACTCCGAAGGCAAACACAGCTTGGATGCAATGGAAATCATTAAATAACTATTAATACTGCTACAATGCAGATGAATTTGGCCTCTGGCTGCAGGGATGGGTGCACAGCATAGTGCTGGGCTTGGTTCCCCCAGCTGAGCACTGACTCTGAATTCCCCACCCAGGCAGGCAAGGGGCGCGTCTGCACGCAGACCCAGTCACAGCAGCACTCGCTGGCAGGGAAACCACAGAAACATCCATTTGGAAAAAGAATCCAAGAGATCAGATATGTTTCCTCCACCTCTTGGGCCTGAAAAACAGGCTTGAGAATTTCCGAAGTTCAGGCTCAGTTGTATTTCTGGTGCTTTCTAAGTTTGGATGAGCCAGAAATATGTGAAAGCAATATTTGGTGAGGGTTGGATACTCTTGTTTGTTTTTGTGGCCAGTACAGGACCTGCCAAACTGTGAGAATACAAAAAAGAACAAGGAAAGTTGCATGCTGTGGGAGGGTGTTTTAATGTGTGGTTTCTAACATGGAGGAAATTTACATTTAAGTTTTGGGAAAAAGCTTCTGGCTGGTTCTAATTATCACCTACCAGTTGATTCCATCAATCCTAAGGGTGGTTACGCTCCCAAGTGTTGATTAATTTTACTGTTATTAATTCCTATTTATTTTAAGTGCTGACAATGCAATCAGACCAATGAAGAAAACAGAACTAAAACTCCTGCGCTGCTGAGGTCACAGGCTACAGGATAGGAATCAGCAAACAGTTGATCTGAGTGGGCTTGAAGAAAGTGCTGATATTTTCAGAAGATATTTCCTTCTTCCCCTTTTTAGCTAGCAATGGGAGGGGGGAGCACATATAACTGGTGGGAGCTGCTATTCATGAGTCATGAGGAGAGAGGACTCAGGGCCACAGAGGAAGGAGCAGAAGGCATAAAAAGGCAGCGAAGCTAGCTGGCAGTCTCCAAATTAAGAAGATCAGGAGAGAGAGAATAAAAAAATTAGAGGGTCAGCTAGTGCAGAGCTGCACAGGGTGAGGGTCACCAGGGCCATGCATTTCTGGTCAGGAGGAGAAGAACAGTTGATGTTTGGAAAATACAATCTCTGTGTCTTTGGACTGACTAATTCTCCAGTCGTTAATGAAAATATTTAACACTGCATGGGAAAAAGGCCAGCAAAGATGACAGTTATCCCCAGAGATGTGAAAATCAGTCAGGATAGAGTTGGACCTGCCCTCAGCTATCATCCAAACCTTATATGGAATAGAATGAAAAACTTTTCAGGTTTGGAAAAGAAAAGAAAAACTGGGTGAGTTTGAAAGCAGAAATACAGGAGTATCATGAGGAAATCTGTTCTTCTATTACTGGCTCAGTCAAAAACAAGCAGTATTGGAAAGCTCATGAGAGAGTCTGTGTTTGTGTGATTCTAGTCTGATTTCTACAAGAAAAAGGGGTCAAAAGTTTATCCGAAGTTTAACCAGTATCTGAACTTTCCAATGCTGAGCTGAACTGAACCTCTAACCCAAATCACTCCTCCAAATGTGATGCTATTTAGATCTATTTTTTCAGTTAACCCACTTCATGCTCAGTTATTAGACTGTCTGCTCTTGCTTACTAACATGCATCTTTGGAGTTAATGTTCCTACTGTGGGGATGCAGAAACCGAGGCCAAAGTCATCGTGACAGACGTTAAACTATGCCCTCCTCTGGCTTGCTTTCCTTGTACTCATTCCACTTGGTGCCTTGGCACGCACATTAAACCATTTTATGTGTCCTTTACACTCAGGTACGTGGCTCAGCAGGGGAGATGTGGGCTGGATGGCTGCAATCACCTGGGCTGCTGTGGCTGCTGCGTTTCCTGCTGGATCATCCATCTCACTGCTACGTGGTGCTTTCCTGGTTTGCTGGTGGGCCTTACTCGATGTGTTTGCCTTTTAACTGCCCAGCCTTGGGGTTGGGGCGGCGGGTCTGTGTGCGTCTCTCCACCCCAAGAGGAGTCCAGCATGAGAAAGCTATGGCCCGTGGTGTCACTGCGGTACAAGTGCACGGGCATGGTGCCTAGTAATTATGGCAGGGTGTAAATATGGGAGGAAGTGTGGGGTCCCAGGGGCAGGCCGGGATGGGGAGATTGCTACTTTTACCTCAGAGCAGCTCCGCTGGCACCCATAGGACTTGCCTAGGGCTTTTCTGCATTATCTGTACATCACCAGTGTAAGGAGAGCAATCTCTTCGTGTCTCAGTGCAGATGCAGTTTGAAATAGCAGAACTGTGTTTCAAAGAAGCCAGGCCAGCCTAAGAAGCAAAATAAATTCTTCTTCTTATGAAGCAATCCCCATATAGCTTTGTCAGCCGTAGGGACTTTAGGCAGCAGTTATATCTGCCATGGCGCTGCTTCTTCACAGCCCTGAGCCACATACTGTGCAGCAAAAGTCTGGTTAGGTTCCACATAGCCATGAGATTAAACGCAAATCCTCAAAATTATCTAAGATGTGAGGAATAAAACCTGAAAAGTGAACTTTGAGGCTGTATAAATTGAGGATCCCAAACTCACTTGTGAATGTAATTCTTAGACTTAATCTGTGAATTGATAATTGTTGTATTAAAAGCAGAGAGGCTCTGAAATTTATTCAAACAGATACTGGAAAGCTATCCCTTTATAAAAAACTTCTTAGATTTCCCCAGGCATTTGTATTTTCCCAGCTGACTTTTCTGTTTCAATAAGCAAGAAAAGATGCAACTTATAGAGACACACCACTTCTCTTCTGTCAAATACTGCACATTCCAGAGTGCTTGCTCATGCTACATCCTTCCCTATGGAGCTGCTGCCTAACTTTCCCAAAGCCGATATTAATATCACAGACCATTATAATACAGTTATTTTCATGGAAGCCTGGGAGGAAGTCACGTGGCATTAATTGGTCCCTGGTGCCCATAAGGTCTCCATTTAGTTTGTTGTTTTTACTCACATAAGCAGCAATGAAGTGAAAAGCTGAGGAAGTAGCAGTGATTGTCTTAAATGAGTATTTTTTTAGTACCTGTTTTGTTAATGAATCATTGTTCCTCTTAATTGGATGAACATATTTATTAGGCAGTGCGGGGACACACGCACACACATTCTCCACCAGCCAAACTGAGTTTTCACACCTTCTCCGCACCTGCAAGGGCTGGGCTGCCCTGGGTGCTGGTGACAGTGTACTCTGTCTAGTGCCCTTGGGCCAGGCATCATCCCAGCTCCATGTTGGGAAGGAGCACAGTGTGGTGGCCGTACAGTCGTCTTCCTCTGTCTATGTGCTCTGCTGAGAAACTCAAAACAGTAGCAACACACACGCACATGCACATACCCACGCGCACACACAAGACCACCAGAAGGGTCTTTTTTGCCAAATACTTCTGCTCCTGTCACCTGCCAGTTCAAAGGAAACCCAGCTCCTCCACTGGTGCTGCCTCCTATTAACCATATGTGCCCGATTTTGAGACAGCTAGAGCCGAGAGTGTCAAACTGGTCTGGTTATAAACTTGTCAGCGCATGTGCATGTGTGTACACTGGAAAACAGGGCGCTCTGTGTCTGACTACGTGCAATGTCAGTGCAGCAGGGAGGTGGGGAAGAGCACGATCCTGCAGACAAAGAACAGCACTGAGAGCCCAAAGAGCTGAAGTCTCATTGGTGACATGTAACTTCTACCAAAACTAGAAAACTCCCTTAATTCTGATGTCTAATTATTTGCAGTGCTCTAAGGATGTGTTTATAGCCCTTTTGTTAGAGCTGGTTAAAAAAAACAACATTCCTGTCAAACTTTTTTTTCAATAGAAGATTGTATGTTAACAATTTTTTTTGTCACAATGCGCACTTTCTGCCAAATTTTTTAACTTTTCATTGAAGAGCTGAAAAATCCTCAAAACCAAAAAGTTTCGGCCGAAAACAGCAACGATTCAATTCAGAAATGCTACCACGGTGCCTCACAGAAATAGAAATCTGGCTGTCTCATTCTTCTCAAGGATTTAGACTCCCCAGCTAAACACTAGCTCACAAGATGCACCTCAGGGAGGACTGCCGTGATGCACCATGACATCCTTCCTTCAAGAGAGGAAAGGTGTGCAGCTTAGGAGCATATAAGACAGACAATGTCAGTGCCGACGTCAGTCAGCTGTCAGGGAATGGGTCTAAAGGCCATTCACACAAACGGGTACCTGAGGCAACTAATCCCCACAAGGTGTCATAGCAGCATTTCCTAATCGAAACTTTTCTCCCCCCTCCCCGCCCACCGAGGTTTTCAAGGTTGGAGGTATTTTGGATAAAAACCCAGGTTTTCAAACGTCTTTGAGAAAGAAAACATTTTTCCACAACTGGAAAAATGGTGTTTGTGTATTTTTTGGTATTTGCATATTTTTGTGCCTACGTTTCTTAGCCTACAATCAATGTGAAAGAAAACCTCTGGCAAAGAGAGTAAAAGACTGCATCCCTCTAATCCAATGAATTTTAAAACTACCCTGATGCTTTTGAACGCTGACATTGTGAGACATGTTAGTAATAGCACCCAATTTTTGCCGTGTTCACTTCAGCTGCTTCCAAAGCTCTTCTGTTGCCAAAATCTTCAGCTTCTCTTTTGCCCATCAGAAAAAGGCTCCGGTCTCATCCTTGAAAAAGCTTGCGTACTACTATCATGCCTAATCAATACCAAAAAAATCCTAGTAGTATCAAGAATTGACTAGTAGTGCTGATGGAAATGTTTTCAGCAGGTTGACACTTCATCAAGCAATGCTATTGAATAGCATCGGGACCTCCGAAAAGTTTCAGATTATCCGTGTCCCAGTCTTCCTGCCTTCTCCCAAAGCCCTGCCCGTTGGGTGACCAAGGAACCCGTTAGAAGCAAAAAGGCCTCACAAAAGAAAAGCCTGAGTTTTTTATCTGAAATCAGCCATTTCAATCCAATTCCATTCCTTAAAGAACTGAAAGGCTTTTTTGTTTTTATTCCAAAGCCGAATGAAAACAATTTTTGAACTTCAACAGTTGTTGCAAAATGGAATTGTCATCTTGTGGACAGCACCACTGAGCATATGGTGTTACTGTCAAATAAATCCCATTTAATATCAAAATGAATAACATTGCACTGATTGCATTCTTCAGTGTATTTTTAACTCACTCAAGCCCTGTCTTTTCTCATCTAAGTAGACCCTTCAGAGAATCTAGGAGTTTTGCTGCAGAATTGAGTCCATTTTGCTATGCAACATATTTTGCTATGCAAGCTATCCATTTTGCTATGACATTTGGCTTGCTTTGCAAGGACCACCGCCACATCAGGAAAGTCTGTTTGCTTCCTCTTCCTGGGAGCATTGGGCATTTTGCAAGAAAGCTTGTTCATCAAACTTTAACAGGTTAAAATTCACTTTTGCTGGTCCAAGCAATTTGGATAATCTTGAGAAATATTCTTATTTTTTTCCTAGGGGGCTTAGTCACATCAAAGGAACCCTGCATTGTTAGTGTGCATTTAGATATTTGCTAATGAAAGACTGTTAGATACCCCACCGTGGTTGGCTAACTGTGGCAATTTGTGCCTTCACTTCTGCAAATTTCTTATCAAGTTGAGATTCCTTGTAGGTCTCAAATCTAAGCTAAAAAATATATTTTAACATATTTGAACTCATGACATGTCTTGTGAGGTACGGCCATGTAACTACATCCATTACACCCAAGGGGAGCTGAGGTTCAGAGGTGTGAAAAACTCACATCCTCGAGTATTTTGGTGCGAAGACCCTTAATGTCAAACCATGTTTGAGCAGCTGGCCCAAAAGAGGTCCTGAAAGTTACTCAGAAAATCCAGAGCAAAATAAAGAAGTGACCTGGGGTTTCTCAGCGCCCAGCTTGTGTGAGGCAAACACCTGCATCAGCTGTGCCTTCCTCATGAAGGTCCTAACTGTGTCCAGCTGTCAAGGAAGCTCTGATGCCAAAGCACTACACTTGCCCCCTGCTTTTCTTTACTTTAAAAAAGATAGAGGATAACTGCTCTGCAACTTGTTTGCATTCATTTTTATTTTGAAACTTTTTTTGTTCTTTCTGAAACAGGAACTGCACACATACAGATCAGGCCAAACAAGTCATTTCAGCTCCCTCTGTCTCAATTTCCCTCTCTGTAACGTGAGAATGATGAAACTTCTATAAAAGTATTGAGTACCTATGGACAGAAAGAGTAGTTCAGTCAAAGTTTACCTGACACATCTCAGTACAGATTGCATGGTTTTTTCTCTGTGTCCATGTTCATGTCAAAAGATATGGGACAATTAGTACTCACAAACTAGCATCGTACTTTGAAGGGCTACATCCTCGTCTGATATCAGCAGGCATAGCTCCATCCATGAAGCTGTACCAATTAACCAGCAGAAGACCTACAGCTCTAGCAAGGAGCAAAGGCAGGCACAGCACTTCCCAGGGTTTTATGCTGACTTGAGCTCCTTTTGTCCAACACTTGACAAGGGGCCCAAACTAAATAGGAGACCAGAGGGCAAAGGGCAAAAGAATGATACTAATTCACAAACAGCCTCATAAAACTATTCTTGTTGGCCCTTTAAAAAGTTTTAACTGTCTGCCAAAATAACTACACATGGATGAGGTCACCATGAGCAGTCAGCAAGTCTTGCTATGCAAGAGAAAGATCTGTTCACATTTTGCTTAAATCAATAGAGGGGTAAGTACAATAGAGGGGATCTCAGTCTGGCTAGCTGGCCACCGTCCACCTATTTCCTTATCAGGCAGTCACCAGAAGTAGACAAATTTGTGCTTCAGTCTTAACTTAATGGTGTCCATAGGTTAAAAAAATACATGCGATCATGAGCTTGTTCCCATAAGACACTGATTTCCAATTCAGCAAAGTATCATTGGTTTCATTTGTCATTACCTGCTGCTTCATACAGAAAGGACCTACCTCGCACACAGGAAAAGAGCCTGTTGTACTGCCGTGGGTCAGGGTGCTCTCAGTGTTTTCTTCACATAAACTATCTTATGAAGTAAGTAAAAAAGTTTGCTGAAGAACACCACCTGCTTTTCTGTTTTCAATGCAAAAAAAAATCACTTTTTGAATCTCATAAATACATCATTTGCATACCAGATTACTGTTCAGTTCCAGATCATATTTTATTCAAAGTATATCTTAGATTTCCATTTTTGTCTTTTGTCATAACTTCCCTGTCCCATATTTATCAAACAAAGCTTAACTAACAGCTCCTTTTTTGTTTGTTTGGTGTGGTATGTTTTTTTTGCCAGCCACAAAGAAGATAATTTATTTATTTAGCTGGTTTGGCAAATGGTAAGATGTTTTTCTCACATAATTTTCTTTGCAGTTCTCTTTCACTCTTGCTAAATACATCACTCCATTAAGCAATGAAGCCTGCTACCTCCTTATAACCCCCCACGAGGATCACTTCATTTATCACAAAGATTTAGCAGTGAAGCAGTTATCATTTTATTTTGTTACTTTTTTTACAGGACTAATAAGGATAGTTTTATGAGGTTGTTTGTGAATTAGCATCTATAATTTCCCATTCACCCTCTGATCTCTCTGTCTGAGACCCTTGGCAAGAGCAGAACAAAATGAGCGCAACTGAATACAAAACCATGGGAAATGCTGTGCCTGATTTTGTTTTGCTCAACAGCTGGAAGAAAGGGAGCAACTTCAGTAGTGGTGCTAAGCTTATTATACCAGGTGAGGATTAAGGATTTCAACCAGATGAGATAATTAGCATACCTATGTTCTGAAGCAAATAGAGAAAACCAGACTAAACAACCTCTTCAGAAACACCGGTCCAGTTAAACAGGGTTAGTCTGAGCTTTGGATGCTCAAATATTGATGTGGGAAACCCACCTGGGTCAGCAAGTGGCTCCAAGAGGGACAGAACTGATGGTGTCAGGTCTACGAAGTCCTTGACAGTGCAAATTTTCTGAAGGCTAGAAGGACTCGGCTCATTAGCCTTTTCCTCAATAAGAACGCTAGCGTGGTGTCTGCAGGAATTTTGTCTCTTTTAAACCTCCTGCCCTCTCCAGTTTGATTGAGCTGAACCGCCAGGTTCAAAAGGAACTGAGGGAAAGGGCAAACAACTGCTCACTCATACACTCACACACGCATGTGCGTACACACACACAGAGAACACGATTGCATAAACTCCATTTCCTTAGGAAGTAAGACTAAAATTGAGGTAAATGTTTACACAAAATAGCAAAGCAAAGCAGCCAAGACTTTGGAAGGCTTTCAGCTAGATCCTTGTCTTCTGTAAATCTGTGTGGAGGGCAATGGAACAGTACCAATTTGCACCAGTTTGGGGCATCTGGCCCTTATTCTTGACTAGTCCATTGTATATCCAGTCTTTACAAAATGAAAGTGTCAGGTCTTTGAGACCAGGATCAAAGACATGTTGGAAAGAAAGTTTGCTAGGGAATTGAAAACCCACAAGGGATAGAGCATGAAGGCTAAATAATATTATTTTAAAGTAATGGCTACAACATTTTCAGGAAGCTTGCTTTCCCTGGATACATCCCATTTTAAGGCATCACTGTTCAGTCTCATAAAGAAAGCTATTGCTGACAAAATAACCTCCAGTTCTTCTTGCTGTTTCAATTACTGCATTGATCAATTCGAAATGTCTGTTTGCTTGACATGACTGTGAGTGTAAATGATCTGAAATGCGATATGGCGTTGCAAGATGATTTGAACCACTCTTTGCATCTTTCTTTCTTCAGAAGGATGAAGGTGAGCCAAAAAAAGAAAATAAAACGCGATTTAGGGAAGCACCTACAGCAGTTATTGCCTGCCTTGATTCAATATCCTAGATAAAATTACTATGTTGTGTTTCATATAATAACAAAACCAAAAAAAAAAAAAGGGAACCACTGAGTAAGTTCCTCTGACCATAGTTTATTAGGCAGCCTTTGTTCCCAAGTGATCTGTCTACAAGGCCTTTGCAAACTGCTGGATTTCTGTATATATGTAATTGTGTCTCTGACCTAGAGCAAGCAGGCAACTGGAACCTTCAGCTGTGGTCTTCGTAAAGAAGCAAAGAATGAGGCCCAAAGTGAATTAAGATTCGTGCCTTCTGTGGCACAAAATGTAGCTCTTCAGAAAAGATTATCATCTAATGTCAAGGAAATGTGTTTATAACATGTTCACTGTATACTCCAGAAGAAAAAGGTTAAAAGGTCAGTGGCTCCTAAAGAGTGTTGAGATGGGTACCCAACTATTTCTTTCTAAGTTGGTGGTTGGCATTGACATTACCATACTATAATCTTATAAAGTAATTTGAATCACTACCCAAAAGCAAGGATGTCACGTGGAAAAGAAGACACCTTTCCTCCAGTCAATGAAAAAAAGACATCTAAAACATAAACCCAAACCCAACTGTTTTGGTGTGGTCTTTGTCCTTATCTAATGAACTGATCTGAACCATAGATCCCAGAATTATAGGTGAGACTGAACAAGAAATCAGGTATTGTTATGTATGCACTTTCAGAGAAGCCAGGCACAAGATTTAGCAAGTCAGTGGTCTGGATAGTGTGGAGTTTGTCTAAGCAGGTATAAATTCTTGTGTATAGGTCAAAGTTATCCCTGTAGTGCCAAACAAAAACATAATTCATATGTCAAAGCATGACGTGTGAAGATTATAATTCACTTTTGCCTGAGTATTTCGTTGACAAACAGGCTATAGGCTTTTCTCAGCTTATTCCTTGTTTCTTTCTGATTGCAAGAACCGCAGTAGAGAAATTGAGATCATACCCACCTAGCCAGATTCTGGTCCAAGAAATCATACTTCCATCGAATCCACAATCTGTAATCAGTTGATCATTGTTTATAATAAAATACAAACTCACCTAATTTCTTTCCCCAAATCCACATCAGATTTAAAGTATTTCATGTCAAATCCTTGCACCCTGTTGTTTCTGCTACTCACTAGACATGTATTGGAATCTAGCTGACCAAGAAGTGCTGGGAAAGTCTTCTTCTGAAAAGATATTTCATATTCTACAAAATAGTTTTGATTCATCCAAATTTCAGGAAAACTTATAAGATACAGCTGACATCAGCTCAAAATCCAAAATCCATGGAAACCTTAGGCTTTTGGAGAAGTTCAGGCATGGAGCCTAACTTGGGCACTCTCAGCTGCTTGATAACAGCAAATTCATGCTGCAAGCGCCTTTGAGGGACTTCATGACATGGCTGACAGGCATCATTTGAAGTGTTTCTCCTCTTGCAAATGATGTCACCAGACTGACACAGAGTGAAACATAGCCCGGCTGCTGCTCAACTTTCTCTTCACCGCTGTTTCTTCATGAATCCAATTTCCCGCAAGGGCACCTTGTTATCCACAGCAATTAAAATGTCTGTACGTAAGGGTGATACTGAGGAACTCCTTGTGCAGACTATCTCCTATCTTTCAGAGCATTTTCAAAACCTCTGTCCCAGTTGTTAGAAGAAAATGAAGCTATATGGTTAGGAAAATTGTCTGAAAAGATGCAATGTTTGGCCGATTTCCTCAGATCCAGAATGTACTATGTGTTCCTTGGATAATGGACAACATGCTGGGTAGTTCCAGATAAGGTATCCAATAACTCTATTTTGTGTCCCCACTTTTCTTGCCCTTGTTCCAGAGAAAATTGGACGAGTGCCTGAGAAATAATTTTATTGTGAGGAGAGTTATTATGAAAACGTACTCTGCTATTTTTCATTGACCTCTAAAATGAACTCCCTAATTAAGTGCAAATGGGAAACTGACTTGGAGCAGGTTGTCTCTAATCTTGGACAAGACAGACACAGCAAAGTTTATGAACTTGATAGACTGAACCTGCCAAATGTCGATTTTGCTTTTCTTCCATACCCTGCACGTAGAATATCTATAACATGCTGCTGAAAATTATGAAAAAAGGGGATTCCTTAGACATCTGTTTGCACTGAAGTAGAAAAAAAAAGAAAAGCAGAAGATATTCCAGATGATAAACATTTGTGCAGAGTAATCTTTTATGCAGTAGCTTTTATCTTCTTCTTAAAGAATCTTTTCTTCTTACTGAGTTGCAACATAATTGTAAGAAATTGCACTCATATTAAAAAAAAAAAGATGTTGCTATGTGCCGTGGAACTTATTTCCACTGAACTCACATATAGGGAAACTGGGTTAACAGGGAGGAACAAGAGACTAAAATTATTTTGATAAACTGCAATATGCAAATTTCAGTTCTTGCTTGAAGTGAACCTAAGTCTTACAGTGAAGTTATAGGAAAATATGAGTACATTGCAAATGAGTGTCTGTATACATGCAGATAGAACTACCAGAGACTTGGCAACTTCAAAAATGATGGACAAGAATTTATGGCACTAGCTCACATGGACATGCAGGCCAAGAGGGAAGTAATATAAGCAAAAGGAAGTCACTGTATGGGTTCACTCCTTCTGCGTGGTCTGAACGATGACAGTCCTGTATCAGAGAACCACTTGAAGTACAAGGCTGCAAGCTAGACCTGAGAATACCCTAAGAAGTAGGGCAGGTAGCCCTGCAGGCTGCTGTGCCTCCATGAGGTCCCCCTGGGCGCCCTGCACACGCGGCAGGCACCACTGCGGTGGCCAGATGGTAGGCACCCTGCAGCTCAGTCTCAGTTGCTGTTCTGTTTGCTCTCTCTGGCTTCCTCTATGTTTTTTTTGCTTGTGATCCATCCATGCTTGTGATATCCACAAATGCTCCTTCGGCTCATGTGTTTCACAAGGGAGAGGGCACTGCCAAGGCAGATCTGACATCAGGCCAGTGGACTACAGAAGGTTTTTCTTACTACTCATCTGTAGGGCATTAAGAGCAATGGAAAACAAGAGGACTCCAAATACAACTGTGAAAGCTAAGATAATTGAAATACAGGCCATAGAATGAATTTAGTTTCTATCTGAAAATTTTCAGAGGTTTTTTTCCCCAGACCTCTGGCTACAGCTATGTGACTGTGTTTCTGTTATTTCCACAGCAGAGAAAACCAGCAGTAGCTCTGCTGATATTAGTGTGATCCTGATGGAAGATCAGAATCAGACTCAGGAGACTTATCAATTTTATCCAAAAATATGTAGTCATCATAATCTGAAATGTTTTGTACTTATTTGCATAAATTCAAATGCTGTTAAGTGGTACAGATATGAAGTCTCTTCACCAGTGCTTGTAACGCATCTGCTGGAAAGATCACCTTTCATCAGAAAGGAACACTTTCTTTATGTGTGACTAAACTCCTTTGAAATCTTTTTTATTTCCCAGGGATGGTTTCTTCCCTAGAAAAAAGAATTCTCTTGCTCCACATTTAGCTCTTTGACTTTACCTTTCATTAGTAACTAGCATAGTACTGTCAGGCTTCTTGATAGTAAAAACGAAAGGCCATTTTTGTCTTTTGTGTCTGCAAGCAGAGACAAGCTAAAAGTAGAGTTACAAATGCATGAGGAAACTGATGCTTCTCTCATTACAACAGACTGTTATGGTAAATAACTGATTTACACCAATGCAAGTGATGTGGAAAAGAAGATCTGCAGTATTTTAAGATGACGAAATACGGCAAGAAACGTAAAGCGACACGAGAAAGGTCATTAAAACAGATTCTGGGGTTAGAATTTGCTCACACTTCTGCACTGCAGTGCATATAAATGTTTGTTGCACCTTTCTTTGCACTCAGGTGTAAAGAAGCATCCAAACATGAATGCATATTGTATGCAAGGTATCTAAGGACTGCGTGGGTGATTTCAGAGTGTTCTGAATCCAAGGGGAGCAGGACTTCTCTAACACAAATTTACTACCTGCCATTTGGCAAAAAAAGTAACTTTCCGTTTTTAGTACTCTCTCTTGCAAAATATTGAATGGCCTCATTCTAGCCTCCTGATGCCTAGAACCTTGTACCACGTGGCCCTAACTATGGTAATATGATGTGCATAAACCAAATGGTACCTCACAAGTGTACAGATGGTACTTTCACTGAAAGTCAATAGTGGCCGCACATGTGCAGGCATGAGAAGATATCGCTGTAGAAGCTGCATACAGAAACCACATCTAAATTTTACTGTGCTACAAAACTGCTCCTTAAAACTACTTTCAATAATAAATGTCATCATTTAGTCTAGCAGATCAAAACATGACATGGAAGTCCATCTGTGCTATTCAAAGCCCTCATGCTGCCAAGCATCTTAAATCTAATCTAATTTGTTTTACATGTTCTTATTAGCACCTAATTCTGGGTTACATCACTAAAATCTTTCTTAGGACATTGGCATTTCCCCAGTAAGTCTATTTTGGCTTGATTTGTCTTGACTTTGTCTTGATTTTGGCTCTATTGTGATCTTTCCCTCCGGATTTAATATAAAGGGGTTCCTGATATTTATGGAACAAACACCTGCTGAAGTCCCTTGGGCATTTTGAGTCCAAGAAGAACAATAAAAAAGGCTTATCTTGTGTGTAAAACTTGGTAAACTGATTTCTTGTAATAGGCAGGAGCGCATCATTATTCTGAATTGGGGTTGTTCCCTAGAGTGAGCCCCGAATGTCAGGTGTCATGAGAGCGTGAGAACACTTACCTAATAAACAGAGATCTCTCTGACAGTCTCTCAACTGATTTTTTCACCTCATAAATATGTCACTTTAGCTCCATGCTCTTTTTGAGAAATTTTTCACCAACTCTGATGAAATGGAACTATCCTGGAAGTATTTAAAGACAGTGCTAGGCTTCCATTTATGCTTTTGTTGGAGAGAAGAAATATTAATTTAAAAAATCGGGTTCTTGATTTGGGCTCAGATGTATTGGACCATCATGTCCCACCTTCATTTTGTCCTGAAGAGACTGGCTCCATGGTCAAGTGCTGCCACGTGGGAGAGAAAGTTCAATTGGAGTTTGTCTCTGGGCTTTCAGAGTGGCAAAGGCTTTGGAGAAACATTAAGCAGTGGAATAGAAGAGACTGGAAATCTATTTCAAGCTCTGTTACAAATTTCCTGTGTCGCTCTATAGGCAATATTTTAGGTCCAGGTTTTCAAAAGTCATCAATTAGATATTTGGCAAATTGATTCTGAAAGAGTGGTGGTTTGTATGACATCCAACTGCTAGTGTTGCACATCCTCAGTTCCTGGCTCTTACAGAATTCTGCAGCATGCCCCATAAATACTAACTTTGAATACCAAATAAATATGGTTTTAATCTCTTTTTTTTGTAAATGTGATCCTTCCTTCACATCATAGTAAAGATAAACTTGATGCTGAATATGCATACAGTCTTCAGAGCAGGACAGGGATTACTGAAAGACTTCCAAATAGGAAGGGATGAAAAGTGTGGAATTGTTCAGTTTAGAGGAGAAGGCTAAACAGGAAACACAAAGAAGAATTTTAAAAACTAATAGAAGGGATAAATAATGCTGCTGCTTTGCATTTCTTTATGCTTCAAAAGGGACAATGGATCATGTTTTGGCAATTAGATGGGCTACTGGGCTAAATGAACTTCTGCTTGAATCCCACTGGGCAATTCCTACAGCAGGCACAGAAATGTGATGTGTGATGCAGGCCAAACCGAGGTCCTGCAAATGTGTTCTCAGTCATTACTCATCTTAAGGGAGTGCAATGCACTCTTAAAGATTTGTAAAGTGCTTGAGATTCTCTTACACAGGGTGTGAAAAATCATAAGTGTGTGTGAGTGCATGTGTGTCTGCACATGCTTCCTTGAGAGGGTTTTAATTTATGGGCAGAGACTTTTGCACACAAATAAACACAGCCAAACATAGTTTCATGTCCTCTTGAATTAACCCATCTGGCCAGACTTCAGTGTCATGGACCGGATTCATTCAGATAAAGAAAGAGGAAAATAGAAGGATTAATGAAGCGAAATGGAAAGTTCAAGTGAACTCAGGGAAGCTGAAGGTGTTTGGACCTAGTCTACAGAAAATGTATTCTAAACGTCAGATTTTATCACAGTATCTACCCAGCACAACTCTTGACACAAGTTCCAGTCACAGCAGTATCTATGGGCTCTATACCATATGATGTGGAACCTTGCACACCATATAAAGTAGTCCCCTGGGCAGCTATTTTCTATTTTCCTTGCCTTGCTTTCAGTACTATCACCACAGCAGTGGTTATGCTCAAGATTATGTGTCATGTTGTGTTACAGCTTGATCATGTCACATTTCTGTCATACCTTGACATTGGCTTCAAATTCAGTGATCTTCTATGTAAAATCAAAAGGATGAGTTATAAAATGAGGGACTTACCATGTAAGTAAACATGAAAAGTAGAGGATATTAATTAAAAAAATGGGAATGTAAAGTTCTTTTAAATATTGATAGCACTGGAATTTAGCTCTGTGGTTAAAAAGCACTCGACAAAGCTGTTTCTATGCTTAAAACAAGCTCTTAGCAAATGAGGTAATATTTCACCAGGGTTTATTTATCATCATATTTGGTCTGATCAGGTTTAGTAAAGGAGATAAATACAGAGTCTAATCATTCAAATATTAACCAGCTGGTACACAGGCATCCTTTTTATTGCTGCTTAAATAGCAAAATTGTGACTCCTTTTACTCACAGAAAACCAGAGTAGCTCACAGAAATGTCATCATTGAAGCCAGCTTACTAACTGCTTCCCAAGGGAATTCACCCTAACCCCTCGGAGTTTTCAGTGCCTATGCTGTTGTTATCAGCAAGCTGTAGAAAAGGATCAAAAGGAAGATGCGTGCCTAGAAATTGAAAATGGACTTAAAACCCCTCAGTCAGCAGCTGCTGAAAACTAGACCTGCCATCAAAAGTTTGCAGATATGAAAGCTGCCTCACCTTATTTTTCCCTGAAGTTTTCCTTTCATGTGAAATAAATGCATAGGTTCAAGCAACACAGAATTGAAAAGCGATGCTTGTACCTTACTCAGAAACTTAAAGAATTTCTTTGGTGTCTTTCCCCTTCCTGTTCCCCTAGATTTAACAAAGACTCTGCCTCCTGAGCACAGTGAAATTCAGCTTTGGTGATCATGACTTTAATGCTGCAGTCTTCAGCCTACTCAGTTGGGCTCCTTTTACCTTCAGCAACACGGTATCAGGGCCCCAGTGATCTATTCTTAAAAGCCATTTTTGATATGTGCTAATCTGTTAACCTCTTCTTTCTCCTCCTAGTGGCTATTATAATAAGAGAAGTTAAGAGTAAGGATGATATTTTTAAGGGAAACATGGTATTCTTGGCTTCACTTGTTGGTACATAAAAGCTTGGGAGTGTGGGAGTGTGACCTGCTTGGTTTCCAAGTACACAAACCGTACGCCAACATCTGAGTAGACTTTATCAGGAAGATGGCTCAGTTCTCTGCCTGTGCCTGACTAGTCCAAAGGGCTTTTCTCTAGCCCAGATCAGGATCTGCAATCATTTATAGAACTGTTCAGGAAATTGAATTTCTTTTCCTCTGAAAAAAATATGGACTTTTTTTTATTTCAGTAAAATCATTCACAATCCAAGAACAGAAAACGCAGCCTACCAAAACCTGCTGTTTCAATTACTGAAAACAAAACAAAAACCTCCAAAAAACCAAAAACATATTTCACTTACTTGCAACCTCAAGTACTGTTCCTAAGACTGAGTTTGTTTGTTTTAAAGTTCCTTTTTACTGAAAATTTTCAACTAGCTTTTAATGAGCAGGGCCTCAGACATGCTGTTGTTGAAGGCAACAGGAGATCTGGCACAGGATCAGTCCTGCAATGATCAAAATAAGGATTTCCCCAGATGATCTTTTGTGTAGGAAAACTCTACACAAAAGTTACAGAGGAGGACTGAAATAGATCATAATGGAGAAAACATCCAGAAAACATTGAATAGGAGGCAGCAGATTTTCTCAGCGTAGGCATCTGTATGTTAGTAGTGATCCCTTTTAAACAAAGCTAGCAAGAAGGACCCTCTCCTGTTACATACTCTTTTGGGCTTCAAACAGCGCAGATAAAGATGCGATACCTGTTCCTTGCCACAGCACCCGGGACAAACAGTGCTGACCTTCCCCAGAGTTTTCATGCATCAGTATTGACCTATTCCTCTGAAACCACTAATCCTTGACTACTTCTGAATGAAATAGAATATTAAAAGAGATTTCCTCCTGAGCCCAGTAAAGAGCTTGAAATTATTCCAACTCTGCTAGCCTGCTAATCCTTAAATTATATATGTTTTTTTAATCTGGTCTAAGTGGGTGTCTCTGCTTTTAGTCACTGACAGACATGCCTTAATTTTGGTGACTGTTATCCTGGAATTTCTTCAGCTGTACAGTGAAGGGTAAGCTACCTCTCTAGGCTCATCATATGGCCACCATAAAAAAAAAAGAAGACTGACTTAGATTTTAAAAAATGGGTGCTTAGGAACAGTTCTCTAGGCTGGGCTGTGCAACAAGACCTTCCAAACATTTTGACTTCTAATGGCAATAGTCTTTTGAGTTTTTTAGAAGATATTGGCCCTGGAGCTTTATTCAGGCTCAAACTTAGTGCCTGGATTTTGCAAGCTTAATGATCTGCCTGTGGCTTGCGCGGCCAATACTGCGAGCCGGCAGGCATTCAGTCCATTGGAAAATTGGGCCAGTTATCTAAATCCGGCCTGTAGAAATCTAATCTTAGCCAGAAGTTTGCACCATTTGTCAGCACACAACTCTTCCTTCTCCCCTCAGAGGTTTTCCAGATTGCATGTATCACATTTCACTGGGGACTCCTCTTATTTTTTGAGTAGCCTTATGCTTTTTTTTTTTTGGTTGGTTGGTTGGTTGTTTTTGTTTTTGGCCAGCTCTGTCAAGAGATTTCATAAGGTAACTTCATTAAACTTAAGGAAGTTACCACACTGACAGTTTGCAGTGTGTTGTGAAAGGTGTAGTGACTTGGAAAGTCTGACTCGTTGTCAAAATGAAATGTGCTAGTGCTGTGTGTAAAAACCCACTGACCCCTCAGGGAAAACAATGAAAATATTCAGCAAAGACACAAGCCTGCCTTTGTGTTGTGTGTTTTCCATTTCTCCTCTTCTATCTTTTTGCTGTGGAGGCCCTCTGATAGAAAATTAAGGCTTTGGTTTTTTATTTCCTTAGTAAAGCAGGGCACAGAACTTGTCGCAATAGCAAATCAGCCAAACGTGTGAGCGTAACTGCTAAAAGCAGTTAAACTTCTCTTATTTGCAAGGAATCTGAGGTGTCTAAAGGAGTTGTGTTGCATGGCAGCCTTCTTGACAAAGTCCAAACGCTCGTCCATGCACTGACTCACACCAGGGCCATAATGTGCTCCTGGCGATTCCCAGGATATCTGGAACTAAAGAACGTATGTGCTAGTGCAAGTTCCCCAAGGACCTACATCTATGAAAATGTTCACTATCAATGTACCTGTTGTAAGGTGTTTCTTACGTCAGGTGCTTAGCTTAACCTACAAATGCTTATATTGGATCCTACATCTGCTAAGCATGTTGCAAGGGAATGAAAATCACCTTTTATAAGCCAGTGAAACTGCCGAGAGGCAGTGGAATCATCTTGCCTACCCAGTGCCCACCTCCATCACTACAGAACAGGAGTAATTGCTGGTGTACTGTTTGCCCTTCCATGCTCCTGATGCCAAGCTGAAAACTGTTTTTCCTTAAGGGCTTGCCTTCTCCTGTGGGTAATGCCCTGAATCTGAACAATGCACAGGGCCTTGCGTAAGACTGAACTTCACCTGAGCATGCCTGAAAGGTATAAACAACAGCAAGCTGCAGGAGTTCCCAAAGGAGGTGGTTATTCCGTCTTCCAGTTGCATGGTAGATTCCCCTGTATGAGATCCATGGTGTTGATCTTTGTGATAAGTGCTGTAGGAGGGACCATACGTATTTCTTCAGAGGGCCATGCCCCATCTTTACTTGTACATTAAGACTTCAAGAACAAGCTGCGAGCCCCTCTGCCCAAAGAAAGGAGACAGTGCTGCATAAGCAGCAATTTCTCTCTCTCTCCCAATCACACACATTGCTGTTTTGTAAGAAGATGACTGATACATGCCTTCAAGAAGCAGGAAAATCCAGATCTCACTGAAGCTAGCGACAAAACATTCATTTTTTGACAAAATCAGGGTTTCTCTGTTCTCGTTCTACCTAAGTATATGAGGTACATTGGAACGTCATACTGCACTTTGAGGGGAGAAAAACCTCCCTCATTGCAGTAGCTAATAAGGTTGGACCCTGATGGACAGGGGTTTGCTCACTTGACTTTTCTTTCTGAAAAGCTGCCATTCTTTTCCCTGATCCATATAAGACACACCTCATTTGTTTATTTCCAGTCTCAGGTGCTCTCATGGCAGCTCTCTGGATCTGGGGATGGTGCTGACTGCACCATGGGTGAACTATTGGTCCTTGCGTTTTAGCTCACATATTCCCCTGATGGGTGATCCACCATTAAACAAGGAGTCCATGCTGACTCTTGAAAGAAAGATTAACGGTTAAAATTTCAAGATGAATGTGTCTGGCAACGCTTTCACTGCTATGCCATTAACAGACAAATAGCAGCACAAAACCTTCAGCGATAAGGCAGTGTATTTTATGAAGCAGGAAGCATAAATTACACAAACCGAACAGCGGACCGTTAAAAGGCAGTATTGTGAAAGTCATTTTCTGCATTCAAAACACTTTCTCCTTTGAATTTTTCCTCATCTATTCCAATTTTTACTCGTTGTTGTAACAAGTAGAAAGAAAACAATACCAATGAAGTTGCATTAGACAAGTTAAAAACCAGCAGGAGGTCAAAGCCAAATAAGCCTGTTAGAAATAACTTTGTTCTTTTTTACTAAGAAACCAAAAGAAACTCTATTGATAAAGCAAAAGGCTAATGCTATATCCATCTGGGAGCAGACTTTGTAATTTTCTTTCTGTTTCATCCCCACTGCAACTCTGACAATAAATACAACAGGTGCACGGGCCTGCAGGGTTTCCTTCCTTTACTCCAGAGGAAACCATAAAGGAAATACATGGCTGGTTTCTGGGGTGCCCTGTGAGCCAGCTGAGAGGGAAAATGGGTCAACGAGTAGCCAAGTGGGACAGCAACTCAAGGGGGAGTATCTGGCACCGTGACCAGGCCTTGGCCCAGGCCCAGGCTGATGCCCAAGCTCAGGCCCCAGGCCCAGGCCATGACCCAGGTTCGAGCCCAGGCCCTGGCCCAGGCCCTGCAGCTGCAGCAGACCCTGGCCCATGGGGGTGCATCAGGCCCCGTAGCCATGCCAAACCCCCAGGGAAGCTGGCAGCCACCGAGGGGGGGGATGATGGAGCTGTCTGTCAGTTGCTGCTAATCCACTAGAGGCCATTGTGACACAGAGTAAAGGGTGCCTGGCAGAACATTTCACTCCAGTGCTGCTCAGCTGTCCTCTTCATTCACACCAAAATGATGAGTTAAGGAGTTTGTTTAGTAGATATTCAAGGGGCAGTAGAGTGGAGAAGTGATTCCTCTGGAAGTTGCGAAATTTCCCATGTGTTATGGAGGAAATTCTGTTAGGCAGAAGCATTGATTTGCTCATGTCTTTTGTGTTTCAGCAATACAGAGTGTATCTTATTATGGCGTTTTGAACAGGATGTGCAGTACTGTGCAATTATTTGAAATCTAGAAAAACATCCTAATGATTTCTTTTCCTATTTGCAGTATTTTAGAAAAGCAGTTGCCTAAGGATTGTTGAGGAAATACTGTGATGGCAGTTAGAAGTTAATTAGTTCACACTCTCTCTCTTACTCATCCATGAAAATGGGACAGGAAAAGGGTGATTTTTGAAGGGGAAATGTGTTTATGCTGGGGTGGATGGTGAGCTATCATAACTCTGGCAACTGGGAAAAGGGAGAAAAGGAATCAAATCAGGGCAAATACAGCTGTCAGGAGGATAAGACAATAGTGAGAAAGGGAGAAAAAGAGATATCCAAGGGGGCAAGGCTACTGGCTACACGAGCCTGTACAACCGAAAACAGGCAAGTGATCATCTCTAACAATTGCTAGGCCTGATGTCTGAAGAAAGATCTGATGCATTTTACTTGTCATTTCCATTTATCCCTGCAGCTACCTGAAGATACAACAATAGCATTTGATGAAATACCATAAGGCAGTCAACCAAGTATAGAGTGAGTCATCTTCCATTGAAGAAAAGCCCTGCCAAATTGGCTAATTAGTATTAGTGAGATAATTCTTCATCTCTTTTCTGTTATGTACTATACACTATACAACACACACAAAAACTTTAAACAAATTAAATATATATATATATTTATATGAAGATATTATTTCAGAAATCAGTTTAGGAACTTTTTACATCTGCATGAAAAACACACCAGAAGGTCCGAGATGGTGCAGTGTTACCATGGCAAACAGATTATTTCTTGTGGTAGCAATATCATAATCTTTCTTGTTTTAGGATTTAGGGAGCAGTAAACCTAATGAGCCTTTACCTGATCTTCTTGAGACTTGCATAAATCAGGAACAATTCCACTGAAGTCAACAGGCTTGATAATCATGTAAATCGTTATATGTGGGTGCAGGATCAGGCTCCCTGTCTCAGGGGAAACATGAATGTTGTCTCGCTTACCTCTTTTACCTGAAGCACCTGGAAACGCATTCATGTGTGGAAAATACTTCTCTGGAAAACAGGATAGCTTCTTGCATGTCTGAAGGGACTGATCCCACGTGTTTTTAAGACTGTGCAATGGCTCCTCATTGTGTGAGGGTGTCGGGGAACTTGGTCAGAGAGTGGCTGTCAGCATCAAGTCTAAAATTAAGGAAAGCAGGAAACACTGATTTATTACCAAAAAGCAAATCTTTTACTTATGAAACAGAAAGTTTGCACACACTTGTTTTCAGACAAGAATATTCCAAGGAGTATGCGAGAGACAGAGAGCAAGAAAGGAATGCTTGCTAGATAGGCAGGATTTTTTAAATAGAAAAACATGAATTTAATGAATAAAGCATCGGACCTGCACTGTAGGCCCTGTGTTTTTAAAGATTTAGAAAGCTAATATAATATGAATCCAGCCATATAATCCTGTGTTCAAAAAATGTGAAATAATAATAACAATGTAACCTCATCCTCTGTATTTTCTCATTTCCTTAGGGCCACAGTTTCAAAAGGTCTTAAAAAACATAGCAACAATACATTCCAACACTTCCCTCTGATTATGGGAAAGCACCCTTCCCTCCAAGCCTAGGTAAGTGTTGACGTGCTCAGTACCTCCTTTTCCTCTATGAGCAGTTAGAGGAATGGGTCACATGTGTGTGTGATAGGGGTCAGGTCTTTATTTCAGCTTTTGGGCCTGGCCCAGCAAGCATTTAAAATCAGGCTTGGGGTTTGTTATCTGAAGAAGTTTCATGGGTTTTCACTGAAATGTTGTGTGGTTCTTAGCACTGCTACCAATAAGGTTTCGGGGAATTGATCTCCCTCTGCAAACTTGGATATTAGTCTGCATATGCAAGAGAGTGCATTTCCTTTTAGAGTAAAAGGCATCCCCCCAAGTTGGTCTTTTAAATGACCTGAGAGGCCCTCATCCTGCGATAACGCCACCCTGCCTTCCCCAGGCAGATTCCTCTATCTACACAGCAGCCTCGGACTCTTTCTAGCGTTATGCACGACCTCAGGGATCTATCAGTGTGGAGCTTGCTGGAAGATGGATGGCTCATAGAAAAGTGAGGGAAGAGTCAGACTTGGTTGGCAATGTTTAGCAACCTCTCTTGGGAAAGCTAGAAAAAGCCTGGATAACTGACAGGAATGGGAGCAGGCATGGACAGACCCCTAATGCAAACTCTGACTAAATTCGAAGAGTCCTGTGGACCTCAGTAAACCACAAAGAAAACACTGTCTTTTAGTAATGATCATGAGCGTCTCTACTTGTGCTAAAAATTTCATTCAAGATTCTTGGGTAAATTTATAGCTATTTACTTTGTTCCGTGAGTGAGTAAACTGAGGCATTAGGAAGCATTTGGCAGCTAATTTTGTGCAGAGAACAGCTGCAGATCTGCATCCATAATCTATCGATCCTGATCACTAGATAACCACTTCACAAAGCATCGAGAGTAAAAAAAAAAAAAAAAGAAATCATCTTTCTTTAAGCAATATAAACTGAACCATGGTTGTTGTTTTGCTGTTTGGCTTTATTTGAAAATATTTGGATCTGTTTTTCTCTTGTCTTTGATACTTGTAGGGCAAAATGAACTGTACTCCAGTGCTACTGTATTCTAAGTAGCTTCTGGAAACTAATTTAATTGGATCCATTCCTTGATTTTAAAATAAGGGGATGCAAAATTGTTTTGAACCGTTGCTTCATCAACTAATTTTGGTTCAGGTAAACCCTCTGAGGGATTTGGCTGTGTTTATGATTTTGTAATAAATATTCAAAATACTACTATCAAAACAACCTCTCCTCAGCTAGGACAAAGCCACACCACCACCACAACATTTTGGTGACTTCAGCAGCACATGTTATGACAGAAATGCTTCAGTCTTGAGAGTGGCTACTTCCCTATTTTTTTAATTGTCTCTTTGTGCCAAGAATATTTGCCTTTCTTCTTCTTCTTCTTTTATACACATGAAACAGAGTTCTCCATTACATTGTGCTTCAAATCTGCATTTTCCAATGCCTGGAAAAGACTTGTTCTCAGCCCACGCTCTCTGGAGTAAAGCTTTTTGTGTGCAGTGAGGAGTGCATCATGCTTCAGCCGTAACTGGAATGTGCACAGCTTTGTGAAGTTTCTCAGAATGACTCAAAGAGTGGAAGCAAATAAAAAACCACAGAGATATTTGTATCTTAAATGTGCTTCAAGTAACTGCATTATTACCACAGCACCTCCTAGGCTTCCCGTTTTTGCAGATTGCACATTGTCACCACTTCCTAAATAGCTGTATTTATTTATTGGAACTCAAGGGTTTTATTTAACACCTCATGTAAAAAACACTTCTCCTTATCCAAGTCATTTAGGCCAACATCTCCAAATTTGGGTGCCTATAGCAACCCACCTTAATCCTTATTTAGACATGCATGCAAGTAGCGTAGTTTTCAAGGGAGCCAGCAGAAGCATTTGTGAAAACCGTATTTCTAATTTCTTTGCTTGCCTGGCTTTGAAATTAGGACCCGTCTCACCAGTGCATTTAAAATGCCAGTTGATATGAGTGTCCTGAGTTATGGCAGGGGCTGCAATCGGAACACTCATATAATTATAAGTTAAGCATAAGCTTGAGTGAAATGCTGGATTTGAGGTTTTGTTGTCTATGACTGACACACATGGAATTGAGGTGAGATTGTTGTAGGAATGAAAGTTACGTGGTTATGTCTCACTGGAGTAGGGGTTCGGGGCATAATTCCCATTAACCTCTTCCAGGATCCCAGCACTGGCACTTAGATTTGGTAATGTCAATGTGAACATCGTCGTGTGCTCAGTCATTAAACCCCAGAGCCAGCGAAGGAAAATGTTTTGGGAGAAGCTAGGAGCTAGTTGGAAACTTTCTGTGAGAAATACCAGAGATCTCTTCCCTTACAAAAGGAGAATTTGTCTGTGACAGACCACACACTTGCTCCCACCATTTGAATGCAATGTAACTGGGGTTGGAGGCTGTAAGGCAGACACACAGCGGGCTGGGTCCAGTGGAGCCGTGGCAGCAGCTGAAAATCTGCCTCGGGTGGCTGACGGCTGCCGTGTCAGAGAACCACAGCACTCCTGGTATGAGCAATGAACAGCAGTGAGTTGGGGAAGTGGCAAATTTTAGATTTTAATCTGGCAGGTTTAAGCCCCTGCCAAGTCTATAGTGTCAGCCAAAACCACAGAATTTCAAAATGTGCCTTAACAGCAAACCGAAAAATCAATATGCCTTCCTCATTTTCCTGCAGCATGACAGAAAGACCATTTAGTCAATAGCTGTCTTTCTGTCAGTCTCAGTGGGCATTGTATAAAATCCTGATGGACAAAAATAAACAGAGGGAAAATGAGGAATCTACTTGCACCCAGAAGGCTCCTTTCTGATAGGAGCTTCTCAGTGAGGGAAGCAAATGGATTTCATGCCAAGTAAATAGATAAAACACAGCAATCTTGCATGTAAGACATCAATAGCAATGTAAGTTAAGGTCTTACCTAGTTAAGTCCATTTCTGCGTAGTAGGTCATGTAAAGAAATGCTGAACTGTAAACCTTTATTTTACAAGTGGTCTCAACGGTAGGTAAAAGAATAGTAAGTTAGGAGAGACTGGATTGACAGCACTGTAGAAATCTGGGTTGGTAACTGTACTTAGATTGCCAAGATCCGAAGAGCACTTACATAACAAAACTGCGTTCAAGGAAACATTTGCAGATTGAAGGGAAATGATAAGAAAGTAAATTATTTACACAATTTTTTTTCAGCTATCTATAATTGTGGTTTATAATGAAAATAGGAGGCCAGATTTGATCTCTAAGTGAGAGCAGCTCCATGGATCTGGCTTGTAATTTACAAATAATTTATCTGAAGATAAATTAGAATATATAAAATTATTCATTGTTTGCATGGATTAATGGTAATTCATATATATATGCTTTCCTGCTCTTTTCACACATACAATGACGGAAGTTATGCAGACAAAACTAAAAATACAGTCTCTCGGGTCAGACTGTTTCTACCACTGTGTTACTGAAATTTCTAATCATCATCTCATGACAATAGTTTCAAGGGATTTATGAAAAAGTAGCAAAGAATACACTTTTCTGTAATTTACTATTTCCTGTAATTCATCATACCATTTTTTGCCCAAATCGCTTTGACTTTTTTTGGGAGTATCATATATCACAATCCTACTGCGAGTGACCCTTTTTCGACTGATACTCTCCTGCCTTTGTGCGTTGTTTATTAATGCTGTTTCATTGCAAAGATAACTATAAAACTAAAAGGCAAAGCAAGAGACAACTTGATAGGGTAGGGTAGTTGACTAGAAGGCTACCTCTGCGGGGCTTTGTTTGGTTTACAAAAAAAAAAATATATATATATATATATATATTTAGTTAATTTGAAAACTTTAGGGATTGCTGACCTAGTTGGTGAAATTGTATGGTCTGGGCTGCACAGAAAGTCAGGCTGGATGGTCTACTGACCCATTCTGGTTTTATGGTACTTGAATCTACTTCAAATCTATTGAAACCACTGACAAATGTTAAACATAGCCACGCCAAGTACATTTGGAGTGGATTCATCTTTGAGAACCATAACTAATGATGTTAAAGCAAAGCAAAAATAATGGTGGCAACACTGAAAAGGAAATGCAAAGTAACATATAACATAAAGGCTGGCTAAGGTAGGAGTCTGCGTTATCTGCTTCACCTACAAAGCTCATGAGAAGTGCCTCAATCTCTCATTTTATGAGTGGTTTGTTTACTAAATTAGAAGATGAGAAATAACATATGTCTTGGGTTTTTTGCTAAGCATAAATAAAAACCAAACCACATTTTTTTGACGACAGGAATTATTGTCTACAGAGGACAATCCAAACATATTAAAGGCGGTGTTCCAGGGTGTTTGGGAGCCCACCCATGGGTTTTGATGTGCAGTTTCAATACCTTTACAAAATTAGGTCACTTGAACACAATGAGGAAGAAATACAGATTAGGAGGCAATGCTTATGACATCTTTTAAAAATTGACACTTTCATAATGTATTTATGAGTACATGGAAAAATCTTTCAAAATTCCCAGCAATTATTTGAGGAATGGCTGCACTCTCAGTAATCTTCCTATTGTGGCAGAAGATGATCAAATAATTAAGGAGCTAGCTGGGAGCTGGAAATTTTGCAGTTTCCAGCACTGACACAGTCTTCCTGTATGACCTTGGCTAAGTCACGCAATCTTTTTGTCACTCAGTTCCTCATCTGTGCTTTAAATATGTGAAAAAATGAAGTATTTTTATTTGTTTATCTCTCTGGAAAGCTTCTCTAATGTCACACCTGCTGAGTGCATCCTGATCCACAGCACACTCATTGATATGTCTTTGTGAATCGCACAGTAAAAGTCAGTCTGAGTAACCAGACCTCACCCACAAAGATTTTTAGCAACTTGCATGCACCAACAAGGAACTGATGTAGTCCTGAGCTCCCATTTAATGAGGTCCTGTTCGCCTGGTAGGTGGTAGCAACCTGATGAAAGTTTTACAAGTTATATTCCTTATTTTATAAAAAGGAAATTACTCATAATTGGAGCAGTTCTAGGAAATGGGAAGTGTTGTCAGTCATGTAGTAATTACGCAGCTAGTCAGAAATAAGTGTAGGGGACCAACAGTGCAGCACGTGGTATTCTGCTGGGTGAGAAAGCACCATTGCAGAAATTACAGCAGAAGCCCTCATCCAACTTTACAGCTCCAGACAAGTGTATTTACAAAGCATATTGGAGCTATGCCACACAAAGTCTTCTCTTTGCCCATGTTAAAATATAAAGAATAAAACCAAAAGCTAGAGGAGTACAAATCTTCCTTGGAGTCACACCTTTCCACCAATCCTTTTGAGGAACAGATGGAATAGAAACAAAACTAGATAAGGCCTCAACTGAAGATGCAGCACAGTTTCTGAGGAAGGGAGACTTTCCTCCTTTATTGTCACACTTTCCTTTCACATGTTGTCTTAGCACCTCAGAGACAGTAGACACATTGGCCATCACTTCAGATTTGATGAGAACCATGAAATTGGCATCAAAAGCAAACCACTGCATTTCAAGTGCTGCTCAAGCCCCTTTTCTGTATTTTAAAAGGCAGGAACTGATTTTTCTCTATTTTTATGTCTTCACAGGTATCCAGGTTTCTCTTGTTTGAAATTGACTCTTCTCCGGGATTATGTGACCATTTTACAGTGAGCAGTTTTTCTTTTCTTGTTTGTTCAATTTGTGGAATTGCCTGAAGGGAGATCACAGTTTCCTCACAATTACTTTGTGTGTTGTTTGTTCTCTGAACTGACTGGGAATGTCCAAAATTTGTCCTGCGGTGCTGAGCTGTGACCAATCATGGAAGTCACATGGAAGAAGTGACGGGTTGATCCTGGAAGGCAAAATGACTGGGAGTTGAAGGTATGTTAGATATTTTTTTTCCTTCATGACATGACTTCCCACAGTTATACGGTGACTGGTTAGGTGGCATTAATCTGGTTGCTTAGTCTTTATCTTCACCCCATGACCTAAGCTTGCTGATGTACACAGCCTCCCACCCATCTCAGAAGACAAGTGATATCTACCTTAAATGCTTAAAAGAGTTTAACATCTGAGTCTATATTTATTTTCAACATGTTAAAAAACAATTTTAAAAAATTAACCTATGATTATATAATTGTCCTTATCTCCTTGTTAACATTAATTATCAATAACTTCTGTCATATAAGTGACTGAATTTCCAAAGGATTCATTTCACATGTACCCTGGAACCCCTCTATTAGGATTGTCCTTCCTGTGCACAGAGGTGCCCACACCACTTCTGCCCTCCTCTTGCTTTTAAGTTTTTCTATCCAGCAAGGAGATCTATCCACCTCTTGGTGCAATGGACTATGTTCGCACCACATCTTTGAATCCAAGTGTCTCAATTCTATGGCTGCCCGATACCCTATGAGAGTCTCTAGTGCAGATGAGCTCCTGGGAATAATATTTTGCTATCAGAAGGGCATAGTGTACCTAGGGAGACAGATTTGACTCATTGCACTGGAAGACAGACAATTGCACCCCTAAATGGATTGTGAAGGCCTTGAAGAGGCATCTTGCTAAGTTGTAAAGGGCTATTGATATTCTGTCAGCTTCAAAATAAAAATACCAGACTTGTATGCTTTTTCCATGTCCTTGGAACTTCAAGGAGTAAACGCATTCATTTCCTTTCATTTTGCATCCATCTGATTGCTTTTAAACGTAGTTCAGATCAAATCTTTCCAACACTGATACCTGTGGCAAAACTCCCTTCTGACTTTCATAAGACAGGGATTTGGCCCATAAGAATTAGTGTCTAGGGAGGATGCATTGAAATAAATGGTGATTGTCAAAGCACATTGGAATTTAGAGCACATTTGTTGCAAAGATAGAAGCTCACTGGGGTATCTGATTGTCAGAGTCAATTTTATTTTCCTTACTGCACATATGCACATATTTGAACCTTGTCATGCTGCAAAGGGAAATACCTCATTAGATTTCACTAGGGTTTCTTCAGAATTGTTTATACACTACAGTCAATAAAGATTTTTTTTGTTTAATAAATGAAATACTGGAGTCGCCTGTTCTATCAGGAAATCGAAGGAAGTGCATTTATCCCTGGTAAAGACAAAGCTCTACTTTATAGGGTGCAGAAAGCCTGCAATGTGTATTATTTTTCAAATAGTTGAAAGATTTATAGTGGTAAATAGATTCTTTTTCAGTCTCTTGGTCGTGTTGTCTGCAACAAAGCAAATGTTACAAATAAAAATAAGAGTAAACCCAGAGCATTTCTACGTTCTGTATTTTCAATTATGATTTTAACAGAAATGAATCACTTGTCCTTTTTTCTTTGGAAACAGTTTTACTTCCCTTTTCCCCACTGGACATATAATTTTGATTTATAAACACAGCAATCTGGAGCAAAGGGAAGTTTTAAGCACAGTACCTGCTGCTGCTGAGGCCTAGTTTTATTTTGCTTACAATTTTTATTTTTATTTTCTTTACATTTTCATATCAATTATAACTTTCTACTTTAGAGATTAAAAACATGGTTGCAGATGACATATTTTGCCCATTCCGAATTCACACAGGCCGAAGGTTTCATCTTGCACCCAAGGCCTCATTTTATAAACACGGTGAAGAGTTCTTCCAGTTAAAATGTGCTTTTAACTGGGATAAACCTGTCTCCCGATGTTAAGACTTATAAATCTTCTCCACGGTGCTATTTACAATCCAGCTACTGCATGCTTACTTTATTGACTATGAATGAATAAATCAGTTTTCCACATCACCCCATTCTCTTTGCTGATGTTTTGATTTGGTGTCTATCCAAAAGTCTCTGATCATAGACACATGATTATAAAACCATCTCTCGCACTGAAAACTATTTAAGAAACAAGCAATGGAATTAACTTCTTTTAGATATTGTTTTACGCTGCACATTTGAACTTGGGGATATACATTTTTCACAGGGCTCAGTTCTGCTGGGCAGAACACTCTGATAAGACTGCAGAAGCCAAGAAATTAAATGAGGGTTTTTTTCATCATTCACTACTTGGCTTGAGTTTCCACAACACAAAATCTATGTCTTTACCTCAACTGGAGCTCTTTGAGTGGATGCAGGCATCTCTATCCTCTAAAGACTTTTAAATCCTTTAGAAGAGTTTCACAGGGTTGTTTTGATAAAATCAGGATTTTTTTGTTTTGCACCACTCAGGTGGAATTTTGCAAAACTATAAGAGGGAAAAGAACTGGCCATCAAAGCTTTACATTATTTTTTTCCCCCGTTTCCTGAGTATCTAGGAAATCCAGAAAAGGATTTTCATTCACAATTTATGCTTGAATTTTGAAAACACTCTTTAAAAGTCTGTGGGAGATCCCTAGAACTACTGGGAAACATTTTATATACTAGGATCAGAGACTGCCTTGGGTGTCAGCAGTAGCATCTGTCATTCTTTTCTCCCCATTACTTTAGGGAGAAGAGGCTGACATGGGCATTTCTAGATCAGGATCTACTCCTTTCCTTTGAATCCAGGGTGGAATGCAAAGCTAGAGGGAGCCTGCAGAGTGCAGGCAGCATCTAGTGATGGAAATAACACAAGAACCAGCCCTGCAAGGCATTTGATCTCACAGGAAAAGAGCCCCTGAGAGCTGAGCATGATGGAATTCAAACCCCATGTGAAACCTTTGCTCAGTTTCAAAGCCAAAATCCAAATCTTATCCTACAGCTCATCCAGAGGTGAAAGGCCGCTGCAGTGTGACACTTGGCAATTCCCCCTGTAGGACAGGTATAACACAGTTTGTAAATTGAGCCTTATATAAGCACATTGTAATCAGAAGAGGACAAGCGTCCTTTTTAATTTTAGAGAAGAGTAGATAGTTCAAGGGAATGTGGGATATGCAGAGACCAGTGGATGAGCTGTCTTGGAAGATCTTGTTTTCATTACTCTTGATCTTGGAAAGATTTATGATATCAGTATTGCCTATTCCAAACAACATGTCTTTTTGTTTATACTCAGCTAAGGCCTGTGCACCTAAAAAGGTTGCATTACATTTCCTGAAACCAAATTCCTATATTTTATTATCTGGGATAGAGAAGTACCGTGCTTGCTCACATTATTCTTCAGATTATCCTCAATCTTATTCCAAGGGAATCAGACTTTGTTGTGCACTGACAGATGTGCCTGGCAATTCTATCTTAATTATATTAAGTCCTTCATAACATACTTGGAAAAGAAATCAGTTTCTCTATCAGTCACTGAAAGTCCAGGTAATATTTCAGTGCGCATGGCTTGTTCAGGTCTCAGTGGTAGCAGTTAAGGTGTCAAGGAATTGGATTGAATTCACTGTTTCATTTCAAAGAAAGAGCCATTTAAAGGTAACACAGGATTGACTCAAGCTGCTGTCACTGATGATTTTATGCTCTCTGACATTTCCCTTCTTTTCCTTTAGGGAATAAAACATGGAAGAGGTATTCTGTTGGGATATTGTGCTGATCAGGCCCTCAGTAGCACTCTTGTTACGGGTTATATCTTCCTTCTGTGGTTTGACTGCTACCCATCTAACTGTAACCCTTTTCCTGAATTGCCTCAGTTAGGAGCACAGTTGTGCTACAGTGTCACTATGTAATTTGGTGACGGTTTAGTCAAAAGAGCAGTGAGGACAATTTCACTCACTTAATATCTCAGTTGTCTTCATTGTCTCTCCACTGGCTTTATAGGAGATTTACAAAGCACTTAGAGAAGCAGCATAAATCAGATGAATCTGGGCCTGAAAGATGAATATTTCCCTACAACAGCCGTCAACAAATGGCATCAAGGCACTAATAATACAGCTAAAAAAAAAACCTAAAAACCAAGCCGGAGAAAGTCCAGCAATTGTCCATTGTAGAGAAAAATGAGAAGATTCAAATTTTGAGGCAGATTATCTCCCTGTGACTATTTCAGATGGGAAAAATTACTCTAGAAAAAGAGAATAGAACATTAAAAGTCCCAAGAGCAGTAACAGACAAGACATTAGCTTAAACACCTCCTAAAAATTAAGAATGAGAGTTTGTCCTGGAAAACGCTGACATCAGCAAGTGACCTGTCACAGGGACGGGGAGATACAGTGTAGAAAGATAGTGAGGGTACAAAAAGAATCATGATATCACAAGTAAAACAACAGTCACAAGAAAAGCTGAAGACAAATGGTAAGGGAGCAACAGCAACAGATGTTTTCCCTTAAGATCATAAATGAAAACAGAAATCCTGATGCACAGGAGCTTTTCTGGAGAAATACATCTATATCAGAGCACAAAACACAAAGAATAAAAGCAAAACAGTCTCCTTTTTGCAAAGAGAATTAAGGCAAATACCCAGGTACCTGGTGATGGGTTATTGTTTCAGGGGCAACACCCGCATCTCTTCCCACCAAGACATGCTGGGTTCTGGTGATGTCTTCGTCACTCACTGCCCAAGGGCAAGGCAACTGGCACAAGGTTTGGCCTGAGGCGGTGGTTGTGCCATGCTATGCTCAGCAGTGGGAAGCAGAAAGAGGGGAAGGACAGCAGCGCTGGCTGCATGGGCTGGGGCAGAGAACAGGGGTAGTGCAAGGGGCGAACAGCTGGGTCGCCTCACCCCTATGCTGCCAGAGCTCCTGAAGCTAGAAGTATCCTGGCTGAGCTCAACCAGCGTTGCACCACACCTTACTAGTGAGTGACTAAGGCTAGAGGGAGCCCAGCCAGCCCAGGGCTCTGGCTCACAGGAGGATAACGTAGCAGGCTCAGGGAGGGCCTGATCTGGGATCACTGGTGGTGGGAAGAAGCCCCACAGGAGACACAGTGTTACGTGTGCTGGTGCTCTCCCTTAGACATCTGTATCTGGCCATTACGAAGGAGCTGAAGGCACCTTGGTTCTCACCCACGGTGTCTGTTTCTGCATCCCCGTGACGCAATTTTCTTGAGCCTGTCATGATGCTCGCAATACATTGTGTCATGGTTTATGTGCAGACAGGTTAACACACCCACACACCAGATATGACTCAAATTTGAGATCCCTGCAATTTTCATTTTCATTGTAGAGTTTCTTGTCAAGTGCAAGACAATTCCCTCTTAATGAGGCAACGCTCTTCAGACAAGGAGGGCCGAATAGCATCGTCTCCAAAACCAGCCACCTTTAGTCCTCTAATCAATTAAAGAAAAGCTAAAGCATTCTCATTCTCCAACTCTCCTACCATTGCTAGAGCAGGCTGACTCTTCCCTTCCCAGTCTCCCCATGCCCACAACCACTGCCAGCCCATCCTCTCCAAGGAGCGTGGTCTGCTGGAGTATTGCTGGACCCCTGTGTGCTGCATCTTGGGCCGTGAGGTGCCCCTTGGAAGTCATAAAAAGTTGTATATGAAGTGCCAGAGCAAAGACCGCACTCAAGTGAATGCTGACATGTTACCCTATCCTAGCAGGTGAGCACACCGCTGGCAGCTGTGGGGGAGAGTGCATCCACAACCACAACCCTGACTTTCCACATGGTTCTCTGCTCTTTATTTTTCCCCTAGAACATCCACATTTGATCTCTGCTCAGGAAAAATGCAGTGAAAAGTGCTTTCTCAGACCAACTCCCTTTCAAGACTGACATTATCAGTTTGGAATATTCACAGGGCTATTGGGTGTCCGGAAGAAGGAATGGCTGGGATCTGAGTGTACCATTCAAACCTAATCCAAACATCTCCCCAGATTTAACTCAGCCTATCAGGAAAGGTAATTTAGCACCTGGGGAAGATAGGGTTTGGAGCCTGCATTTGGCACGCTAGCCAGCCACCTCTGAATGGACCTTCCAGATGAGATATTCTGTCACAAAAAAAGTTCATGGAGGTGTTAAGTGCAAAAGCATTCCTGAACCAATAGCAAATAAAAAAAGAAAGTCCCACTGTTGCCAGGAAAGAATAGTTTTCTGTGTGTTTTTCAAAATGTTGTTTGCATAAATAGCTGGAAAAGAAGGAAAACGGAAAAGAAAAAAAAAAGGTACCACTGTGATTTTCACAGTTCTGATAAACATGGTGCATATGCAGAAGAGCTCTGGAAACCATCTGGTTGTGCAGTCAGTGTAGTGCACGCTTTGCTGGGCTATAGACATACCTGTTGTGTACAGAAGGCTAACAGAGCTTTATGCTATACAGAGTGACTGATTGGCAATGGAAACAAGAATATATACGTGTGTGTGCATGTGCTCGTGTGTGTGTGTTTGGATCATTGAAAGAGACAGTGGGAACACTTTTAATGAACCTAAGGGACTTAGGAGCCTGTGCCTCATTTTTAGAAGTGACTCCTTGTTGGAGATTCAACACAATGTCAAGGCAACACCATAAGAAGTTGGCACTCCACAGCCAAAGGACCGTAACTACCTTTGAATGCTTGAGCTGAGAGCTCATCCTACTCGTGTGGTGTAAATTGAACCTCAGGATAGCCCCATCATGGCCGCAATGCACAGACACCCAGCACAGATAGCTTGTCAAGGGTTGGGTGGTAAATTGTCACGCTACCATAACTCAGCTGTCAATGCCTTTGGTTCTACATGCATTGTTTAACAGGACTCTTAAATTACTTGGGTGACTTAAATGTTTTCTGCCTATTTGGGGGGAAGTGGGGTAAGGAAAAGAAAAGAAAAAAGGAAGATAGAAAAGCTCACAGTTTGAATCAACAGGAGAGCTGACCATGAGCAGATTTGTGAAACATTATAGCACTGTTATTGTGGGTTTCCAATTGCAGAACCAGGAATAAAACTGACACAAGATATAATCAAAGAAGAAGTAAAGGACTGGAAAAGAAATAATGCTAGTCAACATTGTTTTATGAACAATCAGTCTCCTTGGACAGATCTGATTTCATCCTCTGGTGAGATTATAAACTTGCTTGATAAAGGTGACTGCATATATGTAACAGACAATTTTTAAGGTTTTTGACTACTACTACATGACATTCAGACTTTCAAAAATTACACACTATAATGCAGCATGTAAGGTACTGAATGGTGTAAAGAGCCAACTAAGCATCAGGGCCCAAAAATAGCAGTCATCATCAAATGGGCAGGGACAGAGAGGCTAGGTGCTCTAAACTCCTCTTTGGATTGGTCAGGAGACATGACTGGCTGCAGAAATCTTTGTTTTTCAGGAAAAAGAACTATCCAGATGTGTATATAGTTTAAGTATCTGCAAACAATGTCACTCACACAGCCTCAAATTCATTAGCCTGCAATGGCAATTAAACTCTCCTTTGGATGTGTCCAAATGAAATATTCTGGGGAGATATTCCCTGCTTACTGCAGGGGGGTTGGACTAGATGACCTTTAGAGGTTCCTTCCAACCCAACACATTCTATGATTCTATGATTCTATGATATTGAAGAAACACTGGGATTCAGTTTCTCAAAGAAAAAAAAAAAAAGGGAAAACCTGCTAGTTTGTGGAATAAACATTAAAGAACACAAATTGGTTTGGGTTTGACTCTTAGAGCTATTCTTCCTTAAAACTGAACTTCCTAAATTCAGACGCCAATGGCATTTGAAAATCATTCTGCAAAAATATGTCTCCTTTGCCACTACAATACCATTGTACTGATACTTCCTAGTTTTTATCCAGTGTTTCACAATAAGCAGACTTCTTTCATGAAAGAATATACGTCTTTCATGAAACACCTTGAAGTAGATCTCTGTTTAACAGTTCTGTGTAACCTGTGAATTATGAGCTTCTTTCATTATTTTTATTGTTAATTACAGTGCAAACAAAATGAAAAATTATTGGGGGGAGGAGAGAAAGAGGGATCTTGTGTTTTTACTTTAAGATTGTAAAAGGTCCCTCCCATAGGAGAAGGTAAACCACATCAGCATTGTGAAAATTGGTGAGAACAATGTGAGTATAAACTAAAGTGAAAGAGAGCTGAGTATTTCCACCAGACCTAGAGTAGCAAATGAAAGACAGCAATTTCAAAAGTAAAACCAATTTTTTCCCAAGAAAATTATTTCTTTCTCTGAAACTATTTTTATTCATCACTTCTGTAGCAGAAATGCTGGCTTTGTAATCTATTGTGTTGGTGTGATATAGATGAAATTTAATTCATTAGTTAATGTAGCTCCTTGAAGTTATGCATTTCAGTGCATTTTTAACCAGATTTTGTTATTCTAAGCTAAAACCAGGAAATCTGTGGAAAGAAGGTGAAAACAATTACAGGTAACTGAAAAAGTAGCTGCATAATAATCTTGCTTTGTAGCTTAAATTTTAGACAGCGTGTACATTGTAGATAAAGGTTTAAGGGGAGGACAAGGGAAGTTCTGATTGTTACGTAGTACAGCACAGAGTTTGTTCAGATCCGGTGACCAGGGGGATTTTACTTGGTCACTGGGAGCACACAAGGTCAGTGACTGGCTAGTTGGCCGAGTGTTGAGCATCATTCCGAGGTGCTAATGGGGTGATTCTCCACTTAACTGATACAAGAGCCTGGGGGTATCATAACAGGGTAATTTTTAAATTCAGGCTTGCATTCCTGAGGAGAAAGAGGGGCACTGAAATGAATATTGCCATCGGTTTCCCTTGCAGTCTCTTCCACTGAGCATTAAACCGATTAAGACCCTTTCTTTCAAAAAACCTCCTCTCCTTCTCTGTCCTACTTTACAATATGGACAGTCCCAAGTGCTGTGCTGAGCCCTATCAGACAGTACCTCAAAGAAGAATTGAGTAAACCCGCTTGGTTTGGCAGTGTAACCTCACATCCCCTCACCGATGCCCGTGGAACGGCACAGCACCCTCGCATTTGCTAGCATTCAATATTAGAGCCAGATCTTCCTCTGTGTAGCTACTGCCGGAGATTTAGAGCGTTTCTGCTTTTCCTCTCACATCCCTATGAGCTAACCACATACTCTTGCTACTGCTGTTCTGTAACTGTCTTGAAAAGAAAACAAAATAGAAAAAAAATAGGATCAGAAATCCCCTAACTAATTTTATCAGCTAGAGAGCTGGCAAGCAGAAGTTTATGTGTTGTAGAACCGAAACAGGTGTGGCTTGAGCATTTTCCACATTTGGTCTTGGCAAAAATATGAACAGAGGGTATTAATTCCTCCACACTGATAATGGGAGCTTGGAATCTGTTATCTGAAATAAAAATTCTTGGCAGAATTCCTCACATACTCAAATGGGCAAGAAAAACTGATAATGATGCTTTTCCTTTTCTTTTTCTTTTTTTTTTCTTTTGTTTTTTTTGTTAGGAACCTTTTCTAAATGCACCGAGTTATGTGTGAATTTTATTGAAGCATTTTTTTGTTTAGTGTGCTTTACGTGTGAAAACATCCCTGCCCCTCTCTTAAACAGTGAGCTGGATCCCACGGGTCTATCTCCAACACACCCCACTGATAACGCACCCCATCTGTGCGTATGCGTGTGCCTCTGTGCTTGCGTACCTGCCCCTAACACGTATGCTACCAGGTTTGGTGCTCTTGCACTGTAAGAATAACCTGTTGTCACCAGCACCTCTCCGCAAACGTAAGAAACCGTATATAAACCACTCCTTCCACCCTGTGCAAGCCTCCTGTAAACATCCTAACCCTGGGGCGACACAAAATCCTTGTCAAGAAAATTAAAGCTATTCTGTGTCGGCATTATCTATGCTATTTGTGGATGGTATAGATGATATGCTATATAATGTGAAGACTATATCCCACATGTTTCTGCTCAGCAGAGAACATGACTTACTCCTTTTCTCAAATTCCTCCCAAAGAACCTCTCAAGACTCATTGCTTCCACAATGCAGAGAGTAATTTGGCCAACTAATAAAGGACTGATAATGCTCACAAGCATACCTGTAGTAGTTCAGCGTAGGTGAAACAGTCACTCGAAAACATGTAGTCAGCTCTCGGAGCAGGGCTTAGGCTTTCCCCTTAGACACCCTCACTCTTTGGCCCCTAGATCAGCCCGGATCTTGAACTCCCAACCCTCTCACTGTTACCACAAATCTCAGCATCTTTGTTGAGGTTGCTCTCGGGGGCTATAGGAGGCACAGTGTTTTATCCAGGGGAGGAAAGCACGCCATTGGAGGTCCCCTAATCTGTTTGGGTTCTCTACACACCAGCCCATTGGCTATAGAAACAGGACACTTGTTCTGACCATGTTCTAGAAGAAGATGATCCATTTGTCTTATGAAAGACAAGGTTTGCTGCTGGATTTCAGACGCCGACTCCCAAATGGACAGACGGCCTCTGTGCCATGCCAAATGAGAGATCAGGGTTCCTCCTGTATGGGCTGTGATCTGTGTGTGGCCTTTCACCAAAGCTGGGGCTTTAGGGCTCACAGAAACCCGTCAAAGCAGCAGGATGTTCATAGATTTACAGATACTCAAGAAACACGGTTCTTCAGACCTAAACTATGTTTCAGTGGTTTCTTCCTGTTACATTTTTCTGTAAGGAGAAATAGTACAACGGTAGTAAATTATCTTTGGGGTTTGGGTTTTAGGGATTTTTTTTTCCTGTTTCTCCAGTTATTCTTTGGTAAAGAGGACCTTATAGTTTAAATAGTCAAATTGAAGTTCATACTCGATATGATGTTTATCCCAACCTGAAGTCTGAATATGTGAAACACAGATTTTGTACCCCAATACATGTCATGGCTCTAAGTGCTCTATAAACACTACATTTCCATCCTGTTTGAGATCAAACTGCTCAGCTCATTTCTGGAGTTCCTGAAATCCTCACATTACAGCTCTCATTTTCAGCACTATCATTTGTTGTTACCTAAGTTTGAGGGCTGGACTCAGTTCCTTTTAGGTCTTCAACATCTTAACATCTTCTGCATAGTTTCGTTAATTTAATGCTCTTTAGTTTTGCCTTCGGATTTGCTTTGATTTCGCTTTGCTTGCTTTGGTTACATTTTCCGGTGGCATTCTTCTCGCTGGCTGAATTAACCTCTCTCAACACAACAATGCCTTATACCCAAACTCAGCTTCTTGGTAGCAAGTCCCATAGGAAAAGCCAATGGTAAACGAGGGGAATTCTCAATGAAAAGCTTGAGCCACGTTTATTTCTGCACGTACAGGCTTCAGTAACCTTTTTCATTCACTGGCCAAACAGAATACAGTGGAAAGCCCGTAATCCATAGATGGCCAAAGGATACGGGCTTATTCAAAGGCAGCGCTCAGGAAGGGTGGGGTAATGCCAAAGGCCTAACGTAGTGCTTTACAGCTATGAAATCCCAGCAGTTTTTGCCAGCTGTAGCAGGACTCCACTGTGTGGGCGCCAAGCCGCGGGGCCACACACAGGCTCCGTGGCTCAGCACCCACACAGCCAACGATTTTTTTTTTTTAAAAAGCAAAGAAAAAAAAAAATATGCTGAATCAGACTCTCGGAGTCTAACCAAAAAACATGCACATAAACTATAATTTTTATTATAAAAACTCTGGTCGAGAACAGAGATATTGTAGAAAAGCTGGAGAGGAGGGGAAATATTCCTAGTGTTAAAAGCAACCTAGAGTTCATGGCGTTTGACCACAATAGTTTTCTTGGCTGCTATGGTTCTATGACTGATTTAAGAGGGTTTAAGGTTAATAAACCATAGTTGCATGTTATTATCTGTGCAGTTCTTGCACTCTCGCTAGCAATGCCATTTATTCATAGATTTATGATGATCACCATAGTAGTATAGAGGTTACGAGTTTTTTAGGAACATTTGCTGGTGGAAGGAAAAAATGAGAGAGGAGAGGAGAGAGAGAGAGAGAGAGACTTGATCTTCTAACCTGTAGTGCTGCTACATCGAGGCCATAAAAGGCATTGGTCCATAACCTGGCCCTAAACCTAGAATGCACACCAAAAAAACCCCAAACTTCTCCTCAGCTAACCAGCACGACCATAAATTCAAATGTATCAAAAAACATTGCTGGTCTCAACCTGATTGACTGATGGGTGGGTCACAAAAAGTGCGGGTAAATAGAAGAAGAAATAGCAAAATTCAGATGTTGTCCCTTGACAAAAGAGGTAGCCTTTGCCTTTAATAGCTTCCACAATAATTGATTTTTTTTTTAAGATAGAAAAATGCAGGGGTGGTTTTTTTCTTTTTCTTTTAGTCTTTCATTGCTTCAAGACTTTAAAATCATACTATAAAAGCTGAAGGATATTAATCTGTCATAAAAAGCTTAACACACGATGATATAAATGACAGTAAAATGATCTACAACAGCGCTAAACCACAGAATAATTATTAATTATTAAAGCCTCAGCTCCAAAATATTCTAAAGGAGTTTTCCTGCTTTCTGTTAGGTCAGGAAGAGAAAAAAGTAAGAAAGAAAGAAAAGCCTATAGTCCGTTTCCAGTCTCTCATGCTTTCTGAGCTGAACTCTGCATACAAATCTATATTTGTAAGACACCCTCATCTACCAGTTAATCAAAGCCCTGGAAATTCAAGGAAACCTGTGTTTATGTAAATCTGGCATTTCTGTAAAGTTTTGAATGAGAGCTAAATAGAGCAGTTCATCTCATTGAAACTAATGGCTTCTGCCAAGTGGTTTTGCAGTGCTGGGTCTTCTGGCACAGTCAGCATTTAGGAATTCATTTATGAGCTGGGTTAGCTGGAGACTCTGGAATTCAAATTTATGTCTAAGACTTAGTGGTTTATTCCTGATAGGTCTCTGTAAAGAAATTGTAATCAATTTACCAAACTCGAACTTTGTAATATGCAGAATAGAAAGCTAGCCTTTTTTTCATGATTTAGGGCTTGGGATTATTTTTTTTTCCTTTCCCCAGTGGACAATTGCAAACTGTACACATGTACATTGTGTAGCTGAAGGGGCTTTTTAATCACCCATTCATACTTGCTTTTGAAAAAGCTTTGTCCTTGTGCTCTTGACTTGACTTCCTACGGGCCTGATCCTGCTGCCGCTGAAAGTGCTCACATTTTCTTTCGGGGGAACAGAATCTCACTTCAGACGGAGTCACAGTCGCACATAAAAAGCAGAGAAAAGTGTGTCTTGTCACACAAGTTGATTTTATTTCAATCAGTATTTGCACGAACACGCAGTCAGGCTCTATTAAGTACTTGGTTGATTTGCTTAAAAAATATATGTCTCCAGGAGCTGGCCAGCATATTTGAATATTGGCTTTTTTTCTGAGTCATAAAAACCTAGACATTTTTAGCAAGCAATGAACAGGAATTACTCTACCCTTTCAATGCAACTATAAATTTGCTCCTTTTTTCCCCTTTTAGAAATCCTTTGAAGAACTCATTGAATAAATTAACAACTTGGAAAGCTGCCTGCTGTTTTTGTTGGCTTTGGGTTTCAGGGAGTTGCTTGGTAAACAAAAGTCAATGGATTCAAACAGTAACAAAGTAATTTAAATGATTAATCAAGTGTTAAAACTAGCTTAACCTCTCCTGTTTTACAAACTCTATATCACCCTCACTAAACTAATAGAGGAATAAGACACCCGTCTGGAAATCTCATCTGAAATATTAGATTGAGAATCAAAAATTCAGCCAAGCAATGTGGTTTGTAGGGATATCCTGGCGGATAATAAATTGCATTAATCTTACTTAAATTTTCCATCTAAATCATGTCTTGAGACCATATTGCACTGAGGGGAATGTGCCTCGCTTTGAATGCATTGTGCTACTGAAAAGGTTATTAAAAGGGGAAAAAAAACAGATAATGACTTTTCTTGTTTTTCTTCTGACTACTTTTTCCAATATTGAGGAACCTATGTTAAATATTCTGGCACCTAATGAAGAAAGTCTGCTTTCTCCTGCCAGTCCTTATGTTTTCTAATAGAAGATAAGAAACTCACATACTCAGAACACTTGAGGCAATTTATTTTTTTTCTTCTGGACAGAAATTATATGTGTGGACAAAAATAACCCCAGAGTTTTCCCAGCATCGTCAGAGCTAAGTATTTTCCTCATCTTGCTCATTCAGAAGAATTTCACTTTTCCAGCTACACGGAGTATGAAAACAATATCAGAAAAGCTCCCCTGGGTTTTTCATCAGCTTGCAAATCTGAAAGAAGTCCAAAGGTTATGAAGTCCTGCCCATCTTTTCTGCCTCTGCTCACCACCTACCACACCAGTGTCATTTCCTAAGTCTTAAATGAAATAGAAGATATTACAATGAAAGGTAGAGTTGCTTAAAAGCACAACCCCTTGGAAATTGGGAGTGGTGCTGTCAGCCATTCCAGCAGATGGGAAGCGGAGCTCCGCAGGCAAGACCATCACTCCACTTGGTGAGTTTGTCATCGAAGCTGATGGAGGGGACCACGCTGATCTCCTGAGTCTGCATGGGCACATGCCTGGATTGGGGCTGCAATGGCGGGAGCAACCCTGGGGCTCCCGTTCAATTCAAAACAAGTGGCGAGGGGTCATGCCAGCGTGGTGGCAAGGAGAACAAGCCGGCTGGTGTCCAAGGAAGCTGCTTCCGTCGGGCTTTGGTGTTTTGCCTGAGGTCCTTAGTCAGCTAAAGGATGAGCAATTACAAAATGAGGAGGAAACTGCTGCCAGTTGGCACCAGAAAAGCCATAGATGTCTTGTTGGTGCGGGACACGGTTATGGCCATGGTTCTATTTGGGGAGACAGGAGGGGAAAGAGAGATGACAGAAGAAGTAATACCCCAGAAATCAGCAGGATGGCCTGATGTGCTGGTTAGAAGAGGTGGCAGTGTGGCTGTTGCCAGAGCTGTCCACAGAAAGATGCGATTATCACCAAACACATCAGCAACCACATCATTCAGGGCCGAGAGGAGGATTATTTCCAAAGACCGTTACACAATATTATGCAATGTCATGCTGACGAATTATTTTGTCCTCTTCCTACGAAAATTTGGCCTTGGAAGCCCTGAAAAGTTTTCAGCAGCTCCTGTCAGTATTTCATCCCCAATCCCAAGTCTCAGAGCTCTGTGAGAAGAGGAGTGCACTGGGCTGGTCTGACGTGAGAGAGGGAATTGATCCTTCCGATGGCTCAGGAACCACCTGGCTGCACGACTGACACGTTTGGGCAAACAGGGGCTGGGGTGGTCCACAGCCAGCTCCTCCCAGCCACAGTCCTGCAGCCCTGGGCTAACCAGCTGTGCGACAGCAGGGCAGGCTTAGTTCTTCCTGCAAACCTGACTCTCCTGTATGTCCCATTATGGGTATCTGAGGAGTTTGCTTGCTTTCACAAATGCTGTCAACTCTACAACCGCTGCGGTCATCACAGCAAAGGACCGCGGACTTTTCGAAGCCCCACAAGAAGGGCTGTCCCAAAATATGTTTTTCGCTCTTTCTGCAGCATCAAAAGCCCAAGTATGTCAGATCTATTTTCCACGCAAATTGTTTTTGCACAACTAGGAAAATACTGAACCAGCAAATTCTTCTTGGGAAACAAATTCCCATTAAAATCAATGAGGCAAGCTTCCCACTTGTTTCTATGAAGTTTTGTTATATTAAACAGCCTTATTTCACTTGTATTTAGAACTAACAACACTTTAATATGCTGCTGCTAAGTCACAAATCAAGCATAAAAATGAGTCATCTGAGCTCAAAGTTTGTACATTTCTTTACACAATTGTTGTCATCATCTCCAAACTGACTTTTTAAACTCTGGTAAATCAAAATTAAAGTTATGCTTCAGACACAGTAAATACTTTCAAGGCACCTGAAGAGTCTTAATTCTTCCCTGAAGTCCAGACACACAGAAGTGGAAAAAGGGGGGGCAACTTAAAAAGCAATGAGGCTTTTAAAAATCAATTTATTCTCATTTAAGGTCATAATCTCTGAAATAGCAATCTGACTTGATTTCAGGAGAGGATTAATGTTGCCTGGGTGGTTTTTCCCTTCCTGTTTTCCCTTAACACATTTGGATTTGCTGCGAGTGCAGCCTTCACTGGGGTTTACAGTGCCTGAGTTAAGGTAAGTATATTACCATGTTGGGCTTCTTATCCTTTGAATATGGATACGTGTTCTCAGTCTTGGCTTCATTTTGATGTAAGGTTTTGTTCTTTTTCCTGTGTGGGAAGGTATCATAGATATATATGCTCAAAAGGTTAGGCCAATTCTGAACTTTTCCAAAAATTCAGCAAATTCCAATTCAGAATTAGAATTTATCCCCTTATGAGTAATACCATGGGTCGGACCCCATAGCCAAGCCACCTCCAAGCTTGCATCCTGTGTTTGGGATTACCTTTTCTTTGAGGGGGCCTGGAAGAGCAGCAGGAATGCTTTCCACCCCTGAATCTCCTGTGCATTGACTTTGGGAGTGTGGTACCGACGTGCTGGCAAAACCATTACCCAGCGCTGGGGAGTTCCTTCTCCTTTCCAGACAGCAATTTGTGAACCAGTGCTCCCAGCCCCATCCCCTGGGAGTGATGGGTAGATCAGGATGAGTACTGGGAGCTCAGCTCCCGCATCTCCTACAGCACAGGACTGCTCTCGCATCTAGTGGTGCGGGTAACAAAGCTCCCATTGATCTCCAGGCCACAGGATCAGCTTCGTGCAGGCCTAAATTGCTCATCTGTTTTTAATGCGAAGAGCGATTTGTTTTCTTTATGGACAGTGTGGTTGCAAAACCATGTTGTTTAAGATTAAACTTCTTTCATCTGGACAATGGCAGCAACAACAACAACAACAAAGAAAAAAATGCTTTTGAAAATAACGAAAAAAATCAAGTAACTTTTTTTTTTTTTTTGTATAAAAGAAAGTAATTACATCCAGGCATCCAGGCTGACCACAAATGCCAAGTTTGTGCTTGATGCAGTTTTAACTGGCTGAAATATTATTTCTAAATAAACAGAGTTTAAAATGGAAATTCTGACGAACCTTTGACTATATTGCTATTACTATCATGTTAAATCATTGTTATTGTCCTAGTGGTGTCAGTGCATAGCTACAATTGCTTGTGGAATGATGAAAGCTCAAACCCAAAAAACTCAGCTTCGTATATAAACTTCAGAGTATTCAGCTAGAGGAGAATTACACCCACCCAACTTTTTAGCATGAAGTCATACTGGATTTGTTATAATAAACAAGTTATTAAATGTAGCTTCTCTCCTAAATCATTTACATGCTGTACAGCTATTCAAGGAACTCTGGTTTATTTTCTACCTTATCTAGGGTGTTCATCGCAACAGTAATAGTTGGTGCAGTGATGTAAAAGAGTGTTGTCCACACTGACCTTTATTTCTTGTTTTGCTGGAATTTTTTACTGGAACCTTTCAACAGGGATCTTTTTTTGGGTGTCAGCTATTGCAAAAAGGCTTCAAAAAGGTAAAAATGGTTAGATTTGGTTTAGATCATTTATTTGTGTATTGGCACATTTGGAAACCATGGAATTAACTTGATGAAAGTGTGACTATGGTAATAAAACTGGACCATGCAGCGTTGGACTCTCCTAACTGAAAAGACTTTTTTCTTTCTCACACAGACTCACAGATTCTGATTAACAAAATTAAATTCACGCTCTTCTCATGCACTGTCACTGTGCAGTGTCTATCGCAAATATTTATAATGGTCTCCTCCAGCTCCTGCATATAGTAGTCATGCAAGCAATAAGTAGGAATGCCCTCTGGTTTCTGCTGAGAGCCCATTTAACTGGGCCTAGTCATTGAGAAGCGCCACACACAAAGGGGAAAAAAAGCAAGATTTCTGCCCCAAAGGGCTCCCAGTGATGCCTGCTGGCAGCTCAGAGCCCCACCGCCCCAGGTGAGGGAGCTGGGATCCACATCGGGCGCACAAGCCCACTGCTCCTACAGAGACAGTGATGCTGCACCACCTTCAGCATCATCTGCTGGCACCTTTACTGTGAAATAAACATTATCTTTTTTGCACATACATGCAAGAAAATTCTCTGTTATGTGCACAAGGATCTGCACAGGCTACAGATTTTAAAACTATCCATAGGTTTAGGCAGTCCTTTACCAGTAACAGCCAAATCACACTGTCTACCCAGCTCCTTACTGGCACCTTTTAAAATACACCAGGGCTGGCTGGTGCCTGCTGGCATGGTGGTTCGGTGAAAACCCAAAAGAGAAGAAAGAAACCAGCCTCAGAGTACACACAGAGTAATCCATCTTGCTGTGAGTGCCTATCTGCAGCAAGCGTGTGTGAGCTAGCCATCCTGCTCTGCACCGTTGTGAGCTAAGGTGCTGCTCGTGCAAATTCATCATTTTAAGTGGAACGCTGACAGGGAGTTATTTATGGAAACCTGTGTCTGAGGAATATGTGTATATACATAGTGCAGCACACAGGAGGACACATACACCACTGTCAGAGTGCAAAACCATTCAGTGGGCTTTGTGCAACGCCAGTCTTTTTGTCTTGGAGGAACTGCGGTTTGAAAGATACTTGGCAGTAGCTTGAAAGCTCGCTTTCTCATCTAATCGCTGGCGAAAACGACTGCGGTGTCCAGGTGTTACAGCTGGACAGTTTGTCTTGCTCTGTGCGTTGCTGCTTCCTTCCTGAGATAATAACGAAACCATATCAACCTACTGTGATGACCACTAGGAGGAATTTTTCTTCCCCCTCTCTGTCAGCCAGTTCTTATTTCTTGCCAGTTCTGTCTCCCCGTATTTACCATGTTACATCCCTCCTTTCCTCTAAAATAAATGGTCTGCGGGAGGGTGACAGAAGGGGCCCGATGCCTGCTTGCCCCTGCTGCGTATGAATTACAAGCCAAGACAGAGCATGGATGGGCAATCCTCCTTGACTGTCCTCATCTCTGGAGACAGACGGACAGACAGGTGCGGAAAAGAGAAGGAGGAAAGGCTGGAGAAACTGGAACTCTCACCAGCCCTTCATAATCCATTACTTCTAGTAGCCCTTGTCTCCTAGAGCCCTCGTACATCGTAAGCTAGTTTCAGCAAGCTGCCTGTCAGTCTGTGGATGGCTTGTCTAAAGTCTCTGAACTTTCTGGCTTGCTGACCTGGACACCTTAAAAAAGGGCTTCCTTCCAAAGGTGCTGGCACCTGCAGTTTTCTCAGAAGTTATTTCTTCGTAGTTTTTTCCCCTAACTGAACGTTTTCTTCCTTCATCTGTTCAGTTTTTCATCATTCATTCTTCTAATTTTACTAGAGAAAAGGTGGTGCTCTGAACAAGACGGAGATAGAAAGCAAAACGCAAAAAAAAAAGAAGGAAAAAAAACCCCTGAATTTCCAATAGCTCAATTTCAGTTTATTTTAGTGAAATAATCCAAGTTTGGTTTCCCTTTATGTCTGAAAAAAAAAAAAAAAGGGCCTGAGTTCTCATTAACATGGTGCTATTCCTGAGATCTCTGGTTCTTACTGCATTTGCTGGAGCCTAAATACGAAGTGTGGAGAGGTGCCAAACTGAGTGAAAACATGCTTTTCTGAGCAACAAGGCAGTTAGGGCTGGGCTTGGTATAGACCTAACTTTGGCTGGATGGCTGCTATGTTGCAAAGCAGCTGTGCCTTGTCCCACAGCAATGATATCCTGCATCGAATTCTTCTTCTCCAACTTCACATTTTTTGGGCAACCCAGACTCAGTTTTAATCCTGGCTGCGACATTACTGGGCTGAAGTAAAACCTAGAGGTGTAACACTTCAGAAGTCAGACGCAGTCTAAATACAAATCTAGATGCAACTTTACAGTTAGGACATGTCTGCGGCCCCCGTTATCTGAACACACTGTAATTAATAATAGCTAGGGGAGGGGGTTTCACCCTTAGGTCCAACAGCACCTGGTAAGAATGGATGTACTCTTTCTCCCATTCAGCAGATGAGGAAACTGAGGCTCAAGGTGACTTGTTTCAAGCCACTTGGCTTATAGTCTGTAGCCCAACAGTCATTTTGGTGGGTCATACTCAACCCACGAAGGAGTCCTACGCAGGCAATAAAGCTGCAGATCTTTATTTGAACTCGTACTGCAATGGCATCCTGATTTACAGACTCTTCTGCTGCTGGGGTCAAAAATTAAGTCACTTTTCAGCCATGGGGGCAGACCTGCCAACTGTAATTAAAAGCTTTCCTTTGAAATATGTGTCAGACTTTACACATGGTGAAAAGTGCTTCTCACAATATGAGCTTTCAGGCCGCTGCGCTGAACAACATACATGCGGCTAACCACTTCTCTGTTGGGTCCCAACAGCATCTGTTCCTTTGCCAACATTTTACTGGCATTCCACCGAAATCAGTATAGCGTGCAGTTCTGCCAGGTAGGGCCAGAAGCAGTTAAGAGGTTAATAGTCTCAACCCGACTTCAAACAGCGACACAAACCTCAGAGGTGAACCGAACAGACTGCTATCAAATGAGGAAAACAGATAGACTTTGTGATGATTTGACTGATTGCAGGAGAGGTTGTCTCGTGCAGATGATACTCTTCCCACCCCTTCTCCAAGACGTATGCTGGCTGGCTGGGAGTCATCGATCACAGCTTGCACAAGAGTCTTAAAACCGCTAATTCAGAGAAGCAATCAAAGGTAACTGTGTCCATAAGTTATCTAGGCTCTTTTGAATACCCTAGTGTCATCTCCAGGTTTTGGGAAGCGCTACCTCCAAAATTTCAGCTCCTGCTGGGCAAGTATAATACCATCCTGGCTGCCCCTCAGCAGCACGCTCTGGCTTCAGCGGGGGCTTTTCCTGCAGCAGACGCCTCACCCCCCGCTTTTCAGGTGGATTAAGCTGTCTGTGGAGAGTCACACAGAAGGCTTTCTTGTGAGATTTCCAGAGCTCCTTGTCTCCAGCCAAGTCAGAAATACTGCAAGCACAGCCACCTTGTGGCATTGGAGTATCTGCGCTTTCGGTCCCGGGAGACAACAGGAAGCACAGAGTCAAGCCAGAATTTAAAATAAATACATAAAAGTTAAGCAAATATTTTTCAACCTCTCCAGCAGGTTTGGGTTTTGTTTGATTCAAGGTAATAATAATACTTAGCACTTACAGTGTAGTTTATAGTTTGAAAGCACTATACAGACTTTAACTACTTAGGTTTTGGGCAATGGGCTGGATCAGCTCTTGTTTGATCTGAATCAGTTCTCCCATGCCTGGAGAGTATATTTAAGAAGTCAGAAGGGAAAAGCAGGAATATCCTTTTTGCCTTTTGGGTTCTTCTTTCAGTTTTTGCCACTGAGCCCATTTATAGGAAATCATTCCGCCTCTTTCTACCTTAGTTTACCCAACAGAGAGCATGTTCTCCAGCCTCACTCGCAGGCCTGTTGAGAGATTTAATTTCAATGATGCATCTGAGGTCCTCTGACAGTTACTATGCAGATGCAGATGTTTCTCATTCTTTCTCACTTGCCTGGTGAAAATTAAAGCCTAAATTGTGAATGAAATACATACTGGCAGCTAAACAGCTCAAACCATCCACGATTACCTATATTGTTCTAATAGTAATCTCATCCACTGCCTGAGGCACAAGGGTTTTGAAAAGGTTACAGTAAAATATGTAAATAGATGAACCATATGCATGAAAAAAATTCTCTCGGGTCCTAGCGTATGTCTATTGTGGCTTCAGCTCTCCTTCCAAACCTTGTTTTTCCAAGAGTCAGCTTTAAAGCTCGGCATAGCTACTGGACCAGTTTATGATCTAAAGACATATTTACAAGTTCAAACCACTTCAGGAGCTAATTATATTCTGGACATGCTACAATATTTGGATGCCAAAACGTCCGTATTCTTTGAAATGAATGTTTGGTAGCTTTCTCAAGAAGACCTCGTTTCACAAACTCCAGTTACAACAAATGAACACATATTCCTCTTTTTGTTTCCTCTTTTTTTGCTGAATTTGAGAAAAAAAGTAATCGTACCGCAATGGAAAACACTTCATTTTCTCATTAAAAAGTACATTTCAGCAGCTTTTCATCACACTGTCCTGCCACCCTCAGATTTCTGCGAAGGAGACGATCTTCTAGTGGGCGGCGTGGCACAGCGAAGGCACGCAAATGACCATGGAAAAGCAAGTAGTCTTTCTCCACTGACTCTAGTCGGTGCAAGGAGAGGCAGTAGTCATTAACCAAGGCTTCTTGTTCCTCAGTCAGGTGGCTTATTCTCTCACCTTGGCATTTCTCACGGAGCCAGCAAGTGGCCAACCTGAGTGGAGGTGGACAGGGTTGGTCTCACTGGACCTGGTCCTTCCCCCATACACTATATAGCACCAAGCCAGGCACTGCTGCCTTGATTTCCCCATACTCTGCCAGCAGGCGGGCAGCTGGAGAGCCTGCGGATCTCTGTGGACACGGGGGTTGCTGGATGCTTTGCTGGACGTGCTCAGGCCACAGCAGAATTAACTTGAAGCCACCAGAGAAGGTAATCAAGGCCAGAGCAAATTCCTCACTGACTTCAGCACACACGTGGTCAGGTTCAAAGGGTGAGACAGCAAGGACAGACAGCAGCAAAAGTGGGAGCTCTGGGGAGAGCCCATACAGCTGCTCATGCTCCCCGGACAGGAGGCTAAATCTGATGGTGAAAAGGAGCCCAGCCCTGGCATGGGGGAGCGCATCGTGTCTCCGCATGGTGCAGGCAGCAGCCGGTGAAAAGGCAGGAAGCTGCCAGTCGGAGAAAGCTGGAGGCCGAGCTGCTTTGCGTCCCCAGGGCTGAATGCAGTGTTACTCGGTAATGAGAGGCTACAAGCAGTGGGTGACATGCCAGCCCAGTGTGCACATGTCAGAGCCACGTCTGAGTGCAACCTATTTGCCATATCTAGAATCAAGTTTTTCAAGTTTTCCTTCTCACAACTGATCATTTACTGTCCCTATGATTTTTCTTGCTGCTTATTCTCCATAGACGTTGCCACCTCTTTGATCTCTACATAAATACACGCAGCTCTTGAGCACACTGTTTACATAGATTAAAAGGAATCCTAAACCTTACATGTACACACTGATAACCTCAAATCTGATTTGTGATTGAGTACCTGAAAATGGCTTTTACGCTCTGGAATTTTAAGGTTTACAACAACAAGCCAGATGTCTTAAGCCTTAGACAGCACGGGCTTTCCCCTTTGAATACAGCAAACACCAGCTTCCATGGCAAGGTCGGATCTCCAGCAGCGGTGCCTCTGAATACCAGAATGGCATTCGAGCCTGTGAATTTTACTGTGATCCACAGAGCCAGTTTTATCTTCTATGAGGAGGATCAGTTTATGCATCATCCTGACAGTGCAAATATCTTGAGAGAGGTATGCTCTACTCTTAAGCTCTTCTCTGAAACCAGAGAAGCCAGACCTTAAAACATAACACGGTATGTAACGCATGAAGTAACTTGAATGCTATTAAGTCACTGTTGAATTTGTACAATTTCTGTATATGTTCAAATCCTGATGAACTATATTGCTCACATTCCTTCTCAGTAAGGTGGCCTCGTCTTTGCAAAAGAAAGGAATGAGAAATGTTAGCGCAAATCTCAAGATTATGAAACTAGGGAACACTGCATATAGTTAACATATACATGAAGACCAGTAACTTTCACAGCTTCTTGAATTCCTTGATTCATTACTTACTGTACTTGTATCTTCATAAGTATCATGATTGATTCTTAGCACCTTAATTATAATCAAAAAATTGTATTCCGAACAGTGTTCTTGCCAGTAGAGCTGCATACCAATATAGACTGCAGTAAAATGAGGGAACAGCTTGTGCGTCTACACCAACACCAATACCAAAACCACTCCAACTTACTAGACAACCTCACAAACATTCATAGTTCCATTAATTACAAACTGTAGTCATTAGAGGCTATTTTTTCTCGTGTACACTGACCACAGGACTTCCCTGAATTAAATCTTGCTTGAGCTAAGGTAGATCATTCAGAAAAAAAAAGCACTGTAAGGTCAAGTCACAAAGATTTTTCTGTAGTACCTGTACTGGGACTTGGGCTTTTTGAGCACAAGTACCTGGCAGTGCCAGTATTGACCCAGAGTTACAGGAGCCTTTGATGTGCAGGGCATGGAGACTCTTAGGTGAAGAAGAATCTATTACCTCATTGATGAGGTTAATCCTGTACTACCACATCTGTGCTGAACACTGCACTGCTTAGCTCAGCTCATCTAAGGCAACATCAGTTTCAAGGAGCCTGTGGTTATTTTTAAAAAGCCACAAAAGCTGTAGAGAGGCTTCCTTCTACACATTTGTCTCTGGAAGCCTCTAGACAGGTAGAAAAATCAAGGCAAAGCAGGAACAGGAAAGATCTTACCTGCTACACAGTTATTTTCAGGACTGAGATGCCACAATGCACTTGATTTAAATGATGCTGAGATCATATACTAATGGAGTGTAGTGCATGGAATGAGCTTGCATTAAATTGCACAAAATCCTGAAGCAGACGGTGTTTGGGGAAGATCATACATACGCTGAATAAAGACAGGCTGTTTATGGCCTGAATCGGCACATGAAGTTGACATGCAGTAAGTCATAAGTGCATGGAAATTTACCTCACCAAGAAGAGATACTGTGATAACATTTAGCAGATTTTTTTTTCCAGCTGGCACTTGACACTTTAGTCCTTTTCAAGTGCCTGACCACCTCCATGTGCTTCGGAAACCTCTCTGCCAATCCCAACAAGGCTTGAGAAGATCACAGGAGTTTTCACATACTTGGCTGCCCCAACTTATTAAACAGTCTCCTTATAGGATGTTTTTATTTTTCAGCCTATATCCCAAAAATCTGATGTTCTTGGACAAGAAAATGTGATTGCGGGTGGGCTCAGGAGTTTCTACCCTCTCTGCTTTCCTACCTGGTCTAAGGAAAGTTCTTCAGACTAGAAAGAGGCTTCTCCCAGACTTCTCTGGGAGGTGAGTTCACACCCCTAACTCACACTGAATGGCTCTTAGCCATACGGACAGCCAGCCCTTCAGCTGATAAAAATGCATAGAGTGCCAGAGGTTTGCCCCTTCACTCTGTGAAGGACGACTCATGGCATCAAAGGCTGCAAAATCAAGCTATGAATTTTACAGCTGTAATGCATGGATCACCCACTAAACTCTCCAAGTGGGACCTGTGGATCTTTAAAAGCACACTTTTTAGTGAAAATATCTACATGGATCCAATGCTGACTTTGAAAAAAGGAATTCCCTCTGTCCCACAAAAACTCACACCTTCCTCACTCCACCTTATTTTCAAGGGAAGCCAAGGCAAAGAGAGAGGCTTTGTAATGTGTGTTGAAGGTCAGAAAAATCAAACACTCATTCCTGGTAATGCCTTGCCCTAGACGATGTGTAGGAAATCCATGCAGCCCTGTTAGTCTTGAAACCTGCTGGTTTAGAAAGTTAGGGTAGAGTACATTTGTGCTAGTGTTTGATATCAATCCCTGAACTAGTCTTCTTGACCCCACAATATCAACTTAAAGGGAAAAAAGGCACTTGCAGAATGTGACTTAAATCTTCCTGAGACAGATGATGAAGGTCGTGGTTGGCCAAATGAATCATGCCCTCATACAGCCTGTATCTCTCCATGAAGAGGTGTCAGAAACTACGCTGTGGGCACCTGCACCGGAGATGTTAAGTCAAGTGAATTCCACTGGAAGAGACTTTCCTAAAGATACCCAAGGCCTCTGCTTTAAAGAAATGATAATATTGCAAGAATTCCAAAAATAATTATTTCCTAAGTTACCGAGATTTGATGAATTCTAGATCTTTCCTAAATGATGTTTCCTACTAGAGTCTTCAACCCACTTTCCTCCTGCTTTCCTGGAGTCAACTTTGGATAAAAGAGAGTGAGTCTGAGAACCGATGACTGTTGAATCCCTGCAAATATGGGGCAGTCTAGGGAGTCAGAGCTTGTTTTCTGTAGCTTTTTGTTTCTCAGGAAGCTGTCTGAATGTCTTTACAGCCTACTGTACTCTTTTGTGCTTGCTTGGCTCCACTAGCCAGCATGTTTGAAGGACAGAGGCAATACTCCAACTATCCCTACCCAACCTGTCAGTCTCAATTCACATCCGTCTGTCTAGGAGGCTTAATGGTCTAAACCATGGTGGCTTCTCTTCTAGCTACTCCGCACTGATACCTCAGAACAGAAACAAAGTACAGGAGTGAAAGAAGGAGAGAGAGGTAGCTCTGTATGTCTTGCTACTGCTTTATATCCATGTGCACCAAGGTCTGAACCTCGCAGCAGTTTTTACTATGAGTCTGAATATCTCAGAAGAAGAAAAATGCATAGTTCGGTGTTTTTCGTTGGTAGCTAAAGACATACCAGTGATGCTGCTGTATGGCCTTGAGTTCCTGGTCAGTGCCCCATTTCCACCTATCCTGGCCAACACTAAGTTGTCATCTTTGTTCACTCCTGCTGAATCCTTTCCAGCAACATACCAAGTCTGAAGAGCATACAATCTCTCAGGAGTCATAGGTAGATTTCTCCTTAGTAATACCTATAATTTGAGCCAGAATGGAAGAGTCTGGTGGACCCTTACAGGAAACCTCCAAGGTTGGTGAACACCCCTGTGTGATTTTCTCTTGTTTTGCCATTGCTAGTCCACCAGTCAGGAGAATTGTTAGTGAGCAAGGGAGCTTGAAGGTACAGTGCACACCAGAGAGAAAGTGCTGCCAACTCCTCTAACTCATCTATATCAATCCTATTTGATATCAGTGAGATATATTAATCAAAAGAATGCCTGACTGTCAGCAAAAAGGGCAACTCTTCAGTATTTGTGTTCCTGCAAAGACTGAGGACAGGGTCTCTAACTCTTTCTGTCATGGAGAACTTGCCCCTTTAATGTGGGCCCAAAGTCCCTGCAACTGAACATATGCTTCCCAGATGGACCTAATTAAGACTATGTGGCGGCATTTGGGGGTGAATAAATAGAGAAGAAGGAAACTTGCTTAGTGGGAGGTCTATGGAAAGAGCTGCAGAGGACTAAGAACTGGGAGACCACTAGAGTGACCGGCTGGTGTCTTCTCACTGAGAGCCACAAAGAGAGGAAGGCTTGTGGACTGAGTCCTTCATGTTATGGAGTCAAGCTTGAAGGCCAAAGGACATGGGGAACAGGAGAAACAGAGCAAGAAATAAATCTCGTGGTGTGTCTGGAGAGAGACAAGTCTGAGACATGGCAACAGAGACATTCCTGCAGGGAAGGACAAGGGAGGGCTGCAGCTAAAGGGGCTATTCATGAAGGCAGATTAAGAGCTGTGTAAATGGCAGAAGGTGACATAACTGCAACATTTGTCATGTTTTAATACCTCTGTTTGGGACAGAGCTGGTTCATTTTCAACCATTTCTAAAGCTGATGAATGCTACTTCTGTTGTTTCTCCTCAGAGAGTGATGTCTTCTTAAAGGGTAATATTGTAATATTCTCAAAGGAGTAAGTAATTAGATTTTCCTTACCTGGTGCAAGGCACTTGCTCTGACTCCCTCTCCCTAGATAGGACACCTGACCAGCTCTCACCACTTGGTTCACTCACACCAAGACCTAACTGTAGACAAGTGGGAACTGAGAACCTGCAATTTTGGAAACCAGTGTTTGAAGGCATTGGTGAGTTTGGAGGAGAGTTAAGTTAACAATAAACAGAACATTATTTGATATTACCAATGCGACATGATGCAGAGGAGTGGCTGCAACATCATGGTTGTAAATTCTTTGGACCAGTGACTGCTCTTGGCCATGGATGCAGCACCTGGAAGAATGGGGCCACATTAGGGTTTCTGGGAACTCCTGTCATGCTACTAATGAACAAGTGTGGACTTCTCCAGTCAAATGGTTGTCCGTCATCTCTCAAAGGAGGCCTGCACTTCAGCTCCTGCATGCACATTTAGTTCTGACTTGCAGACCTGCTGAAATCCAGTGGGACAAGTGACATCACAGTTGTGAAACTGGGAATGGGTTTCATACAAAAACAGTTTCACACACCAGGCTTTTTACATCGTCTTGAAAAAGCCCAAGATTTGTATGTTATTGGTGCAAGTTCATACTCATTGCTAGTCTATTGGAATGGTTTTATTAGAAATCCTATAATCTGCCACAGCAAGGTGCACTGATCCCCCTTGGGACAATCATCTCTCTACATCCAGCCTGGGTTGAGGGTCAAAAGCTGAAGACTTCAGGTTGGCCAAAGGGAAAGTGATTTGTGCTTTCATCTCATCCTTCAAAAGATCACAGTCAACACAGCAGAGGGAGAGCCATTGTGGCATTGGCAACTTGGTATGTGTGCACAAAGAAATCTGAAGACTCTGGAAATGAAACAGTTCTCCTCGGCTGAGGAACGAGTCTTCCAGAGGCTGTTCAGGCAGTTTAGTGAGTCTCTGAGCAGAAAGATGGGACGCAGACAGGGCTTTGTGTGTCTCTACCAGGCCAGCAAATTAAATTTAGAGTAAAGTATTGGGAGAGAAAAAATAAGCACGAACACAGTGGTCACAAAACAACCACAGCATCTCAGGCAAAACAAACATTAAATCTGGAGGAGAACTGCATTGCTTCCCATCAAATCATCCCATTTACCTACAGGCATTCTGTGAGACAGCACTAGAGATTACACGAGTTTCTCTGTGTAAGAGCTCTAACACCATGTCCTTCCTGCTTCTCTCCATCTCCCCAGTGTTCTCCTCCCCCGGTTCTGAGTCCTTTCCAGAGTCTGACTCCGGTCTGCAGATCCAAGGATGGGATTTTTTTTCTCAGGGAAGACTCCCTTAGACCTCTGGGCTGCAACAGTTCCAGGAATTTAGCTATGGGAGAGCAAAACCCCAGAAGAAATATGAAGTTCGTTTTTTAACTAAAATTAAGATTTATGAGGAACAGCTGAACAGACTGTGCGAGGTTTTATTTAAATAGATTTGATGGCCACAATGATTGAGTAGAACTGTATATGCTTACTCTGTTGTGAGACTTATACACCACATATGTAAGTACCAGGCCCCTTTTCCTACTGTCTCTATGTTTAGCCTTACACGTGATAACCATGTGCTTTCAGCACCTCACATACACTAATGGGTTTTTTTGTCAGAAAGCCCCTCGAGATTTGAGGGGTGGAGAAATTAAATGAGCAGACTAAGCACACCCAGGAAAGCTGTAGGCAGGCTGGGACCAGGCCCCAGGTCTCTCACATCTCAGTGCCAGTTGCTCCTTTTCCTTCTCATTCTGCCACTGTAGTGGCCACTCTTCCTCACCCAGAGCTTCATCATACATGTCTTCATCATACATTTCTCTGTTATTGGCACTAGTGACCGTTTATCACTGGGAGTCCCTTGGCTGCACCACAGGATGGTGAGGAGCAAGCTGGGGACACATCTGGGCCACTGGAAAGCTCAACAGTCACCGTGGGGGCTGCTGCCACAGGGAGTACTTTGCTGTTATTGCCTTCATTCCAATTTAGACAAAGAACCCAGCTGAACTCCGTCCACAGAAACAAGTATTAACACACAGAGAAGAGCTGATGTTCTTCAGAGAAACAGGTGGAAACAAGTAGCTTAAAAAGTCACAGAAGAATCAATGAGCCCACTCAAACATAACCGGTGGGCTCTATCTACTTAATCTACTACTTTGCCACAGATAACCTCACTCACTCAAACACAATTCTCCCCAGAAGGCAGGTGCACACACCTGGACCTGCCCTCATTTTGGTAATGCAATATGGAGCCTCCTCTCCAATGGCAGGTCTAAAGACAGGGAAAACTATTTAAGCTTTTAATAATGAGTTTAGCCCCTACCTCTGGCTAAACCGTGCAGAAAGGGAGTAACTTGGAGCCGTTTTCATTTCTGTGGGGTTTTTGTTTGGGCTGGTGCACTAGATGTGAGGGGTTTAAGGATATCTTCTCTGTCTAAGTCTCCTATTACGATGGGCCAATTTGTGAGTGTGTTTGACTGCCTGAAGATATCAGGTGGGATTTTCAAGAATATCAGTAGGTGTCAAATTGGGCATTTGATAGCCCATTAGAAATCACCTGTAACTTGCAGTTGCCAAGTCTCCTTAAAAATCTGGCTTAAAGACAGATTAATCTGTCCTTAGGCACACTGTGTGTCACTTCTACATCTGTGGATGAGCAGGGAGCTGAATAGTGGTTTTTTATATCTCAACAGAAGGTACTAAAAACCAATTGGGTTTTCTACTGTAAAATTATAGAGGAAATTTTTCTGTAAATTGTGATTGGCAGGCTGTCTTCAGTGAGTGTAGTAATAAACATGTGTCTACTTTTGCTCTTCTCCTCACTTTCAAATTTAATTGTATATTGCTTATAGAGTTACATAATGTAGAAGACCCATAGATATGCGAAAGTCTGATTGCTTTTCTTGCACTTCATAGGTAAATGATCTGCTCTGAGACTAACACTGGTGGAAGGTAAGCATCCAATTTTTTTTTTTAATAAATCTATGTAATGCATTATTATAAATTGAAACATAAAATTATATAAGATGATTAGGGGACTCGAACACCTCTCTTATGAAGAAAGGCTGAGGGATTTGGGTCTCTTCAGTCTGGAAAAAAGACAGCTGAGGGGGGATCTTATCAACACTTATAAATACTTAAACGGTGGGTGTCAGGAGGATGGGGCCAGGCTCTTTTCAGTGGTGCCCAGGGACAGGACAAGAGGTAATGGGCACAAACTTGAGCGTAGGCAGTTCTACCTAAACATGAGGAGGAACTTCTTTACTTTGAGGGTGGCAGAGCACTGGCACAGGCTGCCCAGAGAGGTGGTGGAGTCTCCATCTCTGGAGACATTCAAACCCTGCCTGGACGGGTTCCTGTGCAACCTGCTCTGGGTGACCCTGCTCTGGCAGGGGTTGGACTAGATGATCTCCAGAGGTCCCTTCCAACCTTATGATTCTATGATAATATATAATCTGTTTCTAACCTATCTGTGTCCAGATAGCTAATACCCCTTATTTATAATGATCGTACTTCTCTTGGAATGGCAACCTGAAGCAAGATTAATGTCTCTGTGTAGCCTGTGTATCAGTAGGTGTAAGGTTCAACATTATATAGCGTTTACATCAGCTCATGTAGTGGTCAACCAAGACTAGTAGAGCTTTATTGTCTCTTTCAGTCCAGACAAGGTGTAGAACAGTATTGGAATCCACTTCTTCCTAATCCACCATTTATGTTGCTGCTTCTAAAAGAGACAAAACCTCTTCAGGGCATTGCTTGTGTTTTATTAGTGTTAGGGTCAGACCACGGAGGTCAGCTCCACATCCTAAGTACTTCAAGTCCAGCAGTATTTGGAGGTAGAGCTGGTCTCATACCAAAGAAACATACCACCTGGAAAAACTATGTTTACATACTAATCTGTTTGCCACTACATGCTGATACATTTGAGCTTAAACCAAAGACTTTATAGATATGTAGGCCTGGAAATCAGTGTTGCTAATGAGTTCTACATCTAACCTGTAGGTAGACAGTGGCTCAGCTGCTAAAGTCTAGAAAAAAGTCACAGTAAATCCCTGTGACTTGAAAATGTGATGTATTCAGAGGCAAACGTGCACAGTGCAATGAAAAAATCTTGCTTCACACATGGTAAAAAAAAAAAAAAAAAGCTTGGGGGAAAACTTACTGCTAAGGTGGGTTGCATATGTGTTTTTGCAAGTGTGTTTATGTAGAGTTCTCAGATCACAAAACTAGAGGCCTTGCTCAGGCAGAAATCCAACTGGCTGAAATGGAAATGTTGCCTTATGCAGTCTGCAAAACTGGGCTGGGAGTGTGTGTTTGTACATTCTCTGTGCATGCTAAAGGTCAAGGAAAAGGTTGCCAGGACCTCTTATTTGTGTCTCCCTCCCCAGCATGTAGCCAAGATGCAGGTAAAATTCCCATGACTCTCAAGGAGGCTGCAGAATTTGGCCCACTGGGTATCAAAACAGCTCTGAACAGCACAGTACAGCTAAATTATTCCAACACCAGACAAATGGGTCTGCCTAACCAAAGCCATAACATTTGAATTATTAATGTCCTCTAATAAAGGGGATAAAGTGTCTGTAGAACAGAGCGTTTCAGAGCTCTGTTAAAGATCATGCCTATTTTAATTTAGAAGTTCAGCTTGAGGAGAGACAATGCTGGCATTGTGTTACAGAGATTTAAAACAAGTCTGTCTTGAGGATTTTCCTCTGTCCTTATCTGTAATAATAGAATTTAAAAAAGAGTCAGAGCGAGAGCAGCAGCACTGGAAAATATCTTTCTCAGAAACTATAGCAGACAGGTCACAACATTTTTAAACAATGATAGTAACATTTATTCTATCAAAGCCATTTTATGTTTTATTTGGAACTCTGGCGCCTTTATTTTTTTAAGCTCTCATAACATGACACTAATTACAGACATCAAGATGCTCTATAGAAGATACCAGTCAAAATCCAGATGCTGCTTCTTTTCCTTTCTCTGCACTCCCACCCCAGCCCTTTTGTGTGCATTACATCATTGCATAGTTTATTTTAAAAGTGCCTCAAAAATGCAATGATAGTAATCGTAGACAGCAGGAAATTGATGGTGAGCACCTCTGGTCTGCAAATTCCTTTACAGCGCACTCCCGCTGCTCATCAGAAGACCTTCTTGTTAGCAGACACTTGAAAATACAGTTTAGGTGATGTGTTAAAAAAACTTTGGGCTAAAGTAATTTTTGTCTTAGGACTGTGTGTACATGCTTCCTCCCCTCTGTCTCCTGCACCAAATGGAAATTACCAGATCGGTCAGAGGAACAGGTAGAAGGGTTTGTGGTGGTCCGCTGCCGCAGTGTGCAGGGCCAGGTGGGAGCAATGCTTTCCTCTGGCTCCCCGGGGAGCTCCCACAAGGTGCAGGTTTGGGGTGAAACACCTGAGAGAGACCCACAGCTCAGGGGTGTCAGCCAGCCCAGAGAAGCACAAGATGATCTGCAGGCCACATCCCCTTTCTGTCACAGTGACTACAAGACTTCATTACTGTTTCTTAGGGAGCTGGTGCGCTCCAAAGCTCTTCAGGTGATGGTAGCCCTCCACAAAACAGCCATAGCTGAAATAACCAAGGGCCCCCAGCACAAAGTGAAGTATCCCATGACTTCTAGAAACCTTGATCAGCTGCCTGTAGCAGGTGGTAAAATTACCATCCAGCCCTCGAAATTATTGAGTTTCACTTTGACTTGACTGCGTGAACATCTGTAGGCTATGTGTGACATTTCAGCCAGGGTAACATCATCCAGAAGAGCATCTGGGCCATGACCTGGTCTTCTGCATGCCCCTGCTGCGTCACGGGGCTTCCCTGCAACTCACACCATGTCACCCTGGGCCTGTCTGGTGTCACTGAAATGGCCAGCTTTGGTCAGGATAACATGGGCTCCGCTCTGCTGCGTGTCATAGATCACTTAGCACATCCCTGGAGCTTTGTGGTGACACATATGCACAGCCCTGCCGTGCTGCGGAGCTGAGTGGCGGCTGCCTCCCTCACATTTTCCCACAGGCAGACAGCTCACAGGATGAAATCCCAGCCCTGTGTAAGTGTGAATCAGGATTTCAGCCAAAATGTTGCAACAAACACATTTGTCCTGCAGAGTAAGCAAATAAAGTGGCAGCGCTGCACCAGTAAAGAACAGGAAGCTTTTGATGATACTGGCTCCAAGTTTTTAGCCTATTAAGATTTCCATTACCCTCAGGGTCATTATTCAGCAATAAGTAAACACCAATAAATCTGAAATAACAAGTGAAACACATGCACTTAAGCAAAAAAATAATCCCAGTAAATGTTCTTTCCTTTAGCACATTAGAAACGGTCAGCACAGCACTATCAGGGTGATTATGAAGCTCTGAAATACATCCCATCCTCCAAAACAAACGTCCTGTGAGCCTGCCCATATGCAAGCTTAGGTCTTTGCAGCCAGGAAGAAGGGAAGAACCATGGTTAGGAATCCTGTTGCTGATTTCCTTCATGCCCGTATCTGAGAGGTGCCTTTCCAGTAGTAATGGCAAGGACTGAAATAAATGTGGTGATTTTCCTTCCCCATTCCAGTCCTGTCAGGAGTGGTGAAATCTACACGCGCCTCTGTGTCTACATTGTGCTGTCAAGTACTTATACTCTATTTCACATGTATGGAAATCATGTGTCTTTAAGTACCTACAAAAGTCATTTTCCCAATAGAAGAAAGATTCTCTTGCTGCCACTGCCTGTGTTAAAATACCTCGTGGACCTGTGAGCAGATGCAAATTCTTCCTTTTTCATTAAACTGTGGAAGGTTTATTCTACATTTTCATAAGTAGTCATTTTAATTTTTCCATTTTCCTTTCTTAAACAGGAAACCTCTCCACTGGTTCTCCACTTTCTCTAAGCTCTTTGTTTATATTCTACTTCCATTACCAGAATTATTCTTACATTTTTCCATCCCCTATTCTGAACAAACATTTACACTGACTCTGAGTGACTCTTATTATATATAAAGGGAAACAACAAAGCAAGAGAGAACAAAAGGAACATCTCTGTGGGAAGACGAAACGTGGCGGTTACCTCCATGCTGACAGTAGCCTTGGAAGGAAACCGTTTGCCAGCCCTGAGCATCCCTGACCACAAGGTCACACTAAAAATGCAAAAAGATAGAGGCATGTGAGTTATAGAGCTATACATGTCATGGTTCACAAAAGTAAATAACCTTTTCATTCATGAGTTTTTACCTAGTTATACAATGATTAATATATGTCTGCTGGGCTTCTCTCTGCCCACTTGGGCTGAGGAAAAAGGATCCAGCCAATACAAGGGATGTGGTCCTCGTTTCTCCTTTGGGCTACCAGCTCCATCAGCCCCACGCTGCCCGCAAAGGGAGTGGTGGGCAGGCGGGAGCAGGAGGGCAGGGAGCAGTGTCTTGGCTGTCTGGGAAGAAGCAGCAGGGAAGCGACACAGCACTGCAGAGCAGGAAAAGCAGGTGCCTCTGGACACATTTGGCCACCAGAAAAGTGTTCACAGCCACAGGGACAAACGGTATACTGGTAGAGAGGGTTAGATGGGCTCTCTGGGAGTCTGCAGTTGGAGGTCAGTAGCTTGTGGTTACTGTTACTTTCACTTACCCTATCAGGAGTCCTTTTCTCATCTCCCCAAGATGTGTTGAACCCAAAGCGTGACTATTGAGCACTGATAAGCCTTTGCTTCTGCACCAGCAGTGCGCACCACCTGCCAGTTGTGCCGTTGTAGCAAGGAATTGTCTGTCCAAGCAGCTCACGGAAAGCTTTTTTTGTTGCAGGAGAGGACAAGGAAGGCTGTCTCCGAAGAGCTTGTCTCCACAGCATCCCTCCGTTTGCAGCAGGTAGGACTTGTGCACACAATTTACAGCCTCCTGACCCGCTCAGCATGTCACGAGACATGGAAATCCCAGCAACCAACAGAGAGGAAGAGCTGAAATTCTTCCCTGTCCTTGACTCTCACCGTCTTCCTTCCTTAAGCCAAATGCCCCACTGTATATCTACGGGGTACCATGTCCTAATGCATTAAGCACACAACCAGACACCACCTCCCTTCTCCTCCTTCTGCTGCTGGTTTGCTATTTGTCCCATAAATATTCTCTTGTCGTGTTATTAGTTGGGTTACAGATAATCTATAAAAAGAAGGGAAATCTCCATGTTTGCATATATGTTCTCCACTTTTTTCCAAAATCTGAATACTCAGTTTGCGAAGTCTGTAGACATGTCAGGCCATTTCCACAGATGGTCTTTAGAAACTTTATTACTATCCGTGAGAAACAAGAAAAGAATCTGCTTCGAGGTCCCAGGATGGATTTGCAGGCCTGGTCGTTGAAAAAAATTAGATGTTTTTACTTGAAATCTGAATATATTCGTTCTGTAAATCATTGCCTGACAATAAACCCACGCTCTTTTCAGAGTTGCTTTTTACTGTGAGCACTTTACAGCCTAATTTCCAGAGAGAAGATCTTTGACTAAAAAATCATGTGATAAAGTTTCTTGACATAGTTTATGCTTTCTATGTGTTATTTTCAGTTTTATCCCAAAATACAGAGAGTGCTAAAATTGTGACAGTTCTGTATCTTACAGAGCTGGTTTTAATTGCGTCTTCCATCTTTTTGTGTTTGCAAAATATGATTTACAAAAGTCTAGATATTTATTCTACTGAAGTTGTCTTACAAGGCAGCCTTTTAACTGAACAGCCGATGTTAATCCCGCCCACACATCCTAGTAAAGGAGCACGATGGTTTTTTAAACTCTGGCTCAGTGTCTCATCTCTTCTGTGGTGATGAAAATGAATATTGCATCTATGGCGAGGCATGTCAAGCTCTCTGTGGAATTTATTATGCTCTCTGCACCAAATGTTCTACCAGCAGGTCTGCCTCGTGCTATTCAGAACATGTATAATTAGAAAAGAATTCAGCTAACGCTGGAAAGAATGACTGTCCATAACTCATCAGGTTAGAAAGCTGGAAGCCCTAGAGCAGAAAAGAAACGAGTGGAATATTCAGCCGAAGAGGAAAAACTCATTTTCTTCACTTTCTTACTGTGAGAATAACTATTTTATATGTAAGATGCAGTTCATTTTCTCTTCTTCAAATAAGCAACCACATTCTTGATCACTGCAGGCAGCAGACACAGGACAATAGCGATGGTCCCAAGCGAGCCACAGCACGACCTTTGAGTAGCTGGAGGGGCAGTTCTTGCTTAGGAATGCACTCTCCGGTCCTGGGCTGACTGTGTTTCTGTTTAAAGTCCGTGGAGAAAGCTCCACCTTGTATGAGTCCCCAGGATCTCTGAGGACCAATGCAAATGTGCAGAGGTCTTGGCTTGTCCCCTTCAATGGTGCCGCATACTACTGATAGCAGAGAGCATTAGTGGTGGCTCCTACACAGTAACTTCAGCAATCTTTTCCTGTACCACATTCTTATGTGAGACCAAGATTGCTGAAGTCAATAGAGAGATCTCTGTGGTGTGCTTGAACCGAAATTTGTTCCTAGGTGATAAACACCAGGATCCTTATTCTGAGCTGGTTAACTCTAGTCTTTGTTAGTGATTTCAGGATTTTGGACTTCACTTCTGCAATATCACAACATCTAATTTAATGACTCTCCATATCTAACAGGCTTCTAACAATGAGGATCACGTTTTTTGCATCCTTCTTTTGTCCTCATTGTAATGTCTTTCCCAAGTTTCCCAGCTGCATCAAATTCCTTCCTCAGTATCAGAACCTAAGCACTGATGTCTTCTTATTCTTAACCCTCCTAGGTTATGATTTCTCTCTGCAAAATGGAGGCCAACTCCTTTGCATATAAAAAGAAGGGAAGAGATGGCTCTTCACAGACATAGGCTTCAGACAAACTCACTCTTCATCTTCAAATTGGAAACATCTGCGTTAACATGACTGACAGGCAAGATAAGGCTTAGGGTTCATTTAAGAAATTATTTTGAAGATCTTCCCAAGGAATCATTTTTCTTCCCTTATAAGTAAAAGTCTTGATTGCGGGTTTAGATATTGGAGATTCCTGGGGAAGGAGGGGTTAGTTTATCTGTATTTTAAAAAGCTGATAAAGGCACTGAGATATCCTTTGTCACATTTGTTAAAAATATTAATATTTGTATTTTGAGTGTGAGTATACTTCTGCCTGTCTCATTAGGGCCGAATCTCTGCTGGTTTCATTTTTCTTAATATTATTCTCATCTGTAACTTGACTGCCAGAAGAAGGTGCTCATCATACAAGTCTGTCTTCAAGGTTTCAGTGGCGCAGGCTCCTAGTGAGGGGGAAGGGCTTTCCATGGTAACATCACTAATAGAAGCTGGTCAGCATAGGAGATGGGGCTCTGACTTTTTGGCTCATCCTGGTGAGTCCAGTCTTCTGTGTATGTGACTAAGAAGTGTCCTACTTCTTATATGGTCCAGGAACAGATGTTTAGGGAAAGCACAGAACAACTAGGGCATATATCACAGAGTGATTCATCCCCATTACACTCAGCTAGTTTCTGAGAAGCAATAGTTTTGGACTTTCTGAGATAGACGTCACACATGGACAATCACTTTGAAGAGTCACTGGTTGACCTATCCTTAATGAATTTGTCTCATCCCTTGCAGAAGTCATTAGTACTTTTGGTCTCTACGAGGCCCAGCAGCAAGGAACCTCATCTTTTCCTCCATTACTTTCGTAACTGCCGCCTCACGGTGTAATTGTAGGAGTACATTGCACTTAATCATTTCTTTGTGTTCTCTGCCAGCTTCAGCATTTCACGGGGCTCTGTCAGATTCCAGCTCTGCCATTTCTTTTCTGCACTGAAGAGAGCAAGACCTTATAACACCTCCTTGTAGAGAAGCCTCCAATCATCTTTATCACCCTTCTCTCTAATTATTGTGATATTTTACTAAATTACGGTATTCTTTTTAAGACACAACAAAATTTTACGTCCCGGATAGGTACCATTGTAGCAATACTAAATATAACAGCATATTCCCTGTATTGCACTCTCTAGATCTCTCACTCCATCTTTCAGCTGCTTGGTCTCTCATGATGCTTTTTTGGCCATTTTTTCTCATTTTCATTTTCCATGGAGACACATCCCCTACATTTTCTTTCCCCATTGTTGTGTGATGGGAGTGGGGCAGATGAAAGACATTGTCTGCTCTTCAGGTCTGCAGTTGAAACAATACCCTAGAATACAAATAAAAGTATAGCACAAAGCAGAAGATTAAAAGGCTTATGTAACAAATGATTATTAAAAATATCTACACTTAAACAATGGGTACTTATGATGCCCCCCTCATTCCTTGCATGGTGAATAGGACCATTTCTGTGTACTTAATCAGAACACATTTTAAATCACACTGTATAGTATACTTTGTGGCAATACACGATGGCCAAAGTATATAAAATATGATGAAGTTAAGAAGTTGCAGCTGAACTAACAATATATTCTCCTGGAAGGAGACATCGAATAAATTGTGGATAGTTTTTGATAGCCAATTAAAGTTCTTATAAGAGCTCTGCTGCATTTCTCTGCATTCTTCAGTCATAACCTTTCAAACAAGTATTTGCAATTGCAAATATTCGCCTAAACTTCCAAGGTGTTAATAAGTTAATGTGTCTCTTGCAACGACCAGTTAGCATAATGAATACAAACTTCAGAGAGTGTTTCTCATCAGGAAGTAATAATTTTATGTAGTTTTTTGGTGACAATAGCGATTTCTGGTTTGGGAGCAGTCGTGTACCTATGTTCACATATATTTCTTCAAAGATTGACAAGGTTGATTTAGAGTCAGACACAGATTTTTCCAATAGAAAGGAGACAGTTTTCCATAATGGAAAAGAAAGAATTTTTTTCCCCTCAATTTTGTCAAAGGAAAAAATGCAAGATATGAACCAAACAGTTTCCAACTGCAATATTGTATGATGACTATTAATTAATGAAGATAGAAGGTATGGTCTTGTAAACCATTCACAGAGAAGATTAAGCAGCAGATCTGACTTTTACCTTAGAGTTTGTCATTAAGTCATTCAGAAATCCAGCTAATCACTCTGGACTAGATTTCATAAAGTACCAGATGACTTTGCTTGTCTCATTTTTGCCTGTGGGCACCATCAGAGAGGACCAAGATTTGGTATTTAAAAAATGAAGCTTCTAGAGAGCTCTTTTAACGCTGTAGATTCTCTGAAAATCTGCAAAGCCCTTCTTAAGACCTTGATCAAGCAAACCCCTTTTGCTTATGTGTAGATATGTGATTGCTTTCTTCCAGTGGCTGACTCAAAGGGGTCCACACTGCTCAAGCCACAGCTATTCTGCTGCAGGCCCCAGGGTAGCCATGGGTTGCCCTGGAAGCAGCTTTCCATCTCCCTCTCACCTCCCTCTTCCTGCCTTGAGCTTTCCCAAGCATGCAGAAAATGTCTTGTAGCTCTCACCAACCAGAAAATTTTGCGGTGCCATCTGGGAGTTGGCCAGCTCTTGCCTGCAATCTTTAGTGGGCCACTTTCTTTAACGTTAGTTGTAGGATTTTTGTGATTTGTTTCCCCCAGAAGGGATTGTAATACTAGCCAGCTTCACATCTTACGCAAAGCTCAGTTAGTGCTTGGACAGCTTTTTGAGGTCCAGAGATGAAAAATACACAGCAATACAAAGGCTTATCAGATGATTACAGCTTCAGAATATAATTATTCAACTTGAAATTCAGCTATAAAGAAGCAGATTGATAGAGAGAGGGTAAACACACTTGCATGAAATCTGAACCCATCCAATTTTTTCAGTTCAGATTATATTAACCTCTTCCCTTTCCTGAGTCCTCCTTCCTTCCATGCATCAACCTTAAGCCAAATTTGTTGTTCACTTGTGCCCATGCAAAGGGCTTCTCTAGTGCTGCCTTGCCAGCTAAGACACATCTCATTCATTTTCTTATTCTTTACTTCCTTGCGAAAAATATTTCCTTCTCCGTTCTGGGGGCATCAGGGAGGTAGCAGTTAAAACTTGATGCAGCAGTCTATTTCTCTGTTTTATCAGATCAAACCCCATCTCTCATTGAAGAATCGTATTCGCAGTCTCTCATCACCATGGAGATTAATTGCTGCAAGCATGACAAAGACTCACACAAAGTTTTAGTCATCTCTGCAATTAATCCCGCTTTTCATCACCCCTGGCTTCACCTACTTTCCTGCAGTTCGATTTGCAGATGATATTCTGCACAAGAGAGTGGCCGTCTTCCTACTACCACAGTAATTGCACCTCTTCTGTGTCTGAGGAGGCATTTCAGAGCCCCTTCTGCAGTAAAAGCAGAAGTGTTAAACTTGATGGAAAAGCACTTTTCCTAGCCAACTGTAGTCCTGGAAGCCTCAGAGCTGATGCTGGTCCTCAGTGTGTCTTTCCCTATGCATATTTAAAAAAAAAAAAGAAAGATCTAATTATTGGGATGCCGATCCAGATCAGATGTGAATCACAAACTATAAATCACAAGCTGGTAAAAATTTCCTGATTTCATGTATAACATAAATGGAAAATGACAGCAGTCTTTCAACATCTTATTTTTTAATACTCTTCCACGAGCCCTGTGGCGGACTATATTGTGTGTGTATATATACATGTTTTTATATATGTGTATATGAAACAGGACTTTTAAACAAAATTATTCTCTTTCTTTTTAGTCTGAACCCATGCAGACTGGCTAAGCTGTTAATGGACAGCTCTTAATACAGCTCAAGAAGAGGAGACCTCTGATGGCCTCCCAGACATCTTGGAGATAACTGAAGTTAAAAGGAAAGGCTCCGTGTCTTGTGTGTGGGATCCAGAGTCCAGGGGCTTATTTTGCTCCCACCTCCTGCCTCTCGCAGGTTGAGTCCCTGGCTCACCCCACACATCGAGCTCGCTCCGGCTGAGAGCAGCTTGTGGTCTCCCATCTCCACAATGTGCTCTGGGAGATCCAGTCAGACCAACTGTGATTTCCAGCAAGAGTCTGAGGAGATCAAGGTTGTACCTGCCCATGTGGGCAGTAAAAACCAACAGAGCAAGAATCCAGATTTGCCTCCTCCCTGCCCTGCTTTGAGGGACAGCGGAGGATAATTTCACACCTGCACTTGTATCTCAGCCCCTGATGTATCTCTGGCTGTGCTGACTGTATTAAACAAAGATTTTTCTAGCCCAGCGAGGTGCCCCTCTCCTCAATCTTCTTGGCATCAGCTGCCATGCTGGCATTCCTCAAATCCTTCCTGACGTGCTGCCTTTGCTCTCCACCTTTCATTCTCTCTGGTCAAATGTGAACATTCCCAAAAAGTGATGGGTAGGGTGCCGTCCTCCTATCACAACCAGCTGGTGTTCACACCGCACAGTGTACCCGGCTCCCTGCACCTCCCCAGGTCACTGTTGGCCCCTTTGCACCGCAGCCCAGGCTCTTTCCAAATCAAACAGAAGAAGGAGAAACTCAAATGTGCCCTGTGTGGCACCTCTGCGAGGCCCTGCAGCACAGTTTGGGAGAGAGACGCCCTGGCACAAGGTGTGCAAGAACAAGGATTAGAAACCATGTATTTCCCCTGTACAGCTGAGGTTGTCATATAAAGGCAGTTCCAGGAGCTGGAGCTTTAGGAAAAAAGCGGCAAGCATCCCCAGTAAAATTATGAATGTCAGCAACACTCTTTGTGTTTATGAAAACCTTAGTGTGAGGCCCAGCAAAGAATAAAGATGGAGCTAAGACTACAATGAGACTTGAGAAATCCAGGCTTGACCCTTTAATTTGCCACGGGATTTCGTGTCACCTCAGGGAAGTGGATCCTGCTTAGTTTCACTGAAAATGTCGAGTCCACTTAGTTGGGCAAGGCCGGGAAGAGAGTGCTCAGCATCTTGCAGGATGGAGCCCTCTGTGCTTCGGTGTCCTGTACGTAAAACTCGGACAAAGCTACTTCTTCTGTCCTTCTACTCTCCAGTGAGCAAAGTGTTCTCTGCAACAGGGATTTTCCTCATGAACTTGACACACATTCAAAAAAAACTCAGTAACTATTAACCATAATTAATCCTCTGCATCGATTTCTGCATCAACGTTATTCTGAAGGGGTAATGTTTTGTTGCGTAGAAAAATTACGTATGTTGAAAAAGCACCAAATATTGACATTGCTAGATGAGTCTGTCACCAGTATATATTTCAGGGACCGCGTGGGGACTGTGTACCTGGAGGATGCCACATGCTGCAAAGCAGCCAGTGATATGAAACTGAAAAAAACCCCATGATTTGCTAATTTACAACTAATAATTAAAAGGGCCTGTCAAGGAGCCAAGCTTCCTCAGCATGTGTTTAACATTACTTCTGAGAAGGTCATTGCTGACTTCTCTGGGAAGGGAGTTCCGGAGAGGGTACAGTAAGTGCACGGAGTTTAAATGAGCAGCCCCGGCGCAGACATTTCGCAGTCTTCAGGGATGCACAAACAATTCTGCCTCGGCGGCGCAGAAACAATGCCCTGTATTCACAAAGACTACAGGAACTTCAATATTGTGTGGAGGGGAGGGGAGGGGGGTGAGGGAAGTCTTGAAATGCGGATAAATTGGTATTCACCAAGTGCCATTCCTTAATTTACAACAGTCTTTAACTTCGGAGGCAATTGCCAAGGTGCTCATAAAAAGAGAAATGATGAATATTCAGGATGTCTTCTGAATCCATTAGGCAACTGAGGATGAGGTCTCCATATGTATAACTTCTGCTGTTTTCACATGCTGGTAGAGAGAGTGCCAAGATGGCGTCAGGAAGAAAAATGGCTCCTTAAGTTGCCAATGGGGAGAGAGGAAAGGGGAAAAAAAAAAGTGTATATCAAGTGCATGGAAATGAAAATTTGTTTAAGTACAGTAATTCAACCTAAATGTGCGCTGCATGGCACGGCATGAACCTGGCTCTCAGAGCTATCTGGCACAGCCAGTTCTGCGGACAGGTGTGCGTAGGATCACTGTCAAGTTAAAAGCAGTCACTGAACGGTTTTCTTTTTCCACACCATCCCCTCCAAGGGTCTAAGAGAGCCTAAAAGAATTCAGCTTCAGGACATGAAAAGTCTCAGACTGGACCAAGAAGAGGAAAACTCAACCTACAGAGGCTGAGAGAAGCACTAAGTGTCTGGGCCAGGGTAAGAAGCAAGTCAGTGATGGAACAGGCTTTCTCCTTCATCCTCTCCCCCAACTCCCCGTTTCCCTCCTTGACAACCTTTACCGACATCCTAGATAACGTAGACGAGGCACTTACAATCGCAGTCAGTAACTGATGAGGAAAACATGCTGTCCAGTTCTTACATCCCAGAAAATAATGTCTTCTGGATGCCATGAATCACGGAGGATCACAGGCCATTAATCACCAAAGGGTGGAAGGGACGAGTTTACAGTCATGTGTACCAAACACAGCCATTTCTCTGGGGAATCTCAGACCTGGCATGATTCATTTTGCTTTCTCAGGGAGGAATTGCAAAGGTTAGAAGAATAAATAATGCCACAGCCTCCTGAGTTCAGCTGGTAGTGAGGCCAAGCCTCCCATTGAGGACTGGAGGCTTTGGTCACAGGATGTCCGTATTGCCACAGCAGGCATGGGGGTGCGTAACAGTGACACTCCTCTGGTTCCAGAGTTGGTGTAAGGGTACTATTCAGTCCACCAGGTTTTCCCTGAAAGACTGTAGGGAGTCACTGGAATTCGCAGGGAAAGCAGAAGGGTGGCAGCCTTCATAGTCCCTGTCTCTTGAGGTTGTCGGTGTCCTGATTTGGTAACAGCTCAAGTTCACAGCCTGTCTCTGGAACCACTCTGGGTGCTTGTGTGATGAGACATCCCAAATGCAGCTTTCTGGAAGGAAGGGGCTATCCCCTGAGAGGCTGCCTTGCCTACGAGCAAGGGGCAGATGGTAGTTACCTGCCTTTCCAGCCATGACCGTAAAATGTGTCGGGCACAGTGGGAACACACAGAGAGGTCTCACTAGGGAAGTGCTTGATGAATTTTAGTAGTCTTTGTTGCTGCCCTTTAGGCAGTTAAGAGCCAGCAGCTGATGACCAGACAGTGCGTGAGGCTCTACCACAGACATCATCAGGTCATCATCAGATCCATATAATCGTCTCAGTGACCTTCAAGGGTGTGATTTACCCCTCTCCTGCTCCTTAGTACGGACGTGGGGAGGAGGATGTACCTCAGACCTGAAAGATGCACTACCTGCCTATCAAGAATGATTAGATTATAGTTATGGCTAGTTTAGTTGCTTAGGTAGCTGTTGGTATTGTTTCTTGCTTTCTTCACATCAGCCTCCCACCCACTTGAAATAAGAAATGCCAGCACACCTGGAGCAGAACAAGCAGTTGACTGAGTAAAGACAAACACAATTCTTCAGACTCAGAGATTATCGAGCCACAGAGTTTGAGTTCAGTTCAGTTCAGGGTTGAGTTTTTCCCTCTTTGCAATTATTTACAGAACACTTTGTGTTCACACAGCTCAGCTTTCTAGGGTGCTTGTTTTCTTTTTAGAACTGTTTTTTCCGACCAATCACTCGTTATTTCCCATGTGGGACTGGTCACCACTGCTGGTCGGGCTGTTCCTAATCTGTGATGAAACGGGTGAAACACGATACATGAGAGAGGGTACTTCCATCGTTAATCCCCAGCATTTACATTCACACACGAGTACCTTGCCCACATGCAAGCACGGGCATTTGCGAGAAGAACAATGAGAACTTGGCAATAGGCTGAGCACCCCCCATTTGAGTGTTCGCAGGAAGCTGTCAAAAAGGAAGAGAGTGGTAGAAACACGCTGAGTCCAGAGCGCCTCACAGAATTGTTCCATGGACATGTTCCACAATTGTCTTTCCTCCCCGTGAAGCTGCAATCACCAGGAGTGCACAGGGGCATGGGCAACACAAGCACATGCTTTTCCCACTGCTTCTAAGGTTAATATGAATAATGTTGTTCCATAGTCTGTTATTGTGGAAATACCGGCGAGCATCCTGCAAAAGCAAGCCAAAGAATTATAGCTAGATGTTAGTGTGAGGGGACAAAACAAAGCATCTCAAAGATGGCAGAATAACACCACTGCGGTGACTAGCGGGATGAAATAGCTCCACAGGAGTTTTCCCCCATCCACTGTCAGCAATCATCCCTTATGCAGCACCCTGAGGAGTTCAGCAACACGGCGCGTTCTGGGCTCACAGCAGCAGAGGCTGCACTGAGGCGTACAGCTCAGCCCGTGAGCTCCAGTCTGTCAGTGGTGTGATTAGCCATGGTCTGAGAAGGTAGCCAGCAGTGTCTGCATTCCAGACCACAACTAAGAGTCTCTTTCACAGTTCATTGCACTGCAATGAAAATTAATTTTCCTTCATCATTTTATTCTTAAGAAAAAAAAAAAAAAGAAAGAAAAAAAAAAAAGGAGAGACTTAATAGGAGGGAAAACCCACAGGGCACTTAGTTGAAGGGGCTCTCTGAAAGAGGCTCTAAAGATGGAAGTCTTGTCTGTCATCTCAGCTGCTAAGTAATACTAGTGGTGGGACTCTTGGAAAAATTAGTACAAATTGCATTGCAGAAAAGACTGATGCGGAGATGTTTCTGTGTAGTTTTATGGTTGCGGTGAAGACTAGTGGGCGTTAAACTTGTCTTCAGGGGTATAATTTGGGTCAATCTCAACTTTCAAGTCTTCAGTCCCTGAACTTAAAAGGCAGATTCCCCACTAACCACTGCCCTGCTTCCAGGCCTTGCACTTACAACACTGTGTGCAGGTATCTGTGCCACCAAAAATCATGGCAGCTCTTCCAGAAGTGTCTGTATCCAGAATGGTTGGGTACATATTTTGGAAGCTATGATGACTTTCCCAGGCCTTTCTTCCCAAGGCAAAATGAAAAGCACTGGTTGGAAACAGAACCTCTGTATACTTTTCCCTTGCTATGAATACAAGCTTCATCTATTTTTCTCCTTTTTTTCCATCAAGAAAAGTATCATTTCATATGAGTTATTGCACATGTTAGATGTTGCCAGTTAGGACCAGACTATTATCCTATTACCTGTGTATTCTTTAGCACCTATTGTCATAGTTCAGGACATTTCCAGCTCCAGTTCTACAGTTATTTCTCACGGTTACCTATGACCAAGTGCAATGAAAAGGCCCGGATCACTTACAGATTATCAATGCTGATGCCGGTATCCACCATTTTCATTCCTCTACCATGGGAGATTCAGGTCCAGATATTTGTAGGAAGGTCAGTGCAGGACTCCAAGACAAGCAGAATGAAAGGACTGAAGTTCTCTGCATTTCTACCCAACACCAACCGCAGCAGTGGAGACTTTCCATATTGTCACGTCAAAGTGCTTCAGCATTGATCACCTCTCAGGAAGGCTTAGTGGTTTATGCCTCATGATCCTCCATGCCCATTCCTCTTTCCATGCCTAGGCTTTTTTTTTACTCTTAAATAGAGGAACATTTTAGAGTCAACTGCAGAGAACCATCTGAGCTTCTTTGCATGGATGAAGAGCTGACTGTGACACTGCTGGGACGTGAACCTTTGGATTTTAGGGTGTTCTGTTTAGAACAAGCTTGGCTTATTAAATGACAGAGTCATCTATTCAAATGCAACAGGCTTAAGCTTTTTCTTTCTTCTAACAGCATAACTTCATTCACTTCAATGGAATTGCATTTGGTTTACACAGGTGTGAGAGGGAAATCAAGTAGCATATAGAAATGTTTTCTTTTGAAATATTTTTGGAGAAGAGGGGTAAAAAAACTGCTTTTAGACCAATGCAAACATTTTCATGGAAATTTTCATTAGGGTTAAAATTTTCTGGACAAAAACTGGAAATGATTTTTTTTTCCCTGTAAAATAGTTTGATTTCCAAAATCCCACAAACATTTAAATGGAAATCTAAATATTTTCACAAAAACTTTAATTGTATTTTTAAAGCTTTGGTTTCCATCTTTTTATCAAAAACTGAAGCATTTTGTCAAAAATACTTAGAAAAACTATCTTTTTTCCCCCAAATTTCCCATAACAGCTTTTTTTAAGCAACTTTAATAGAAAGATTAAAAGGAGTATGAATATGAAAGCAATAAAAAACTGTCACAACTGAGACTGACAAACTAACTGTGGAGGTTAACATATATGAAACCTGGGATGAACATGAGTTGTTTAATCTACAGGTTTAAGATGTTTCTGCTAACATACTTCACAGAGGGACAAGTGAAGGGCAAGGGGAAGGTTTTTCCTAAATTTAGATTTTATACAACTCACATAAAACAAAGAAGGAAGTTAAAGGAGAATGGAGGGAGACAGAGTGAAAACAAAAGGGGAACAGAAGCAATAGCCATCTCTGTACGTTTTGAGCCCCCTCAAGATGTTGATGTCCCTAGTATGACATACCCAAGAATCATATAGCCCATGGGTTCCAAAACTCGGACACGTACCCTGATGTCGGATGATATCATAGCAAGTGAGCCACAGCCAGGCCATGGCCACATGTGCAATTGTAAAATTCTGCATTCTGCAGCTGAATGTTGGATATTTGGGTACATGGCTGCCCATGAGAAATTTTCAGGACTCCAGTGCTCACTTTGTCCAAAATATTTGGAAACCTCTGATCTAGCTACTGTGTGCTTAAATATTAAGTGCTTAAATATATAGTTCTTAAATATTAAGCACTATAATGGACATACACTGGTACCGAGTGAACAGGGTAATAGTTAAGGCCGTCTTTCTCATTTTTCACAGCAACAAACAATCTGAATAGATTACTTCTTTTAAACAGTAACCCAACACAGCAAAGTGCTTGAAATTTCATTCACCTAATGGTAATGCCACTGCCATATAATACAAAAGAATAGAGCAAAACTTAGAAAATAAAGAATAAAGCCCTGAATGGTGAGGCCTGAAGACATGGTTTACAAAACCAACTCTTCCAAATGTGAGAAGAAAGTTGTGGCTCTTTTGTTAATGAACTGTTTCTCCAGCAACACCATAAGAATTAATTATGATAAAACAAGAAGGTACGGTTGCACAAGAACAACAGAGAGCCCAGTCTGAAGAGGGATCAACCCTACAGGGCTTTAAGAATATGGTTCGTGAAAAAAAGAAAAGAAGAGGAAGAGGACATCTGTACAATCTCAACTTAAGACTGAATGGCTCCATCACAATCCTACTTCCACTCGGTATTGCTACCCAGCGTTGGCCAGAATATGCGGCCACACTGCCAGCTATCAGCAAGTAATGCTGGCTGACTGTGGTGGGGGCCAAAGACACACCAAACTTTCTGGACGTGCTTGGCAGGACCGAGAGGAGACTGAATTTGTCTCTCAACCTCTTCCCCTGGTCATACCAGTAGGGGTAACTAGAATTTAAGTAATCTCACAAGCTAGAGCTGAGTGAACGCGAGAGGAACAAGAGCAGGTAGAAACCATTTGGACAAAAGTTAAAAATAAACAGGAGAGTGCGCATTTGCTGTGTTGTGTTCCCAACAAAAATAATTTTTAATAATATAAGATTTATAACACGCTGTAATATTCTGAAAATTTTGTAACATCATCCCAAGAGGCAGGCTGTGACTGCTTCGCTTGCATTAGGGGGACCATAGCAAAAAGCACTGAAATCATCATTTATGTTTAAAAAAAAATAAAAAGGAAGAAGAGAAGAGAAAAGAAAAGAGGAGAAGAGCAAAGAAAAGAAGGTATGAAGAAGAAACTGAAAAGGGAAGAGAGGAAATGAAAGTCATCATGCCATATCTGTCCCAGAAGAACGAAAATCCAGAAGCTGCTTTCTTTCAGGGAAAAGAACCAGGAAGGAAGTTTTCAGCAAAATAAGGACAGCGAAAGGGAGGTCAGGCTTCCCCCTGAGCAAAGAGGGAGAATTTCTTTCATGGGGTTGCTGTCTGAGTCTAACAGGAAGAGACTTAAGAGGTTACATCTGCTAGGGTTCCCCAAGAGATCGCTGAGAGTTGACTTGACTGCCCTTCAGCCATCTACACAAGGAGACACGTTTTCCCTATCAGACAAGAGTATAACAAGGTTGAGTGACTACAAGATGAAACCAGCAGAATGAAGGCACACTGGTTATAACAGGGAGCGTTTTCAGCAACCTCCCTAGATGCCTGGCAGATTCTCCCATAAGGTGAGGCCTCTGAATCAAGGCAGCGTATTTTGAAAAGTAGGTTTTAACTTAATCTAAGGGGACAAATTTTTATTCAGGGTTTATTCAATTAAAACCCATAGCCTTTGTTTGACAGGAATTTAAATTAGATAACTACAATATAACCATTTATTCTGCCTTAAAATCCATAAAATTGCAGAGGAACAAAGCTTATGTCATTGTCCTTTTGCAAAGTTGTCATAATAATCCTTCTTTCACAAGAGGATTTGGAAGCATATAAGCAAATAAGTGCCTTCAAATCAGGCAGCTGGGGGAAAGTCCATGTCTCTCGAAGCAGTGTTTTCTCCTATGAGCTATTGATGCAATTCAGGAGCATTTGGTCTGCAGGAGCACAAATACATTTTAACATAACAACCAGGAATAACCACCAAAGTGTTCTCTTTTATTACGGTGTCCTGAAGTAAGTAGGAAAGAGACAAAGAGACACTCCATCATCCCACTGGGCCCGAGAGCCAGCTGCAGAGAACTCTTCCTTCAAAGTCAGATGCCATCAGCTTAGTAGAGAAGAACTGCTGACCCAAACATCGCTTCCCAGAGGGCTACGGGAACTATGAAACAGGCTTCAAACAGCAAACCAAGAGTCCTCAAAGTATAGCCAAAAATCCTTCAAGACTAAGGAACATACATTTCATACATTTCATGAGCCAGGATGCAAACCCAGTCCTAACCTTGCAGGCAATACCAAAAGCTTCCTATGTTTCTGGGCATAAATTATGCACTGATTGACGGGCATTGGGAACAGTACTCCTATGTAATGGCTTTTCCGTATATACCCAATATGAATCTCTTTGCACCTTTTTCCTAGATCCTCTGGTGTCGGCTATGGCCAGTCGCAGGACACACACAACGAGGTGGTCTGATTTTCCCATTCATCTCTCATGCTCTTTGCCTCTTCTTTGGTTTTGGTGTGGAAGGAGACTGTGTCCACCTGGGTGTTTTGGAAGGTTCTGCTGGGTGCAGATAGTACTGCAAGTGTCATCGTTATTTTTGCAATTAGAGTGATTATTCTGTGCTCAGATGCCATGCAAGAAAATGAGGTATAACTGCCAAGATAGCTGGCAGAGAGACTGATAGATTATAGATTATATGGTGTCAGAGACACAAGCAGTACTCATCTTAAGTAAGATTTTAATACCTTTAAAAGCTGTGATAAATTATAAAGAAAGGTCATATAAAATGTAGGATAAAGTGTGGGGTCATTTTACTTCAGGCTCTCTACTATGTGGAGACCAAAGAAGAGGGGGAGAAGGGACGGATCGTGGGTTTTATTGCTTGGCTGCAATGTCAAAATTGGGTTGGTTTAAAATATTTATGACATGAGAGAAAGAAAATCTGTGAATTACTCAGAACTTGATGTATGTACTCTCAATGTGCTTCGCATTTGCTTTGGTTGGGGACAGCAGAGTGGGGAATTGAGGATAACTTGTTTACTGCCAAACAGCTCTCCGTAGTACCTAGTTTTGTTATGTATTAAAAATCGCGGCTGGGGCCAAGAATGCTGGGGCTGGAATTAAAGACGAGAACACACAATAACTTTAAATAATGGCAGAGAGATTTAAATAGCACACATCAGCAGAAAAGAATGGGGAAACCTACAGTACACTGACTTCATTGATACCCCATTTATCAGCAATTACTGACTCCATTAAAGGCAGAGTTTACAGCAGACAGAGAAACAGAGCCTAAAATATGTCCCAACAGATGGACGGAGAGTGTCAGTGATGCCGTATTTCAAAGGCATCTGCAACTTTGTTATCATTGTACATGGAGTCAGAAAGACAGCGAAAAACACTGGAGTAAGGGCCAGCAAATGATTTACTTGACCCTGCATGGGCAGAACTGACAGCGAAAACCTCATTAATTCCTCAGGTCATTCTGGAAGACATTAATTTGGTTTGGACTCAGGACGAGGGGAGATTTTCCAGACATACACCAGGAATTATGAAATCTCTATAGCCAGAGGAAAGTATGTCCAAATCACTTTCTGCATAAATCAAGCTGACTTTCTGAAGAAGGATAATATGCCTAATCAGGGGAGTTATGGAACTTCTTGTACTTATTAGACAGAAAATAAAACAGTATTTTATTTGATAATCAGCTTGGGGAAGATTATTTTTTTTTCTCTTTCTTTTACTGCTGTCTTCTCTTGCCAGAGATGAGTTGGAAAAAAAACTCTGACACGTGAATAATTGTGAGTGCTGTGATAGTATTTGTGTGTTCCTGTGGGGACATGTGGGTATGCACATAAATATATATATATGGGTAATATATGTGTATAATTTTAGTCAACCCACTGTATTTACACATCTTTTGGCCTTTTACCTCTGTGCTGCAGAATGCCAAGTACCATCACCTTCCCTGTACAATCCTGTTTAACTCTTACATACCCTCAGCCAAAAGCATCTGGGTAAACAGGAGGGCAAGGAGAGCCTGGGGAGACAGCCCTCAGGTCATGCTTCTGCTGCTGCATGGTCCCTCCTCCAGCCCAGCTCCACATGGCACTGGTGGGACCCTCGCCTCAGCAAGGACTGATCAAAAACAGGGGCTCCAGCCTGCAGGACTCCACGCAGAATCATAGAATCATAGAATTGCCTAGGTTGGGAGGGACCTTTCAGATCATCCCATCCAACCATCAACCTAACTCTTGACAAAAACCATCACTAAACCATACCTCTAAGCACTATGTCTACATGTCTTTTAAATACCTCTAGGGATGGTGCCTCAACCACTTCCCTGGGCAGCCTGTTCCAATGCTTGATAAGCCTTTCAGTGAAGAAATTTCTCCTAATATCCATAATAAACCTCCCCTGGTGCAACTTGAGGCTGTTTCCTCCTGTCCTACTGCCTGTTACTTGCGAGAAGAGACCAACCCCCACCTCTCTACAGCCTCCTTTCAGGTAGCTGTAGAGAGCGATAAGGTCTCCCCTCAGCCTCCTTTTCTCCAGGCTGAACAACCCCAGCTCCCTCAGCCGCTCCTCATAAGACTTGTGCTCCAGACCCCTCACCAGCTTCATTGCCCTTCTCTGGACCCACTCCAGCACCTCAATGTCTTTCTTGCGGTGAGGGGCCCGAAACTGGACACAGTACTCGAGGTGGGGCCTCACCAGTGCCGAGTACAGGGGGACGTGGCTTGGGGTGAGCAGGAGCACCCCCTGACCAGGGGAGCTGGGAGCAACAGGCTCAGGTCCTGGCTATGAGTTTTCCAGTCTGGCCTTAAGTCTCTGAGCCAAAAAACAAAGGTCCCTGAACAGAAAAGCACTGGCTGGGTGTCCTATCTGGGGTGAGTGACACCCTCTCCTCCTGCCTGGCAGGCCTCTGCGACAAGGATGCTTTGGCTCCGCCAGCAGCCCAAAAAGCCCCCAGAGCCCCCGCAAATAGCCAGGAGCTGCAAGAAGTCGTCCCACCAACCTCCCCCTGCAATACATGCTTTCCAGTGCTTATACATAAGCCCTCGCCGCACAGGGTATCTTCCTCCGTAAAAGATGCATTCATCATGTTTAGAGAAGGGTTATCTCTCCCTGGAAAGAACATGCATTAGTACTTTTTACTCATTCAACACTGGACACTCCCTATCAACAACAGCCTGCCGAAAGGGGAGAAAGAGGTGAATTAATCATAGGAAGAGACAATTTAAAGGAGTTTGGCTATAAAATGGAGTTCATTAGGAGGCCATAATGTATTTGGGACTAACAAGCTGCAATTTCCCCACCTCTGCTGTCCCAGTCAACAATAAGCAGCACTAATTGCATTGACACCACACCGCAGGATGGCCACCAACCCTCTTTTAACTCCTTCCATAGAGCAGTCGCACAAAAAGTTATTTCACCTATTGCAAATGCAATGAGATGCTTAGCTCCTTATCTCTTTGGACTGGGAGAAAACACCATTAAGTGGTCTGCTGTTTTCACTCTGGAGCTAAGGTTGTAATAATAATCATGTTACTTGGCTCTAAGATTGCACTTAGAGAGATCTGAAACCACATTACAAACGAGTATGGTATAGACAGCCTCTATCACTATAGGCGCAGAACCAAGTGAACCCCGGTTGGGAACACAGCACAAAGCACTTTTTCCCATCCATTTCAAGGATAAGGCAGTATCCGTTTTCCCTGCTTTTTCTGATTTGACTTGTTTAAAAATATATTATATTAGCTAATTTTTTTTTTCTGGGTTTCAGATTTCTCTCAATTTTTGTTTCATGTTATTATTGTGCAAAACGGCCTATACAAAGCACTATTGAAAACGCTGCCCCTGTAGGGGGTTGGGTCTAGGGCAAAAAGAGAGATAAACCAAGGACTGAAATACACGAGTGACCCAAGTTTGTGTAGTGCTGCGTGTCTGGACTTCTTCTGATCGAGTCAGAACAAGCCAATATTTTCTAAGTCTAAGTTACAGTTCAGTTCTTCATCGGGATGTTAGCTGGTGCCCTTAGCTCTATGCAGCATGCCAAAATCTAATACAAAATAAATATATCATTTGGGAAGCCTTTGCTGCCCGTCAACTGCAAAAGTCCCGCAGGAGGCAACTCGGCTGCGGGGAGCTATGTGCTCTCCCATCACCCAAGTGCTCCAACGGGGTCTTGAGACCGTGAGACGGTCGTGTTCTTGCTATTACAGGGACGAGAGGAAGGCATTGCAGCCCAGCCTGCAGGTTCAGGAGGAGGTAGTCTTGAGAAGGAAGACAAGCAACTAGGAAATAATTGTGTTATGAGGGGGATAAATGATGGGAACAACGTGCAGCACGCAAATAATATTCTGTTATTACATTGATGCTATCCATTTGAAAATACGAATAAAAATAATCCGGGGATTCATTCTCAGGTATGCCCGGACTCTCTCTCTAGCAATGTAAAGGAACTGAAAAGGAAAGCAAATTGTATGTATGACCAGTTTGCCTGGCTAAAGTGACAGAAATGGATCTTAGCGTAAATGAAAATCAGACAAGAGGAAGGACCCTGTCCGATCATGGTAACTTGATGCCTGAATCCAGCAGCATATATATATTTTTAAAGTAAATTAGCATTTTTCAAATAACAATTGAGGTTATTCAAACATTAGCAGATGTGTTTTTTACTCCTTGCACCCTCTGTGGTGTCTTTTCTTTTTTTGTATTCTCTTTTTCTCCCCTCTTCTCCCCTTTCCTCCTTTTCTCTTCCCTTCCCCAGTTCTATCAGCGTAAAGACTGAACCGTAGCTAACTTCTTTCAGTTTGGTTTCCAGTCAATTCCTGCTGAATTTTACTTTCAGATTCTCATGCTCAACACAGTGCTAGAAAATCTAAGTTGAAAATATGGTAATAACATGTTTGCTTGTTGGTCTTGTTTTTAAATATTTCCCTGGGGATTTGGAGCAAATCATAAAAATGTTTTCTACTGGTCTTAAATATTGTAAAAAGCTTATTTAATTTAATCAAAACTTAAATATTAAGCCAAACTTCATTGCACAATGTGTTCCTTTAATGGAAAGAGCTAATGAAAAACACACTGGGCCCAATTCACTCTATTTTCTTCACCAGGGAGATATTTGCTCCTTTATTACTAAGGATCATTTGTTTTCCTTCATTTTTCTGGGAACAGTCTGCAAATTTGTATAATCCGACCGTGTTCTGCACATATTTTTCATGGCTATTCTGAAACAGTTTTGTCCTCATTTCTACCCCTGGAATGGCTCTTTTTTTCGAAATGTGAATTTGGGCTGGATGATTCACTGGGACGCTAAGTTTGTCTTCATCTGTTTTACAGTAATTGGGCTGGAGCAATTTTCGTAGCTGTATCTGGGATAGTTTCCTGCTTTGAACTCAGCACTCGTACTGTCATGTGTTAATTTTAGTGATTACCCAAACTAGACTCTAGCCAATAAAGTTATTGTAGTCAAAAACAGGGCTCCGATCCAAATCGCTCTTACTTTATCTTCAGCGGGGTAACTGCTGCTTCACACTATGAATGGACTCAAATCAAATAAAAATATTCGCCACAACAACTTGCCAGGAGAACAATGTGTAATATCGCGGCTTCTCCTACGTAGTCGGCAACTTTGTACAGCTACGTTCTGCATAGAAAAGCTTGGAATTCGCCTATCTCCGACATTTATTCTGTAAGGGAGGAAAAAAAAAAAAGAAAAAAAAAGTTGTTCAATGTTTTAGCTTTCATTCAGGTAAAATCCCGGTTCAGAAAGGGCATAGAGGCCAGTGCTGGAAATGAAGTGTGTGCTCAAGTCCCATTGAAGCCAGGTAGATTGTAAGCATATGCTGAAATGCTTATTTAAATTGGGCCCTTAATTATTATGTGCTATGAGATTGAACTACGTTTCGTATTATTTTCATACATCTATATTTATATATGTGTGCGTGGGTGGGTGTGCAAGGATATATGTAAGCTGTTCACTAAAGAACATTAAAAAGGAAAAAAAAGAATCCCCCACACCCTTCCTCCTAAAGTGGCAGATTATTTGATGTTTTTGACAAGCAAGATTTTAGGGTTTGGCTGAAATGGCCTTTTTTTTCAATGAAAGAAAAAAAAAAAGCATGAGAACTTCTTTTTTTTACTAATCGTTCTGGTGTTGCGCTTCAGGTCTGTTGTATGTGCACACAGGGCTGCGGGGACCCCAGCCCGTCCTTGCAGATCTCTGCGGAGTCATCAAACACACCTCCTCCAAGCAGAGCACATCTCTACTTGCATCCGGGGTTTTCTACTTTAACAAATTAGCTGCCGTTTGAACTCATACCTGCTCCCTAATTCTGTCGATTATTTCTGTCATTTACGTATATCAAGTTTAAAGTTGCGTGTACCTACGGCTAACGTAACTGTGCATTTTCTCCGTGATAAATCTCCGTCCCATCGGTTTACGAAGGGAACAAGCTTCCAGAGCTTTATCTGATATCACTGGCCTGTGCCCTACCAAGACAAGCTGGTGTTTCTGATATTGTGCAAACGCAGGAAGCTAATAAATTGTGGGTGCGTGTGTGGTGGGGGGGGGGGGGGTTAATAAAAGATCTTAAATACACAGGTTAAAAAATGTTTTATAGACCGTCAAATGTAAGCTAAGGAGAAAATGAAGGCTTTGAGGAAGGAGTTGATTTAGAGGGGCAAGATGTTTGGCTCCAAAACCGGAGAGAAGGAGCAGGCACAAGTGAAACAACATGGACTATCCCAAGGAAGGAACAGAAATATGGTCCAGGAGGAGAGCGGCCCACTGGTAGGAAATGAAGGAAGGTGAAGCAGAGTCCTGAGGGGTTTTACAAGGCAGGAAAGTGGTTTTGAATTGAATTCAGCAATGGATAAGAAGGTGACAGGGGATGGGAGCAATGTGATCCTATTTCTTAGAATGAGAAACAACCCCGCCGTGAAAGTCTGTATCCGCTAAAGTTATGAGAGAAGGGATTATTTTTTTTTTGTCTTTTTAAAATAAAAAAGGGATTTGCAATTGCTGAGGTGTAAAGTCCGGTCTCGGTATGGATGAATGGCTGTATTGCTTCTAAGACAGTGACAGACCTGACGGCAAGGAGGCGCAGCCAGGCCAGGAAAGCTTGGGCTCGTTACGAACATACCTTCGGAGACCATCAAACACAGCTGGGCATCATGCAACTCCCAGGGGAAATCGTCCCGCTGCCTCCCATCTGGAGATGAAACAGAGCAGGGAAAGAGGGGTAAGAGAGGTACAGGAATTAAGGTAAGAAGCCTCTCAAAATCAGTTAATGGCAGAGCTAGGGCTAGGTCCTTGTCTCAGGTTCTTGCTCAGCACACTGTCTACCAGGGCAGGCAGCCCTCACGGTGCTGTGGTGACCCCAGGACATCCTCCAAGACTTGCTGAAGGAAAATGACCAGGAATATACAGAGAGAGGGCGACTCTGAATTGTCCTGGTGCATCTTAGCTCCCATTTGCTTGCTGACTAAAGGATTGCGTTGCCCTCCAGCCGCTTCTGGTTGTACTTCAGATGTCTGCCACATCCATCCTGTGGGCAGAGGGAGACAACAGCAGTGCAGAAAATTTACGTCCTGGAGCAGAAAGAGAGGAAGACAGGACATAAATGCCCAGAAGGTAGAAAGTACTTTACGAAGGGATATACTACATACCACAAACTAGCAAATAAGAAGCCGCTAGCAAAGAAAAAGGCAGAAAGGAGACTTTTTCTGCTTGTCTAAAGACAGACCTAGAGTAAAGGCAAGGATGCCCGTGACTCCTGGGTTCTGCAACTACCCTCAGCTGATTTCTTGCTAACTTTGTCCTGATTCAGCATTAACAGTTGTTGCCAGCTCCCATAAATGTATCATCTCCCGTATGAGACATGGCACTCGAAGCCCAGCTCCAGCCCTATTACCCAATAAGCAAAAAAATATGTGTTGTCGTAAGGTTTTATCACAGCTGGTCTCAACCAGGATGCTCAGCAAAAAAACCGCAAGCCGGTTGGTGCAACACTGTCTCTCTTAGCATGCAGAAGGCAAACGACTGCAGGAATGTTTTATGTTTCTGTTCCATCCCTGAAGTTTCCTGTTGTTTAGAAACCTCCTGGATACAAGAGAGAGATGAATGATTGATATGCCAGCCTTGGGAAGGAAAAGCAGGGCAAGATTAGAGAAAGGGAAGGGACCTTTGTCTGGAGAAAACTGTATAAAAAAAGCAGGACATTCGGTTCCCAAGGAGCCATACACAATAAAGAGAAATCAGACTACCGTGGTCGGTGTGGTTTATAAACTGCTAATCGCGGGTGATTCAGCGCATACCTCTGGCTTCGCTGTGTGCCAGGCTGCGCGGCGGCACGTGGGGAGCTGCCCTCCAGCGCAGGCAGTGCTGGGGGGCACACGCCACCCCCCCCAAAACACCGGTCCCACCGCGCCAGCCCCGCGGCCGGGCTGACGCTGAGGAGCTGGGTGCAGGTGGATTGCGCGTCTGCAGCGGTGGTCCGGGTGTGCAGCTGGGACTGCATCCCCGGGCTAAGGCACCATGGGCACCCATGGAGGCAGGGGGGTGCAGGCAGGGGCCCGAACACACAGGCCGTCTCTGCTGATCCCCGTGCCTCAGCTGCAGGGATCTCAGTAGGGTTACTGCAAGTGCCATGCACAGTCTCCAAAGCGCCCATATTCATCAGTGGGGCCTTGCCAGTCATCTTTCATCAGTGCGCCAAGCCCTCGGAGGCTGCTCTCCCACCCAGGCCCCCCCTTCCAGTGGGGGGGAGAAGGACAGGCCCCGTGTGTCAAGCTCATGAGAAAAACAGCCACCCAACCATGGAAAAAAAAAAAAAAAAATCAGACGCAGAGTTGGTCTGCAAAAGAACATTTCAACTGAAAGAACCCTCCAGCAGGTGCATCCCCCTAAGGCAATACCACTGTGCCCTCACCAGGGTCTCTGGGGTTAGGACACGGGAGCTGAGGAATTCATCTGCCTTGTCCTGTGATGAATCTCATTTATGGTTTGATTAGCCCCATCAGCTGGGCCAGAGCACGCCTGCACGATTGCCATGTGTGGCATGACACCTACTTCTCTAAAGATCCTATATATGGCTCACCACCGGCCACTTCCCCCTCAGCTGCACAGGCTGAAGGCAGGCGGAAAGTTGCAAAAAAACACTTGCTCACTCTTCTGCGTAATTATATCCACGCTGTTCTTAGAAAGTAGAGAGTCACACTCCAAAACTCTGCGGCACGTAAAGACGTACCTGTGGCGCTCGTGTCTTCCCACTATCACACCTTTGAAATTCCAGAGCAGCCGCAGGGGCAGCGGCTGGACCGTAGGAAGCAGAAAGGGGACCCACTGAGCTGCACGGGGGTCACCCCCCTCTGCCTTTGTCCTGGAAGGCCAAAACGAAAATCAGTCAGACTTGAGATACCCATGGATGATGGTTGTAGATGGAGAATGACTGAAAGGTGCTGTTTGCCCGGAGATAGAAGCGGAGAATGGATCTTTCAGCCCACTGGCAAAGCCAAACAGGAGAGGAGCACAAGGGGGAAGGACTGCCTGAAGTGGACCCGAAACATGTGTCAGTTTTGGGTTGGGGTGTTTGGGTTTTTTTGCAAAACTGAAACGTTGGAGGAGGAATCTTTGAGTTGAAGGCTGTATTTATGAAGCTTTCTTCATAAGCTTTTAATGTCATTCTCAAGCAGTTTCGATAAAATTGAAGTAAATCTGAAACAAACATTGGTTTTGAATAATGGTATTGAAAGGCTATCTTTAAAATGTCAACATTAAGTGTTTCAATGTTTTCAGACTTGTTTTAACTACAATAATTCATTTCCTTTTACAGCAATTTTGCATTTATCCTAAATACGTGTTCACCAGTGGAAAAAAAAATGTGGCTGAAAATTATTACCCTGCATTATTTACCAGTACAAATTTTTGCATGAAAAAAATCTTACCAAAAATAATATCATCTGGTAAATGATTTGATTGGATGCTGCTTATAAGGATGGACAGGAGTCAGAAAGTACCGTAACATCCCTAAGTCCAACAGTTGGCAAGAGTGAATGGAAACCTCTTCCTATAATAGGATGAAAGATGTTTTAGATTTGCGTTGGCCTCCAAGTCCATAAGTAAGATAAGGAGCCCCCTTGACAGCACAAAACCAGGGTAGTCAGTAGCCAGTTTAAAAAATAACAATTGTTGGTCAAGAGTTTTCAACAATTTGCCTGACTTTTACACTAGCTATTTATTTTCCTTCTCAATTGAAAATATGGAAGAGCAACGTGGATAATGAGTGTTTGACTTAGTAACTCTGAGAACTGCCTTGGAGTATGTTTGGTTATATAAAACAAGCACCTGCATCCATTGTGAAAGAGTCTTTAATCAAATCGTTTGTTTCCAATTTGGCTTTTTTTTTTCTGCAGTGCTGGTGCCCCTTGTCACTCTGCGTTGGCTCATGGTACCACCTTTTGCCCCGCCATGAGAGCGCATCTCCTCCAGGCTGGAGGAAGCAGCCAGCAATGCCAGCAGCCGGCCTGAACACCTAACCACCCTCCAGCAACTTCATCTGCAAGCTCTCCAAGAGCCTGACCACAGGGACCCGGTGTCCACAGAGTGGGATGCAGCGGGACCCACAAGCGCAGCATCTCTGCTCTTCAGTCTGAGGTCTGACACACTCATCACCTGTTGACCCTATGCATCCCCCCCCTGCAGCCAGGGTTTCCCCTCGCCTCCCAGCAAGGCCTCCCACGCAGCAGCGAGAGGAGGCCATGGGTGCTCATCTGCGGCCCCAGGAAGGACAAGCCAGGACCAGCCGCTTCTCCTGATGAAGATAAACGGGGCCGTGCAGATCAGCAGACGACTATCTGGGGTGTCCATCACGTGCCACTCGATTAGCTGTAATGAGCTCTGGATGAGCCTGCACGGAGGAGTTGTGCTGCTTAATTTGTTGGACTGGTCGGGCTTGAAGACGGCAGAGGAGGCAGCAGAAGCACGGCGGAGCATGCCTAGCAAATCTGCGGAGATAGCGGCTGGTAATTAACTCTGTGTGTTTATTTGGAAGGGGGGCCATGCAGAGGAAGGGTTTTAGCCCCTGCCATCATGCGCCTTCAGTTTCCCGCCTCATCCTCGCAAAGCGACTTTTCAGACATGTTTCTAAAGCAGCTGCCATCATTTCTGCATTTCCATTTAAATCCTGCCCCCCACTTTTTGGTGCACGGTTTGACTCTGACTTGTTTCCCCACTTTGAGGTTGCCGTACCCTCGGCAGAGATTTCCATCCTGCCCCCGCGGCACAGCAGCCCGGTCGGCACGGCAGTCCTGAGATATTTTCTGAAGCAACTCTGGGTTGCAGCACTAAACCGCAAACCATCTCAAACATGCCCAGAGCAGACCAGCATGCTGCGGGGATATGCCGAGAATTAGATCCCAGAGAAATTCCAGCATGCAGACACACAGGAGAGAGCAAATAAGTCCAACCGCATCTGGCATGTGGACAGCACAGGCGAGCTTATCTCTTGCATTTTATAATGAGAAGGTGATGGGCCAGATCTCCAAAGGCATTTAGGTGCTTCGACATTTAACCTTCCACTGATTCCAGTGGGAGGCCCACAAGGAAATTAGGTGTCTAATTATGCTTGGAGGTCTGGCCCTAGAGCTCTGCTTTCCCACATTGTTTATTTCTGCATCGTTTATTGCTGCCCATGAAGACAGTAGACACCATCTTCTCTGCCGCTGGGCTATCTAGGTAGCATGAGTTAGTGCTGTGAGACCCTGATCCCAGTCTCTCAACCCACCTTCAGCTCAAAGCTGTCTGTGCATGGCCATGTTTTCTTCCTGTCCATAGACCCCATTGGAACTGCTTCATCACATTTTTGGTGCACACACGGTGTGGGCATGGGAGGGAAGAATGGGGACAACAAGACAAGAGATGACAGCTCAGCAAAGGGCTCAGTAGAAAGTGTTGGGCTTCAGCATGAGCTTCACCCATGGACAGAAGCTGCAAACACCAGAGAAGAAGTCTGAGACATGTCGCGCTCACACCCCTTCTTTGCAAGGCATCTTTGGCAATGTTGATGGCAGAAGGTGTGCGGCAACAACTGTGAGCAATTGGGACAGTCAGCCCAGAGCCCCCATATTCTGAAGAGAGGCAGGAGGTGGAAAATCTCCCCAAGCAGCTGGAAAAAGCATACGGACATGAGGAGATGCCAAAAGGCATCTTCTACCCCTGGTTGGTTTCACTGAAGAACCACGTATGGACTCTACCCAAAGTCCTTCCACGACCCCACAAAACCTATGCTAAGGGAAGTGCAAATATCTCCTCTGCCTCTTTAGTACCACCATCCTTTCCCAGTTACAACCTGTGTAATGTGAGCACTCTTTCATTGGTTAACCATTCCTGGTTAACATGAATGGTGATCTGGTAGCCTTCTTGACTTGTACAAATACATTGTCACCGCTCTACCTGTACGTATGGCCATCGTGCGATCCCCTTGTGCCTCTACCACCTGTCCTGGCCTTGGTGGGTGGTGAACCTCCTAGGCCGAGCATGGCTGGCACAAGAGGAGAGGGGTTGTCCCCAGGGGGATGATGACCACCCCTCCAATCTCTTCATTTCAGAGCCCAAGTCAGGCAAAAAAGACTGCCTTATTGCAGGGGTGTAGCTAAGTCCCCCCGCGCCCCACAGGAATCGGCCTCAAATTGTTGCCAAATTCTTCACGGCTACTTTGAAATGAGCAAAGTCTGGCAACAAATTTCGACTGCGTGCCCGGTGTGGTGTGGGGGCATTTGTGATTTCAGAGAGAGAGTCGGACGAGGGGACAGGCTTATCTGAAAAAGGTCTAAGTATTTCCTACGGCAGAGTTTGTAGCTGAGGCCTGTTTCTGATCACGTCATCGGTCCCTACAGTTGGATGCTTTCCTGGTTCCAGCAGTGGCCGAGTGTTCAAGTCTACCAAAAGAAAAAAAAAAAAAAAGAAAAGAAAAAAAAAGAGAACATTAGAGAATAAATTCACTCCTTGTGAAATAGAGGTCAGTAGAGTTACGCCAGGGAGGAATTTGGACTGAGATACCCGGACTTTGATACTATATTTTAAATAGTAAAAATATTTTCAGTGGACGGGGAACTGTAAGAGGTTTATAAATGCAAAAGAGAAGAAAAAAAAAACGGTGCTGCTCCCCCGCAGCCTCCTAAAAATAGCAAATTACACACCTAATAAATGTATCAGCAGCCCATGAAATTGACAGCCTGAAATTGAAGAACAGACCCGTTTTGTTTGGAGAAATAGTCTTTAAGAGTGTGGAGGTGAATTAGAAAAATAGCAACTGACATTAAGAGTGTAAGATTAATTCGACCGAGCTTTAATTGAGACAGCCTGAATGAGCCAGAAAAAAGAGAAAAAGGGAGAGGGAGAGGATCCCAGCTCTGTCTGGCTCCATAGAAACTCCACCTACCATGTCCTTTCAGCTGGAGCTCGAGTTACAGCATTACATCATCCCAAAAACGTCCCTTTGGCTGATAATTCCCTGGGAGCCGGGCACCGATGCTGCGCGCAGGGTTACAGATGCGGCCGCCGGGTGCAAATTCACCCTTTTGGGTCTATCGGTTGGGGGAACGGGCTGAGGGCCGCCCTCGGACAACCTTCAAAACCCCTTCCCAGGCCAGAGACTGGGGACCGCTGGGGCCACCAGCTCTTTGGGACCGTGTCCCCACCATCCCGTCCTCGCACCCCACAGGGCCGCCGCGTTGCCGCCCCGGCTGTAGCTTTTCCTCACAGCTGGAGGAGCTGGGACTCGCTGGAGCTGGCTGGACAGGGGGTGGGGAGGCGGGGGGGGAAGGCGTTATTTATATTTCAGAACAGATCCGCGTACTCGACAAACCCTGAAATCCTGAAGCCTGTAAAAGCATTAAGCAGGCCATCCTGACCGTCAGCCTCGCTCGGATTTCCTGGCTTAAACAAGAAAGTCCTTCTCGTAAGCAAGGAATAAGCTCTTGCACAGGCAATATTTCAAAAGCCTTGCTACTACTGAGTAAATAAATGTGCGTAGCAGATACAATAAACATTTTCTTCTGTTCTGAAATCAGATCTGCAGATCCCAAATCCCCCTGTGCTGTGCAGACTGTAATTACAGGATATGTTAAATTTTCTTTATAGTCAGCCCTGATGGTTGTTAAGTGACCGCACCGCCCAGTACAGCACCCCTCTCTGGTCTGCTACCATTCGTAATGAAAACCAGATGTTTGTTTAAAGTTAATAATCAATACAGCACTCATCCCGAGTCAAGTAGGGCTAAACATTTGCTTAGAGAAGCCATGTCAGAGCCGCGATAAGCAGGGGCTTGGTGCAGCACGCTGCTTCGGACCCCGCTGGGGCGTGAGATAAACCATTCAAATTCCAGAGAGCGAATGCTGGGGACGGGGTCGGGGAGGGGGAGGGTGGGGGGGTTGGCCTGAGTCACTGCAAGTAACCAAAGCAACTAAAAGAAATGGAGCTCCGGCTCCATCCAGAGTGACCCGGATCCCTGATGGGTGCCACAGCCCTGCTCCCAGCCCGCTGCGTGCTCCCAGCAGGGCCAGAGTCCTGCATTGCGCTGGCTTCTCTTTGGTAAGCAGATCTGGATTGAATGAGAATATACGCAAATGGAAGCACACAATGCAGTTGGAAGCCACGGTGCTGATAGGTGATGAGTAGAGGCAGCGGGAGCTGGCGGAGAATAGGGTACCCAGCATCTCAATCGCAGTCGACTGAGGCCACGGCTGAAGTTCTCTGAGCTTTTTAAATCCCAGGTGAATTGAATAATTTACTGCTGGGTTGGACAATGAGATGGAGGAACTCCTAGGGATAACTTTTCATGTGGCCCACACTCCTTCTCACAGCTGGCAATATTCGAGCCTCCGTCTCCGCAAATGGATGCTGAGGAAGAGCGTTGGGAATGCTGGTGGGAACTCCAGGTGGAGGGAACTCCAGCTGACCTGCCCTGCCCGCATCTTTCCTAACTGGGTCAGAGCTGTCCCAGTCCAAACATGATTTGAAAATTAATAACGGGAGAGTGATTTGCTGTTGCTCCAGTACTCTGCTCATTGTTTGCAAACAGATGGATGGTCAAATCCTTTAAGTTTCCTGTGCTGCAGGTATAAATATTTCAAAGTGGACCAAGTTATTTTTTTTTTCACTCTTTGCTGTTCAGTGGTCTCCTTGTCAAATGACTCAACCACCCAGCCCAGGAGCTGAAACAGCGCAGTGTGACTCAGCTGCCCATCCTGCACCCTCCCCTTTCCCCCCTCCACTCCCAACCCTCGCTCGGAAGGGCTAGACACCATCATATAAGCTTAGCTGGAATACCCACCACACCTTACTTCTGTATAGCAGTACCATGATGAATACCAAGTGAATTTGAGAGAGTCCTGAGACCTAGTGTTTTGCCTGATGGTGGAAAGAAAAAAAATTTCTTGATTTAGCCTGTTCTTTTCTAACACTATTTAGCAGCAGAAGCCAAATGCTCGCCTACAGCCTAACCCAGTGACAGCAGTCACTGCTCAAATATTCTGGCATAAAAGAGACTGAAGTTCTAAATTCTAGGCTTTCCCTAGGAAAACTAACAAGTAAAATGACAAGAAGGAATGATGAGGAAATGTATATGACTCACAGAATCATAGAAATTTTGGTTAGAAGGGACCTCTAGAGGTCATCTAGTCCGACTTCCCGTTTGAAGCAGGACTATCACCAGCAGTGTTTCACTGAGGCTGTATTTCAGGGTATGATCTGTGAGTTTCCTCCATCCTCTTTTCTTTCTCTCTTTTTTTTTCAATTTTGGCTTGCAACAGCCTTTTCAAAACCTTAAAATTTAGTTACATTTCATATCTACCCCCTTGGCTCATGTCAACTCACATGATTGGGCTGAACAGTTTCCATGAAAATATTTGTGTAAAGGAAGTGGGCAATCCCTAAGTTCTTTCAAGGCTTTTCTACCCTAAATAAAAGTCTTTTCTCCCTTAAGCAAGACACCTACTGAACTGAGGTGCCATCCCCACTGTCTCTGGCAATAGGATCGTGCAGCACCTGAGCTGAAATCCGAGGAAGGGCAGGAGGATTACAATTCATAAGATGCAGGGCGACCTACAGCAGCTTCACTTTTTATTGTGCAAGTACGGAAAGGGAGACACGGGAAATCAGAAACACTCACATGCCAGTTCTACTTCTGCGCTGTGCTGAGTTGTTAACTTCCCTTCTTCCTCAGAACAGAAATCCCCAAGTTAAAGTACTCATTTAGAGTTACCCAGAAAAGCTGAAGATAGATTTGGATCTTGTTGAAAGCCGCTGTTTTGTAACAAGCCAGAACCAACCCTCTTGGCTTAAAAAAAAAACACCCTCCATTCCACTTAAAACAGGTTCAGTAAATGATCTGTGACCAAAAACAAAACCAAGTACTAAAAGCTGGATAAAACCGCCTATCTCACCTCCAAATTAAATGAATCTGACCGGCACACCATGCACACCAAAGCATTCCTAGAGCTCCGCGGCTCATGAATGTATCAAAAAAGGCATTTATTAAAAAACAGTCCATTTGAAATCATACCAATGGTGAGCTTTTCCAAAGAGGATTCATCTGCATTCCCACGTCATACCACGCCTATGGAGCTACAGTATCCTAATACGTTGCATCGTCTCTTCTTCCCCTATATGACCTGACTCCAGCGCGAAAAAAAACAAAGCCTAGCTCTGGCTAGCGCTACAAGGAAAGAGATGGCCCCAGAAGCGGTTGCCATGGGTCTGTGTCCTCAGGACTAGTTTGCATGGCAGAGACACCCCCACAGCAGGCATCTGTCCTGCTCCTGATCTCTGTGTTGGCTCGGAGGTCCCTCAGCAGAGCGGTGTTTGTCCGGAGAGGGCAGGGCTGGGACCACCGTCCCTCTCCTCGACCTTTCCCGGTAGCCGAGTTAGGTGGCCCAGCTGCTGCGCGGCCCCAGCTTTCACCACATGTTGTCTACAGATGCCTAAAAGCTGGGCTTCTTGATGCCTAATTCCCAAGCCTTGCCTCAAGCAGCCAAGTCAGCCACACCGTATAACGCTGTCAAAATAGCAGTCCGGTGTCAGCCTTTGTGCCCAAAAAAACACCTTTCCCTGGGACAAAAAGCCCCCAGTTTGGGTTTTCCTGTGACCTGCATGGCCACAGCGCTCCCATTGCTCTCAGGAAAAGACTGGATCCAGCAGCGTATTGTCATCTAAAATCTTCTCTCCCTGGAAGAGATACTGCTTTTTCTTCTTTTTTTTTTTTTCTTCCCTTTTTCTTTCCCCCAGCTTTGTAAGGAATCCTGTTCCCCGGTCTCCGCTGTCTTGGCACCTTCCAAGCAAAATCTGACACTCAGGAATAGATCCTCTTTTTTTTCAAATAATAAATGGAAATACATTTTTGTTGCAGCCTTCCAATCCGCACAGGCGACACTGTCAAAATGCTCTGAACTTTTTTTGGAAGCAGCAGATGACTACAGCTGGTTAGCACAATTATAGCCGTTGTGTAATGCTTGGATCCTCTGTTGTTTCATTCATTCTATTCATCAAATTCTTCATTATGCTGTGCGGGAAGATCTGCCTGATGGTAAATTTACATTTTTTCCTATGTTGCTGTTATTTTTCATAGTTAAAGGGACACTGGCAAGTGACACATCACTTTTTTAATGTCGTTTCAAAAGTTGTTTACCCTGTAATTTACAGTATCCTCTTAGAAGCCAGAAGAATGGAGAGCTTGAGCAATTTGGCATTTCCTCACTCTTGTATATTGATTTTTTTTTTTTTTCGCTGTGGGCTGGAGGAAGCTCAGACACTTTCTACTTAGAGTGGTTCACAGTGGACTTAAGCACAGAGACTACTGATTTTCACAGCACTCCCAGAGGTAGGTAAGTATTATCCGCAAACTATCCCTGTTTTACAGGCAGGAGGCAAGCAGCCCTTGCAAAGACAGGGTCAGAGCTGTGCCGAGTCCTGTACGGAACCATCTCTGTCCCAAACAGGGGATTTGGGGAGGAAAGAAGGACCTGCCCTAGAAACTCATCCTCCAAAGGGCTCGTCCACCCCGGAGCATGAGTGAGTTCTCCTTGTCCTGCCACCGCAGCCGCAACCATCATGGTCCTCCTACCCTGGTGGGAGGAACAACCAGGCAGGCCCCAAAGATGCCCAGTCCTACCAAGAATGGGGTGAGGAAAAAGGGCAACAAAGTTGATCTCTCTCCCTTACGTCATCCATGATTGTAGCAAGGCAAGGTGCTGAAGTTTAATTCTTGCACACATCGGTTTTTTTATAGTACGCAATATCACCCACATCACATCAACGTGGGATCACAATAATAAAATAGCCGCTGACGCTGATATTAATTTTTGATTCTGTGAAACCACCACTATATTTGCGCTTTCTCAATTTTTTTTTTCAAGGTAGAAAATCAAATCGTGTTCAGTTTTCAAAAACAACTCTTCCTTTTTCTGTTCTCAAGATGTGATTTTCGCGAGATTTTGAAGAATATTGACTTTTTGTGTCTCAAGGTTTTCACTGGAAAAGTGAAGGAATGCGTGAAAAACAGTACATTTCTAAAAGGATTGTGATACTGTCGTAAAAAAAAAAAGAAGAATAAAATAATGGGATGACACTGGAGGAAGAAAAAGGGAAGAAATATAGTTTACAGATGTTGTTCCTTATTTTTCTTCCTCTTTTTGGTCTTTGTATATTAAAAATAAACAAGTGAACCAAAAATAAGATAGAAATGTTTGAGTTTTCGTAGCTCCCCTCTATGCAATTTTCTTTTATTGTTCCTTTTCTTTCCTTTCTCGCCATTGTTCCATCCGTAGGACTGTATACTTAAAATCCATCCGAGTAATTAGGTTAGTGAGAACAGCAGAATTTCATTAGGCTGGAATAGAAAGTGGCTTCAACGAGCGCCAGCGTTTCCACATGACCCAGGGGGTGGGTAGAAGCACGGTGTCACCCAGCATCAGCCCTTGAGCATCGGGGGACCGATGAGCCTGAGCTGAACCCTCCAGACCCCAGATACACCTTGCTGTGCTGCACGAAGCAGCCGTCCTGCACAGTGACAAGTAGTCGCCAGCAGCGTTCCCGGGTTCCACTGCAATAAAGATTATTTACGCACCGTGACTGCTAAGTGCTACTAAACACAAAAACAAATGACACTATAGTCTCAGACCACTAAATTTGTCTCTCTGCTGCACATATCCCTTGCTTTCCCTTTGGCTGCCTTTTTGCTAGCTGTAAATTGCATAATTCATTCTCTCGGTTGTTTTATAGTTTTGTGGTGAAATTCAGATTTATCATCATTAAATATTGTTATCGCTGTTTACATAATGACGCAAACTGTCTGAAATGTGTCTCAGACTCAACGCTGACATCTAACCTTAGGAGAAGATGGGACTCTCCAGACCAACCCAGATCCAGCCTACAAGCCAAGTAATTGTGCTGAAATCGGAGAAAACTATTGTAATCCTGGAAGCTGAGAGGGAGGGTCATTACGTGTTTAATTCTGCTTCTAAAAGGCAAAGGTGCAATGCACGGTTTGCCAAGGAACAGGCCATTTAGGGCTTTTAATATTATCAGTTAGCAAGGATTATTTCTTTCCTTCGAAACACAAAGAAACTGAAGATGCTGTAGAAGATGGGACGGTGCCCAACAGGCGTGACAAAAGACCCATTTCTCCTCTGCTTTCTGTTCTCTTCTCAGTCTCTGGTAGGGCTGCAAACTAGAAACCTTTCGATTTTGCGTGGTTATTTCATGACCTGGATGCTGGGTACCTGCTCTCTGTGGTCCAGGAGCTGCCATCCCCCCAATTCAAGACCTGAGAAAGCCACTGGTGGAGCCATGCGTTGGTAACCCCCAAAACGGAGACCACAATGCCCTCCCATGATGGGACGCTGGCTTGGTTTGTAGGTCAGGAGGCAAACGCTGCTCCCCCCAAAATTAACTCCACGTCTTGCCAGACCGGGGTGACCTGCAGGACATTTCGGTTAGCTCTGCTTAAGTCCCGTCAAGGATTAGCAGGTCTCAAGGAAAGCCACGAAGGACTGGGCTGTTGGTCTCTCAGGGCTGTCTCTGCTTTGGCTGGTTCATAATAATGTCATCATGAAAGATTAAGACCCTGCAGCTTGGCGAAGAGGAGCGATAGCGCCATAAATCCCTCTGCTGGGGCATTTCCTCCGGCTGGTTGACTGCACGGCCATTTCAGGCTGCTCTGAAATTAATTTCAACATTCTTGTAGGCACTTATCTCCCCAAAGTGAGATTTCCTGGGAATCGTCGGGGAAGGAATGAAGACAGAAGAAATACGGCTAAACCCTGGCACTTAAGACCTGAGCCCCCTCTCCTTAATGCTCTTGGTGTAAATCAGGAGGAATTCCACTTTCATCAAGGGAATTATGCCGGTGATATACTGTCAGTGAGAGGAGGCTCAGGTGTGAGTCCTTTTAGTTGGGTTTCCTTTATTCGCTTTTACAAAAGGAGACCCTGCAGATGATAGCTGTGCTCCGCTTTTGGGTACCGAAGGTCTCAGGGCAGAGAGGCAGGAGAAGCAGCATGATCGCCCGCATACTTAGACTTTACATGTTTCAGCATCAAGGCTTAGTCACTTCAGAGGGAAATCACAGCCACAGTCGTACTAACTCAAAAATACTTGGAAATCACATGTTCTTTGCTGCAATTAACTGCAAATTGGACCTCCTTCCTATTCAAGGAAGTTATTTTTTTTTTCTTACCTTTGAACAAGTAAAACTCAATCCTGCAGCCTAAAAAAATATGCATCCAAAAAAATATCACGGTTTGCTGTATCTGTTAAGGAATAAGCGATGGGGGCGGAAGGTGGGGGAGGGAACAGCGCAGGGCAACAGACGCAGTACAAAATGCCATCGTGGAGAAAGCCATCTCCCGGTGAATACAACCAGCTGGGTGTCTGGATGCTTTGTAAAATTTTATTGTGAAATGCACAGATGATGAGCACAGCTGCAAAACATCAGGAGTGTTTATCATGGTCTCCCAGAGCGTTCTGGGTGTGTTCCCCCTTTGACACTATTTATGTAGGCTTAACCTAAGCTGATTTCAATGGAGACATCAAAATTGTTTCAAGGTGCATCTTATTATACGCAGGAGAAGCTTGTGCCTGAAGGTTTCTCCCCCTTGTCTTATGTGGTGTTTATCAGCGTGCAAAGGACAACTGAATGAAGAAGTAGCTGATAGCATCTAACTAACTGCCTGCTGTTGCTGAAGCAAATAAAAAACGTTTCTGGCACTCTCACAAGTATTAAAAAGGGGATTAAGCAGATTTTTGGGATGGAATTCAGGCTGAAAAATCTGTAATCCAGCCTTCTGTGCCTAAACATTACAATCGCCTTCATGCAATGGGCCTGAGTCTTCCCAGCGTTACTTATTTTACCTGAATTCAAGTCCCTTCCAGCAACACACCGATGCGATGGGAGAATTGCACGGCCAAAAATGACTTTCCCTGTGTGGTGTGCTTCACCTGCTTGTGGTCCCAAAGGTTTGTACATGGTCAGCTTCATCCCATAACATACGATCATGCTCCAATTCAGGCAGACTGTTCACAGGCATAAATGGTATCATGACTGCGGCACAATCCTGTTATACTGTAGAGGAGGAGACAACGTAAGATAAGAGCCTGTTCCCAGTTTCCTCAGATACCTTGCTGTAAAAAAAACCTAAAACCTAACAATTATTATTAAAAAAAATAATAATAAAAAGAAAGGTTTTCTGTGTGTTTTATACTTCCTGATTTTGGCAGGCAGTGAAAGCAGCGAAATACTCCTAAGGAAGCTGGTTTTGTAAGTTCCGGCCGGTGATGGGGGGAGAGAAGGGGAGCGAGAATAGATACTGACAGCTACCTGCCCAAAGACAGCTTTTTACATTAAGAACTCAAGAAATAACTTAGGAAATGTTGTCGTTGTAAAATGAAATTACACAATTATTAAAAAGCTAAAAAACTTTGTTATAATTGAGCTACATTTCTGGAGGGGGGGGGGAGGGAAGGTAATTAAACCATGGTATTAATCTTAAGGGCACACTAAGACCTTCTGACAGCTTTACTTAGTCTTCATTAAGCATTTTCAAACAGTTCATTGCAAACAGCGTCTGATATAACGGTGAAATCCCCGTGGCGCTGTCACAGACGCAGTGTCAGATTTTAAAAGTGAAGGAGTACTGGGAGAGACACTGTTTGTAATCGCTAACCCAGGTCTCAAAGCTCTTCGGATTGAGCTGTTTACATTGTACTTAGGCGAATTTTTTTTCTCCCCTCCGAGATTCCCAAATTGCTTAACAAAAGTCATGACACCCATTTTTTCACATCAGGGGCTGAAACGCAGAATACGGAAAGATTAGCTAAAAACAGTTTGTCACAAAGCTGGGATTAGAAACCAGATCTTCTAAACGCAATCTCCTACCTAATCAGCAGAGATGACGGCTTCCCGGACCTAAAAAAAAAAAAAATGAAGCTTCCTCCCCGTTCTTCCAGGGTTGCACAGAGAAGGAATTTCGGTTCTTCTGGTCCCGAGAATGGCCTCTTCTGAAGCAAAAAGCCATATTCCCTTCAAAACATCTCAGCCCAGCTCGTCGCCATTGCCACCACAGGCATGGTTACTGGCCAGCCCTTTGCAAGGCAGGTGCTAGAGCCGGCCTATGTGCAACGTCCTTTGATGGCAATAGGCTGGAGGTCAGATCTTCGTGTCTCCTCGCTGTCTGCTTGCAGTGGTACTGCTGATCACAGCGCACTAAAGAGCTAAAGGCAGTCCCTGGTTTTGCTTCAAAACCTCTTACGAGAAGGTTGTAAAAGTTTGAGTGCAAAAGGCACATTTCTGTCCCGGCATAATTAATATTTTATATTTCTGTCTTTGCAAAGTTGTTTTTACAAAGCCAGATATTGGCTGGACCCCAACAGCTCTTATCCCAAATCAAATTTTGCATTTATTTGCACTTCTGTCAGTGGAAAGGAGGAGGTTTTATTAATAGTAGTACTAACGTTCGTATCTGGAATTCACTCCTGGATTGAGAAACTCCTGTGCCAGCATTCAGCCAGGAGTGAACTTTATGATCGTGTTATCAACTCTGAAAACAGGAGATTAAGCAACAGCCGCTGAAGTGGTAACAGATTTTTAACTCTATCAGGATCAGTTGCCCACTCCTCTGTATTGTTTCCCTGCAATATCAATCTCTCACATTTGAAGGCTTTCCCAATGAAGGAGAACCACCGCATAGCATTATTTGTAAAACAGCTCTGTCCTGAAACACGATAGTGCATGAACTCGACCTGATAATTTATGAACTCACAGCTAAGCAAGAAACAGTTCCCCCCATAGCCCAGGGAAAATGTAGTGTAACATGCTAAATCTCTTTTTCAAATATAAAATCATATTGCCATTCAGGTTTGTGGCTTTCTTAAATGTGGTTGTGCTCGGAGAAGTGACTATAAAAATGACACGCTTTTACTCAATGGATCCGCTGTCTTCTGCAGGAAATTTGAGTCAGATATGTTTCATTTACTGACAAAAATAATACCTTGTTTTTGTATTTTCTACTCTGCTAGCAGCATAGAAACTATACGGCCCTGGGAAAAGTAGCCAGCCTTCCTCTGGTTCACGCACCATCAACGGTACTGGTAATTAGTTTTAACCACGGAGTTTTGATTGCCTGTGCAAAGAGATTATGTTGACTTTCATATCCAGGGCTGGATCTACTGAGCTACCGGCTAGAAAAACTGGGCCACTTTTTCTGCTGATACGCAGCTGGAAATCTGACCCGTCCCCTTCTCGCCGCCTGCCCTCCTTGAGCACGGCCCTCTGCTCGATGGCGATGGCCCCTCACAGCAGGCTTGGACCTGGCACATGTCCCTGCCTGAGAGGATGAATTATGCCCTGGGACCGGACTCTCCGGCTGGGTGAGAAAACGCTGTGCTTGGGAGCTCGGGTAGACGAGGGGATACAGGCTCCTGGCTCAACCCAGCCGCAAAATAAAATACGTGCCCGTGAACCACTGGGACATCCAGCTGGTAGATCATCTAGGTGGCAAATGCTGGGGTAAAACAAGTCCCCCTGCACAAAATGATGATCGGTCTCATTTATAACGAGCTGTGCAACAATACGGGCATGTAACCAGTACTAAGCGGGGCCAAATAACCTCCCCGCGCCATGCCACCCCTCCCATTGACGCAGTCTTGCCGTCACCTCCCCAGCCACCAGCGCTCTCTCTCCCACATCTGCCGCGCATTCGGCTATTTTTGGAAGGATTTAGCCGACAGGTGGACTGCACCACCAGGGCGCTTCATCTGGTCCTGGGTCCCTTTGTTTACAGTGCCAAAGCAACTCAAAATGAAATTAATCCCTTCAAACAGTTTCCAGATTACACGATCTTCGAGCTGCAAATGAAAGCCACGCTGTCACCCAACAATCCAGCTGTTTGCTTCCAGCACTGGAAATAACCGTGCTGGAAGCAGACAAGAAAGCTTTCAAGTCAGCCCGTTGTTCACCGCGAGAGATGATGAAGCTGCAGTTGCCTCACATTTTCCAGCGAAAGCGAAGCAGGAGGCTCCCATCCTGATGGCCCAAGTTACAGGAAGGGCAGTTCTGCACGGAAAATTCACATTTGCTGCAAGCAAATACGTTCTACACGTGGCATTTTGCGCGGAGAACGTGGCGAGCTGACGCTGCAAAGCTGAATGTCAGTACCCCTCCCGTCAGGTCGAGGGATGGTATCAACGTTTGCCAAACCCCTTTGCCAACCATAAGAGCTTTTTGCAATTTCGGTGTCAGGTGTGAGTACGTCTGTGTGGATCCACTCTCATAGGCTGTGATCAAGGACTAAATTCAGATCCCTCTACAAAACGTTCAATCTGCAACCGAATTTTTCCCGTTCTGGTGATTTCATGCAGTGTTTGACATTAAAAACAGCTGTCTTAGGTAGCTAATTCCACTTGTCCCCAATATTTCATTATGACAAATGGGATGTATTTCCATCACTTATCATAAGATCAACACTGAAGCCAAGCAAGTGCTGGCTTATTTATTGTCAGACAGGGGATAGATGGTCTTAAGTGCCTCCCTTAATAGGGATGATTCCTTAACAAAGACTCTACTCACAGGTTGAAGTGTCCATCTTCAGGTTTTGTCCATCCATCCATCCACCAAGTTTTGTTGATCAACCTCATCACGGTCACATGCAAAACTAGTTTGTTCTGGCCGACCCAAATACAGCAGTAAAACAATGACAATTTTAAAATTTTTTTCTCACTTGTTAGCAGTCATTCATGCAGTTTCCTTCCCTTGATCTGAAAGCGCCGAGTGTGACGGTGTGGCCCTTCCTCCCTCTTGTTGTGTGGGGTTTACACCACCAGCACGGCTTGTCCTCACTTATCCACTGTATTTGCAGGGAGAAAGAGGGCTGAGCAGGGGCAAACACACACAAAAACGCTGCTTTTGTTCCTGAGGGGCCAGGGCCAGGCGAGACCGGTGGAGCCGAGATTGCCTGTGGGTCCCCATCCGCCTCTCCTACCCCTGCATCCCCTTATCCCAAGACCAGCTCTGAGACGGCCTCATACAGCCCCGTACTGCAATATTTTATTTCGGCCACGCTCGAGGAAGAGACTTCCCTTACAAAGGGCTTCCCCAATATTTGCTGTAATAATTAGCAGGCACGGGGCCCGCGCTGGCCAAAGGCGAGTTTGCATGAGCGGCGCTGCCGCCATCGCCCCGATAAGCCCCGACCTGGTGTTGTTTGTACTTCTCAGTCACCTTTATTTGTTTAAGAGGCCAGACAAGGCAAACACTTGTGATGCCTTGTTTATTCTGCGGCTTTCACTGGGGCATATTAAACTCATCATTACTTCATATAAGCTGGAGATAGGCATTTTTTCGCTGGCAAGTGTTGACAGTAAGTAACAGACACTCTGCCACAAGGTAACATGTTTATATACTGGTGCGAATGCCTGGTGGATTTTATCCCTGTAAAACTATCACAGATAAAGAAGCTACTATCAGATAAGTGACTATAATAAATGGCCACAATTAGTGCTCTGCTGATGAGACTACTCGGTGGTCCCTCTGCTCTGTTTTGGACAAACCCCAGGCTCCGCTTGCTTAGTATAAATGGAGACAAGGACCATTTAAAATAACATCAGCCTCTCCTGATTTCTGGGGGCGTTTTACCAAAATACCACCGTTAACTGAATTGAAATCTCCCTGCATTTATCTTCAGAGGACATACAAATTGGGAAAATTAAATCAAACGTAAAGTAAAGATGTCTGTTTGTGGTGTGTCTAGCCACATACTATGGCTACTTGCAGGTTTCCCTCATTTTAAAGATTTTAGGTTTAACTGTGGCTTTTGGTCCCAGTTGGCATTAGCACTCACCAGCCTTTCGTTTCAATGGCACCGGAAACAACAGCAAGAGTCAGGGATTTGGGGAGACACTGGCGTGAAGCTGGCCATGCCCCACCGTAGGTGCCCGCACCCCGATGCCTGCCAGCGGGAGCAAGGGATGCCCGGGACCCAGCGCTCCCACCCTCATCCCAAAGCCTGGGTGACAGCAGTGCCTCCCTCCTTGCCCTGAGTGCTCCCAGGAGCTTGCTGAAGGAGGATGAGGACCGCAACTAAGGCAGTGCCGCCGTGGTGCAAAGTTGGGGGTGGCAGAGGTGGTGGTGGGTGCAGCGCCCCTGGGGACAGCTGCTCTCCACTCTCAGCCTGGCCCCAAACCTTCACAGCAGTCCAGAGGGCCTGATATGTCTCCAGGCATCTGCCTATATTCTGCATATATTTATATTTGTTTTGCACTCATTGCCCCTCCGAAGTCAATGGATTGACTCCCAACAAGAGGCAGGTCTCCAGATGAAATCCTTTCCACTAAACAATCAAACCTCTCCCCAAAACATCCACCCATCACATACAAGATACCATGACCACCACCCCCATCTTTGCCAGCCAGAGAACTGGAGCATTGCAATGAAAGAGGCAGTGCCAACCCTGGGGCTGCACAGAGCCAAGCCCTACCAGAGCAGAGCTCCACATCCCCCTGGTACCCCACCGGTAAACATGATGACACCCAAGTCGTGCTTGTGGGCTGCAGCAGCAAGGGGCTGTTGTATCAGCTGCAGCCTAATCCCTTTTCTCTTCGTTAACAGCCCTTGTTTGTAAAGTAAACTCATGTCGCTTCATGAAGCGATCTTACAGTCCCTGTTCTACAGGCATCTCTCTTGACATCCAGCCGGATCTCCTTACAGCCAGGAGTCAGAAATGAGAGCCTATACTTTAAGCACTTTTGCTGAAAATGTCTTTAAAAGACATTTATACTCCTGCACAGCCTTGTCATTTATAGAATGACATGTATTTACAATGGACTGCTTTTACATATAAATATGTGTGTGTATATATATATGTACACACTCAAATACATATACATATGTATATATACATACGAATGTGCTGAAAGAGATTTCCGACATACTTTTACTCTCATTAAAATAACGATAATAGAAAAGCTCAAAAGGATTGGTTGTAAAACATGGGCTGTAATCCTCTTCAGTTATTTTTCATCTGTTAACTACACATTTTGTTTATATAGTGTCAAAATGGCACCATCCAGCAAGGCCGAAGATGTCTCCTGATGTATCTTCTACCCCCGCCTGACAGGCAGTGATTTTTTTCAGAACCAGCTAGTGGAAAAAGCTCTTGTGTAAAAGCATTCTCCTACTGGGGTTTATACTTCTACTTTGATTTAATATTTCCTAATAACAGTTTCAGGGGAAATTTCGTTGAATGGTAGAGGAACCCCCACATACGCGCTCCACCCCAGGAATTAGGTGATTGTGCTCAGTAGGATTTATGGTGGTTCTTTGTATTCCCATTGACAGAATATCTCATAAACTTAGAAAAGTTATGCAGGCATCAGTGTGTTTACCTTTTCATGAGCTTAAAGCTGATTTATTTGACCTTCTAAAAATAGGATAATACTTCTTGTTGAAAACACCATGGAATCCAGATTAAAGGAAGACTGTCAAGTAGTTCAAGCCCCATATCTGAGCTGCCTTTAACTATTATAATTTGAGAACAGTGTTTACTTAATTCAGCTGAAAATCAGTATAAGATGCCTGCCTATCTATACATATGGATGTATCAATTTATACGTGTTTTCATGTAGACCACTTGGAGATCTTTGCATGTGCTAAGCCCTGGGGCGCTCCGGAGGAAGAGCGACTCCGGGGAGATAACACATTGTAATAAGTTTCTCCATTGTGAACACTGCTTTAAGACACTGCAAAACATCCACATGGGGCTTTGCACCAGAAAGGCAATGATAACTATTTCAGTGTAATTACACCGGTAAGAATTTCCTTAGAGAAAGCACGGCCTCAGAGCAGAGCAAGTCATTTTCCTCCCCACCCACCCCACCCCCCCCCGGGTAATTTGTCCACATAAGTCACCATTTGTTGGTTCGCATTTGTGAATGGGTTGTGTGCACGAGGCGGAAATCTTCTCTGCGTTAGCTATTTACAACGATTTACAAATTTCGTTAAGTGCCCCTTGACCTGCCGAGCATTTGCACGCCGCCGCGTTGTGCGAGTCGTGTTGATGGCAGTTATGCCAAGCCCATTGCACTGCTCCTGGTCAGCAACGGTTACAATTAGCCGGTACAGTACAAATCACAAACATACAAATCCAGTTCCTCTGCCGGGAATTTCCAAGTAGCCCAGTCTAAAATCAACTTTTTTTTTAGCGTTCACGGCAACAGCAACTCACAAATTCAAAAAGCAAATGAATGGGAAAAATCAATAAGAAAAAACAATTAATTCCCCCTCCCAGCCTGGCCCAGGGCTGGATTGCATACCAATAGACATGGAGAGTTAATAGACCCATTTATTTCGCAGTATCAATTTCAGCTGTGACAAATGAGCGACAGATACTTACATGAGACCCCCAAATCCGTTTATCTGTGGCATCCAATCTCATTCCGTGTACACAGCGGTATTACCAGCCTGCAGGTAATTTAAATAAATCCTTTCAAGTGAAATGATCAATTCCATTGAAGTCTATTTTTGAAGACTACAAAGACTGGGGTCCATAAATGAATGCTATACCGAGGGAAGGGAAGCAGGGTTCCCCGGTAAGCGGAGATACAGGTAGCAACCCATGCTCAGTCAACACTTCCTCTAAAAGATCTTGAGGCAGCCTTGGCTGTCGGGTGCCTATGTGGAGTATTATCAAGGTTATGCGTTCACAACAGGAGTTTCGTACATGTACGGGTCATGCCAAGCCCTCCTGTTTCCATGGAGAAAGAAGATGGCTTCTGTGGTCAGAAGACAACCTCGCTCTTAGATGAGATTAGGGCAGAAAGCAAGGTTTACCTGGCCTGTTTGTGTCCTGCAGTATCTTCCTCAGCCACAAGACGGAAATGGTTTGACTTAATCATGGAAGTGCCGGCTATTTTCTACTCACTATTACTACTGGAATTATTAGTTCCACAGTTTCATAGGACTGATCAAGTATACAAATCCTTTCAAAAACATCGAAACTAGTGGAAAACTCGATATTTGTATGGAATCAAGCGGGACAGACATGCAAAATGTCAAGGGCAGGGGCGGTGAGAGAGTTTTTCAAATAATAGAATGTAAAAGTTTGATTTTTCACATCTCCTTTCCCTCTTCTCGTCATCCTACTTTTTTTTATCTGGTATATAAATATTTCTGAGTCAGCTTTCTGCAAAGCCATGTTTTAGTAAATTAAACAGCTATTAAATATAGCTCCAGAAATTAAAATAGCTATTGCGTTCCTCCAAAATACCTCCTTAAATCACAGTTCAGGAAAACATCATTCACCTTAATGGAGAACCACTGTAATGGAGCAAGAAGCAACTTGGAAGCAGGAGCAGGGAAGACGGGAAGACATGGTTCAAGTTCCCCCTCATATTTTCTTAGGAAGCAAAACTATCTTTACATAAGTAACTCACACAGTTCCAGCCAGCTTCACATAGTTTTAAACCGGACTTTGTTCAACCTCTCCTCTCTTCTCTTCTTTTTATATTAAAAAAAAAAAAGCCCTAGGAAAATGTGTGTTTGGCAAAGGTGCATACATATATCTTAAAACACATAGAGGACTATATTAATGCTGGTGGACGGATTAATTTACTCTTATGGGGGCTGAGAAAGGGTCCCTACACTCAGATCTGTTTCCTAGAGTTTATTGGCCCTCACTGCAACCTACTCAAGACTGCAGCCCGGTTTGAACCCTGGGCTGTTTCACAATACACCACAAAATGTAATGATATATCCCATTGCATGAGTACAATAGTGGCACTGTTTAATAGCTTGCCATACTTTCAGGCTTTAAGAAATGGTGGTCAAAGAGGTGAAAGAGAGGCATCCTTTTAATGCGTAAGCTTGGCTAACCAGGGGGAGTGAAGTGCCCGTTTCTCAGGACCAGCCTGGGTTAATGTGTTCTGTTGGCTTCGATTCTCGGCCTGGTTTTACACCAAGAAGTGTTTCAAGTCAGTCAAATGTTCCCAACACATTGCAAATGTGACTGGGTTTAAACAACAAATATGTGTCTGCAATATTTGTTTGTGCCTCAGAAGCTTCCCACATTAAAAAAAAAAAAAAAAAAGAAAATTAAAAAGCCCCAAAACTGGCTTTCCCAGTCTGGTCCTTGGTGGTTGATTTATTAGCTTTCCTGTTTTCATCAACATGTTCAAGTTGCTAAAACCCATCCTGTTAAGCCTAGTGTGTCTGGCATTCATCCTCACCTCAGTACCATCTGCAATAACAAGCAACAGATCCCCCAGATCAACGGCTGCAACGCCTCCCCAGGAGTATCCTCCAGTGAAAGATAGATAAATAAATAAATAAAAGAATAAAAGGATGAGGAGGATGATCCCGCCTCCAGCACGGAGCAATCCCTCGATCCTGTTTTCCTTGACAATCACAATAAGTAATTGCATCGCCTGCACTTTCATTTTTCTAATGGGGAGGGTGAAGGGCTTTCAAGGGTCCTCTATTTTAATGAGCTTGCAACGTGGCAAGTAACAGAGGCTTTTCCTGTTCCTGCGGGAAGCATCTGTTCTCTTTAATTCTGCAATAGTGAAATTAAACTGTGAGGACTGGGTAAAACACTTAGAGAAGTGACTTGCAGACATTTGCCCTGGTGGTGTTCTGCGTGTTCAATGACATTTGCTTTCTACAGCTTCTTCTCCATTCACTTCTTCACCGCTCTTGGTGGAGGAACCACTTCACTGACAATAAAACGACCGGAAGGGGCAGTTTTCATTAGTATGCCTGCAAACGGGCATCTTAAGTAAAATTAACCCCATAACATTCACATCCGAAAATTTTCTCAGAGCTTTTTTAAGAGGACCAAAACCCTGACCTGGAGTGATGTCTTCAAGAACGACCGCTGGAGGCTGCCTGGGGGTGAGCATAAAAGCAGGGCAAGTGTGTTTAACGCCCCATCCCTCATGCCCTCCTGCCTCTACCTTCTCCTAAGACTTACCATGCCTGATGGTATTCACGTACCTGGTGACCCTGCATGGATTTCTGACATAAATCAGTTGTCCCCCTCCTTGAGTTTTGTTATCTTTTAGCGCCCAACACGCCCTTGGAAAGGCATTGTCCAGCTCATCTTCCCCTTTTGTCAGCCTTGACATTGGCTCCCGTTAGTTCCATTTGATGGCCGCTTGGTTGTGCACAGGAATGTGTCTGTCCTTTCACATTTCTGTTTGGAAGAGGCAGCACTAAAGGGCAGTTCAGGTTTGACTCAGATGCTCTTCGGGCCTTCCAGGTATTAATGACAGGGGGAATGGCAGCTGCACCACTTGAGACAAGTGAGCACCTGCACACACGTCATACGCTACGTGTACGCCTCAGAAGCGACGAGCCCAGCAGCTAGCTGAAGAATCACTTTTAAATAAGAAAACTGCAGATGTTTGGCCCCGCGTACAGCTGTCCTGCAAACAGAAAAGGGAACCCTGATCTCTGAAAGTATTATGTTGTAAGTAGTTCTGTGTGCAGGTCCATTAGCAACAAACATGTTGAAGGAAGTAATTATTGCGGTACATTTATTGACAGAGCTGGAAAATCCCCTTGTCTCACTTCTCTCATTCTCTTCACTTTTTGCTTTGTTCTGCATACACATGCTATTACGTCTGCTAATTTGGGCTCCCCAGGCTAAGGCAAGCTACATAAGAACTGCAATGACAATCCTAAAATCAGGTAGAAGAGCCGGCAATCAAAAAGCTCCCAAGAAGTTGCTTTAATACATTTACTAAAAAAAAAAGCAGACAAGCATTCTGGGAAGGAAAAGTGTGAAGAATATTTAATAGATGGCTGGAGGGCTTCAGCTGTGAGAGATCAAGAGCTTATCTCAGTGGAGCTCGACGCTTGCTGAGAGCTTAAAAGACATTATTGCACAGGAAAAAAAAAGAGTGGGAATCCAGCTTAGGCAAATTTGAAAGGAAGAATCTAAAAGTCAATATTGTTTACACCCATTTCTGACTTCGTCAGCATGAAACCTACCTACTAAGCTGTGGTTATATTCCCTTAGAGCCTTTTGTAGTAAATATGACTCTAAACACGATAAGCGATTGGGATATTCTGTAACTTAAGTGCCCTGGCATATAGCTGAGAGAGCGCATTACAGCAGGGGGCTTTGGCCATACAGAAAAACTGGCAAAAATGCAACACAGGAGAGTTATGACTGAGGTGGAGCGTTATTGAGTGCTAATAGTACAGGAGTAGACTGGAACTAGAAAGGTAGAAAACGGCTTTACAAAATCTAAAAGGTTGATTTAGGATAGGAGCATTTCATACAAAAAGTACCGGGGGGACCTCTGATAAACAGTCTGGAACTGGATGGCTGAACTCAGACTGCAGCATTTGTGGATAAAGTTGGCGACAATGAGTTTTGTAACAGGATTCAGAGCAATTTGGATTTTTGATCACTTTGAGATCCGATGAAAAGCACGAGAAGGAAGCCAAGCACATTATTAGTAGTATTATTATTATCATTATTATTATTATTAGCAATATTACAACACAATTATTGTTATGAGTGAATCAGCAGACAGCAAATGCCTTTCAGTGAAGGCACAGGCAAAATAATGTGTCTGGTAGCAAGGAGTGAAGCTAATGATTATGTGCTAAATGAAACAGCCATTCAGCATGCTGATCAGGAAAAAACATTTGGGAGTCATTGTGGAAAAAACATGGAAACCATTAGCCCGGTTCAGAATAGCAGGAAAGGTAAAAGCAAAAGACGTTCCTGCACGATGCTCTAGTTGGATGCCTTATTTCTGAGTTCTTCATCTCGTTTTTGTTGTTGTGGCTACGCTCACGTTGACCACCAAAAGTGAAGGTCCTGTTCAGCTAGGCAAGGTGTCCCTGCACCCAAAAGAAGAGTCCCTTCTCCAAAGCATTTAGGGTAGAAATCTCAAAAATGCCTGAGGAGGCACTCACGAGGGGTACCGCGTTGTTCCCACCGAGTGCAGAGGGCCCTCTTGGCCAGACAAAGCCAGAGGAGGTGAGCCCCTCTGACACAAACTATATGGGAAAAGTAAATCAGCCAAAGCAGTCGGCAGGACCGGGAGGTCTCAGCTCAGCACCTCCGGGCTCCCTCTCCCTAGCGTGTGAGAACATGTCCTCTCACGCCACCCCAGCCAAAAGGTTGAAGTTGACATCACCAGGACCTGAGCTCGCACCCACCAGGAGCCACATGGACCCACTTTGCTGGAGGGGGAGATGCTTCATTTCTGAGCCAAGCCTGTCAAGAGGGGTAGGTGAAGCTCCGCCATGAGAGCATCCTAAGGGGAAAGCAGGACGCGGGGCTGAAGCCAGAAGGGAAAGAGGTAACAGTGAGGAGGGAATCCAAAAGTTGATTTTAACCTTGGGGGGTTAACCGCACAGCCTTCAAAGGGTAGAAACCATGGCTCCATTCATTATGGTACGACACAACTGCTCCATCCCTAGCTCCCACAGCTTCCCCTGCTTCAGCAGCATTTTCTAACGAGCCTTTCTGACTGTCAGGGCTGGACCCAAACCATTAGCGCGGAGGTGGATGGCTTTTGCTTGCTTTTCTCCTGACCCCTTTTTTTTTTTTTCCAAGTGGGCTCTACGGCTAAAGTGTATGAGTGTTTCGCTCCTTTTAAAACAGAAAGGTCTTGAGTCCAGTCATCTTTTAGTGACTCCCTTGCAGCCAGTTAGCCCACAAAAATAAGCAAACTGAAGAAAGGAGTCAGAGCCTAAGCCCCTTATGGGAGATTGATTGTAAAGCTGGTGGCAACATGACAAGCTGATTTGTGGTGGCTCCTCATAGCTTGTTTGAACTGTAAACCTCCGTCACATTTATTTATTGTATCAATACAGATTTGTCACAGCCAGCCTGGACATAAAGGCTGCCCTGACCAAGGAGCGCCAGGCGCAGGGAGAGCACAGGTATGTGTTTGTGCATGGACGTGTGTGAGACTCCCCGTGCATCCCCTCTCGAAGCCCCCAGCATACCTCTCCTCTGCTTCAGCACGTGCCAGATGAGGATCTCGGCTCAATGCCACCTTTGGTGATGCCACAGCTTTCCATGACGGCACCGGCCCGAGGCTCCGCGGCTCCTTCACGGGGACCTGGACCCCTTTGCAAGGCTTAATTCCCTTCACTGTCATCTTTTCCAGTGATAGCTGGAGCAGCTGTTTCTTCTTCCTCCATAACATGTGGGTTGCCAGAAAGCCTGAGGGGCCCAGCAGCTAATTTCCATACTTGGATCTAGGTCTGTATCTGCATCATATTTTCTTGAAACAGTAGTCGTGTAACGGGTCCCTCTACCTTCTACACAAACGTGATTTAATGTCTTCCTCAGGAGCAGTGAGCTCATCTGCTATAACATGAAATTGTAAGAAGGATTGGCTCTTCTCTTATTAATGTAATCACTTTAGACTAGTTGATATGTCCTGTATACAGCTTATGGTGTAGAGTTTTATAGCATATTACTGCACCTCCATATAAGTCTAAACTGGTCATAAAACATAATCACTTACTGAAAAAAAAAAATATATTAATGCTGCTGAAACTAGGACACAAAGCGATTTTCATAGCAACGGATAAATAAAGGCCTTGGCAGAAGTCCTTTTCTTTTGCACAGAAAAATGCAGATAAAAGGGAAAGCTTTATACCCTTCCTCCATCTCTTTCTCATCTTTTACTCTTTTCTTTTGCCTTCGAAGTGTCCCACCAGCCTTGAGCAGAACCATGATATTAGTAGCGCTAAATGGGCTGCAAACTTCTTCTCCCTCGGCCCAGCAACACTTCCTGTTACCAAGGACCCAGGGATCCATGGGAAAAACATCCTGGCGCTCCAGTGGAAATGTTTTTGCCATTCTTCTTAGAGACATCAGCCCATTAAAAATGTTAATAACATTGGTAAGCAAGACTATGCTGTACCTACCAGAACCATATTCTCTCCAAGTACCAGCACGCAGCGTTGAGGTGGACTCCAATGCTGAGTAAAGCTTGTCTAGACACAAAATTAGATCAGGGTAAAAAGACTACTGTATTTCTGCTCTCTTCTGTTTGTATGGCTCATATCAACACAGTATTTTAGTACGTGACATCTATTTATGTATTTAACAGTTGTTAAACAGCTGTGCAAAGCGCTCTCTGGATATTTTTATTTTAGTTTAAAAGTGAGTCAAAATACAGTTATAGTATGATTTAAGAGCAACCTAAATGGCCCAAATTTAAACTGAAGTAGGTACACGCCCCAGCCTTTTGGTAAGGTTTAGTTTTATTAGTTTAAAATCACACCTTAATTTAAAACATACCCGCATCCTGAATCCAGTCTTCACCGGTATTTAAATAGCCCTTTTCCCCACCGCACCTAATGATAGGAAACTGAGGTTCAGAGTTACAGGACGGGGTGCCTGTGGTGGAAGGAGACGTGAACACAAGGTCTTTCTCAAATCCACTGTGAGTGTCCAACCCCTGCGCCTGTGGGGACAGGCAGGAGCAGCGATGGAGCTGCTGGCCATAGAATCATGGACTCGTTTAGGTTGGAAAAGACCCTTGGGATCATCGAGTCCAACCATCAACCCCACTCTACAAAGTTCTCCCCTACACCATATCCCCTAACACCGCATCTAAACGACTCTGAAACACATTCAGGGATGGTGACTCCACCACCTCCCTGGGCAGCCTACTCCAGTGGCTGACCACGCTTTCTGTGAAGAATTTTTTTCCCAATGTCCAGTCTAAACCTACCCTGCTGCAGCTTGAAGCCATTCCCTCTTGTTCTATCACTTAATTACCTGTGAGAAGAGACCAGCCATGTGGGCGATGCCCACCGTGCTGCTTCTCCAGCAGTGGTAATGCATCACCTCCTTCCTCTCCATCACAGCCATGTGCAGAGCAGCTTTCAAACTGGTGGCAAACAGGTCTGGGAAATGGCCTGAGAGGGAGGGGGGGAAAAAAAAAAAAAGGCTTGGAGGTGGGAATGGGTGGCCCTGGGGAAGGGGCAGAGCACAGAGGTGGGAGGTGCTTGAGCATCGCAGCCTCTGCACATCAGCCCATCACCCCTTGGCTAAAGGTGGACCCAAGGCTTTCGAAGGGGTTTTCCAGCTCCCCATGAGGGAATTAAGAATGGCATTATCTGTCCAATGAAAATTACTTTTCTGCCCTCCTCAAGCGCTCATACATATGCAGACATCGTAAACCAACGTATTTTATTTAGGGAAAGAAAGAGTATTCCTTCTCCTCCTTTCTCTGTTGGTTTCCACATCTGTTTTTGTTTGGCGTTTTGGTTGGTTATTTGGATTGTTGGGCTTTTTTGGACTGAGGGGGGCTAAGTAAAAAAGCCGCTGGTTTATTTCCAGTGTCAATTTTTAATAGAAAGCTCAGTGTGACGCAGATAATCAGACAGCAGGAGCGGTAAGACAGCTCTGGGTGAGGGATATGGTGGCAGGGGGGGCGGAAATTACCACCTGATAACACTGCAGTAAATTGTTTCTTAATATCTATTACACCATGTTGTTGCTCAAGGGCCTGGAAGACTTTCAGAGAGAGAGCGCATCATCAGCGGCGGTGGGGTTTTGTGGCTGGTGGGTAGCGAGAAGGATAGTTACTGCATACGTCAGTGAGCAACCATATGTCGGTCAGACTCCACACTGGGGAAACGGTTTCCAAGGAAGAGGAGAGCATCTCGGGCCCCTAGCAGTTGGTTATGGTACGTACCAGTAAATAAGCATCTGCTCCTAGCTGAAGAGATCTAAAATGTTTTGAAACACAGTAAGCAGAAGCTGGGGACTTCTAATGCAAATCCACATTGCTGGTAGCCATGAGGTGAGTTACCTTGATGGTCTGTGCTCAGCTTCAAGGCTACTCTGGGCTCCTACAGAGCGAGTCTCCCCTCTGACATTGTCTCTGTATGAGACATTTCACGGCAAGTCACGCTCTTCTCCTCTTGCCCTACATGCAGCATCCTTCCTATGGATCTGGCTCTGGGTGTCTGCGCCCTCGGAAAACACAGGGCAGATTGCTAAAGAACTTCCTCCACACATGGGACACAAAGTGTTTGCTGGTCAATCCACCCCCATATCTGGCACAGTCAGCAAGAGCAGCAGCTAAACAGGCCAGCCTCTGTCAGGAGAAGAAATTATGCTACAGGAGGAATCACTCAGTATGGACAGAGCAGACAAGGTGGGAAGCAGAATATAGAAGGGTACATCTGTGAATCTGAAGGAAACCCGGACTACTTACAAACTGCAAAAGGCAAAACCCAAAACTACTCGTTGAGAAGTTGTGAATGCCCTCCCCCTGGAGGTGTTCAAGGCCAGGCTGGATGGGGCTTTGAGCAACCTGATCTAGCAGAAGGTGTCCCTGCCTGTGGCATGGGGGTTGGAACTAGATGATCTTGAAGGTCCCTTCCAACCCAAACCATTCATGATTCGACCCAAACCATTCATGATTCTGATACTTACGCAGACTCACCTTGCTGATAGCCATGAGGTCCTCCCTTCATGTGAATAATGCATCCTACATGGATGCTTCACAGTAGGACAGGATTATAAACACTTGCAGGGTAATTTCTAGCAAGGCTACAGTAGAAACAAACTTGCCAGAGCTGGAAAAATGAATCTGTCATCGCAAGATGAGTCTTTGCAAGTAAAATTGTTTGAGTTCAGCTTATGAAATTGTTTGCCTTGGCTTCAAGTCTGTCACTTTTAACGGATATTTTGTATTTCAGAGGCACAGAAGTGAAGGAGTGTGTTCTTCCATCAAGATTTCAACAACCGTTGGTTTTGGAAATACCTCAGACAGCCCATCTTTCAATTTTTTTTACTGTGCACATGTAAAAAATGGCACAACCTCTACTATTTCAACAGGTGGCTTTTCACCGCAATGTGCTCCGTGTGCTGTGCAAGTCTTTGTTGTGGTCTTGCAGTAGGGTACCTCCACAGGCAGAGTCAGTTCAATCCTCCCACATTAACGTCGACAGGGCAATCCAAAAGTCTAAGTTTTGAAAAAATGATACCAAGCAAATGGATCCGCACTGGAAACAAAAAATAAATGTAGCAGCTGAAAGCTGGATTCCTTTCACATGCGTGAGTGAGAACGAACTGAATCTGTCAGTCAGCAAAGGGGAGTCACAAGGAATTGTCTCTCAGGAACGCTGCACTCCGCCATGGATGGGAGTGTTTTATCTCTTTCAAGCATGGGATCCCTCTGCATTTTCATGTCATGTTCCCAGGTGGTAAGAGACAATTAAATCAATCATAAGATTGGTAATAAAAAGTGAGTATGTATCACTTCATCATCACCACTTCTCTCAGCTAACATTGACTTACTGAGCATCACAGGGATGAGATCATTACCTCAGATGAACCTTCTCCAATACCTTCTTAGGCATTTCAGATCAATCTCACATTTCAAAGGACAAAATAAATCTGAAAGAGAAAAAGAAATTGTTCCCAGAATTACTCATTTCCAGAAGTTGCCTCCTGCCTTTTAACGAGGCTGTTTTGGAGGGGAAGAGTTCAGCCTTCTGTCAGAAGTGGTCTCCAATTCACACTTGGCAGCTTTGGGCACCAAACCCCTACAAACCAGTTCTTGCACATAACTAGTCAGTACCGAGGCAAAAGCTTTCACTACACTAGAGACAGTCTTAGGAAAACCAAACCTGAAAATAACCCAACATTCCAGTGCAAAGGCAGATTAAATAATTGCTCAAGAAAATGTGTGCAAGGCCCATTATTGGTATCACAAGGAATATTTTAGGAAACTTCTTTAAAAAAAAGGCAACGATGGATGAAAAATACCCACTTAGCATTTCTTTCCTACAGGGAGGAGCCTAGGCTCTCATTTGACTCATTTTTCTGATTACTATTCCACACCGGCCTTTTTAAACAATGTCATTCAAGGAACCCTACCTGCTGTGCTTTATGTAAATTGCCTTTAAAGTACTTTATCATGCCAAAAAAAAAAAAAAGGGAGGTCAAAAATTGATTAAAAAAACACAATCTGTTTTCCCTCAGCAAGCTTAGTGCTACTGCTTTTCCTTTTTGCCCTGCCAGTCTCTTCTTCTGCCCCATTCATGGTTATACAGATAGTAGAACTGGCAAATGATTTGGGACAAGTTAGGCCTAAATAATAATAATGCTTATGATGCATTATCCCAGTAAAACTCGGCCCAGCATTGAAACTGCCCCAGCAGAAAACCCCTAACTTCAGTTACCACATTTAACAGGACAGATCTTGATGTGGGTTTTCATCACTGCAGGTTCCTGGGTTGTTGAACTCAGTGAGTCTCATCACACGGGCAGAGGCCCGCACAGAAGCACAGATCTGTGTGGTAGATTTGCCTCAACCTTTACAAAAAGTGGGGGATGGAAGGAAAGAATGCTCTGCATTTCTCAGGACAGGTCTTGATGCACCCAGTATTAACAACAGGAGCTTCATGAGGTCGCGCGGCCAGTTCCCACTCAACCGTGTTGTGTTGTAACCCATCACCAGTCCTAGACTAAAACGACAGATTAGGATTTGGGGGCCTACTGAAATTTGGCCCAGGTGGGACAGTGAGGGTTGAGTTTGGAGCAGTCCATGGGGCACCTACTGAAGGAGAGACAGACAGGGCTCAAGGCTTCAGCAGCACGTCTGCTCCTGATGGCACAGGGACCACCCAGCTCAGACTTACCCCATCGCTCGTGGGGATGGACGACCACCATACTGGGTTCCCATCCATGCACTGCTAGTTCCTATGCCTCAGAGGGTCCTGTGACCTGCATCCGGATCAACATCAGCTGGGGGAACCCTAAAATAGCACCCTGCAAATATGAATGGGAAGAGGGAAGGAGAGACTCTAACTCCCTTCAAGGCAAATGGCCCTTTGATATCAAATTCCCAACCTCGCAGCAGCAGCCTGACAGTCTCTGAGGTTCAATGTGACACCAGAGGGGGTGGGGAGCAAGTCACTAAATGGTGCGTAGTAACCTAGCATCGCTGCCAGCGGGTGGACGGGCTGGAGAGCTTCTAACAGCGAGGCTGTGGGCCAGGTCTGGGGCTCGTCCATGGAAGCGTGGAGTGCTCCAGCAATACAGGCCAGCTTAGGAGCTCATGCATTTCAGAAACACACTAAATAAACAAGCGGACCAGAGATCGGTAACCACTGCTCCTGTAGGAAATCCATGCAATGAAAAAGTCATCAGCCCTGCCTTTTTTTATCCATTCCTCTCATTCCTCAGATTGAATTTCTTTCCATGCCATGCTTTCCCACCCCTTAGCATCCCCCACCCCCCCAAATGTCTGTTTCCTTCAGACCTGCAACACTGGCCACCAGCAAGGAAGAAAAAGCTGATAAAAGATGATACAGCACTCTCATTATTCCATAGTTTTCTCTTGATGGATTTAGAAAGGTCCTGAATGCAAAGAGAAATTAAATCAGCAGGTAGGAAGAAAGATGCAAAGTGAAATTCAAGATGCTGGAAAGCCGCTTTTCTCCGGAGGTCCTACTCTTCCCTCTGTCCGGAAGACAGGAAAGAGCAGGCTGTTCATGACAGAGGAGAGAAAACTTCTGGGGGTCTTTAGGGGGATCTTAATCAAAGAAATTATTTTCCCACAGACCAGAGCTGAGCAAACCTTAATGGCTTTTTCCTGATTGAGGAATAAATCAACTATTAATTTATGACCTGAAGTGTATATAAAAAAAACTCCAAATGTTTTCCAGTTCTGCGAGTAGCGATGCTCTCGTCCTTTCTGTTTGGGTTTGGTTCTCACCAGCTAATTCAGCTAATGGGCTAAGTATTCCTCACGAAGCTGCGGCTTCAGAGCAAAAACAAAAAACAAACAACAAAAAAAAAGCAGCTTAATTAAAAAAAAAAGGCCAGCCATGTGTTTGCAGCATAATATTATATCTGTATGCATAGAGATCCACATGTATGAGAGATAAAGTTAAGTGTAAGCACATGGCCGGCTGGAGGAGAGGGCGTTTGTGTGGGGAAGCCAAGGGCCCATGTGCAGGTTATTAGCGGGCGGGGGGGGATCCTGTGCGGTGGGAGCAGGGGCAGCGCAGAGGAGCCGTTTGCGGGGGCGGGGGGGTGGTGGTGTAAGCACACACCGTCGCTGCCGGGACATCCTGTTAACCGGACCTCTGCGGAATTGACAAATAGCTCTGGATCGCTTTGTTTATTTAAATGGAAGCCAGCGTTTAACAGCAATAAAGGCTAAATAATTCGCCTCTCCGGCTATCGAGGCGAGCGGGATCTCTGAAATATATAGGCTGCATTTAAGCAGCTGAACCCCACCGCGCCTTCGTTTGTATACACACACGCTGTTCGGGCAGCCGGTATAAATTGTAAAATAAGATGACAATATTAGCATCTTCCCTTGGCTTCCCCTCGCCGAAAGAAAACCGCAGAGGGAACACTATTCAAGTATTTCCTTTATGCTCATAAGTTAATCAAGAAACATCAGGGAATAAGACAGCTTTATAGCTCTCCAGTATAATGCGATGCAACTCGCAGACACTGAGTGATTTTACAGTTACCTTTCCAAAGTGTGGCAAACAGAACAAGGAAAAAAAAAAAAAGAAAAAAAAAATAACCTAAACAATGTTTGCTCCTGGTTCTCGAAGGCTGAATTTGCAGGAGAAAATAATGTGTTTGTGACTTCCGAGCCGGCCGCCTACGGACAGAAATAACAACAGTAACGAAGCCACGGAACAGCTTGAGCAATTTACGAGAGGATTGTGCTCAAAATATTAAGCGCCACCACAAAAAAAAAAAAAAATATATATATATAAAATTATGCCATCGCTGCGGCTTCGAAGTCAGGGCTCGATCCTGCCACGGGTGGGTATTTTTTCCGCGATGCCTTTGGCAGCCTCCCCCTCCCGTGCTGCTGTTACGTGTTATGGCCGAAATAAACTGATTTCCCCCGAAGGGCTCCGTGCCCCCGGCTGTGGCGGGGAGGGGAGACGCAGCCGCCGGGGAGAACGAAGACCCTCCTGGGCAGGTCCCTGTCTTACACCGGGGCAGAGCCCGGCTGCCCGGTGCCCGACACCACCATCCCCCCCCAAGTATTATCCCTCTTCCAGGCGGAATCTGTAACGCCCCTGACACCTCTGAGGCTCTAAAGAAGATGGTCGGGCGGAAAAAAAAAAAAATTTAAAAAAAAAAAAATCCGCCTTTCCCGTCACACCTTCGCCACCCAGGCCCATGGAAACGGGGGGACAAAGGAGCAACTTCCCACGATCATCCATTTTAAAACGCAGGTCGACACCCCCCCCGCAATCCTCCCCTCCGGGTACTCCTGAGCAATAACTTTCCCAAAGTTCCCCCTTCAAACGCTTGTATGAAATGACTTTCCGCCTTTCCCCTGCTCAGCATCTCTTTTGCTGCTCCCCAGCGCTCCCTATTTTTAGGTTTGGAAGCGGTTCCCGCACCGATGCCTTTATCAAAGGAGAAGAGAGAGGGAACCCGGAGGTGTCGCCGGGCACCCTCCAGGTTTGCAGCCCGGCGACACCTCCGAGCCCGGCTCCTCCCGGCAAACACCGCCGGTGCATTTCGCTTTTCATCTGCCTTTCTCCCGCTCCAACGTTTATAGCCAAACAAGTTCACAGTTTACACACAGTAAAACGTCGACATCGCGCTTAATGGTTGCGGAGAAAAGGCTCTTCGCAGGGATCCTCATAAAAGCCCTTTATTTAGTTTCGAGCATTTTCTTGTAATCAATAAAAGTTGGCTGTTATCTTCCCGGCGCATTTAGCCGGGAAGTTTATTGCCTGCCGGGCGGATTAAGGACGAGACAGGAGTGCACCATACAAGGAAGGGACTCCCGAGTCCCTAGATCCCAGCCCCGGATTCATAAAATATAACCATCCATTACGTTGCCGATATCTGGAGCCAGCAAATATATACAGACTATAAATTGTCGCCGGCGGGGTGCGGGCCGGGCGGGGGCGCGGGGGCTCGGCCCGCCCGCATTCCTCCCCGCGCCGGGGGAGGGGGGGGGGGGGGGCGCCGGGGGGGGTCCCCGGCCCATCCATCACCGCCGTTATGACTCTGGGATGCAGCAAATGGGTTGTGTAAAGAGGCAGCGTTTGACAAGGTGGCATGGTTATCCTGTCCAAATGATGCATAATATTAGTATTAGGGCTTAGATCATCGCATGCTTTTAAAATCATCACCGCTAACTAGTTGGGGCGGGGGGGGGGGAGAAGGGGGGAGTCCTGAGGCTGCCGGGGGCAAAAGTTTCCATGTAGATAATGATTATAGATGGGGGGATTTATGGGGAGGGGTGCGCGCACAAATAAACACATCTACTGTAGCCGGAGATAGGGGCCCGATCCGGCCGTTGCCGCCGAGCCCCCCCGGCCCGGGGCGGGTTGCTGTGGCCAGAGCCGGGGCATCCCTGCAGCCCCGGGGAGGCCATCAGGACTGCACCCTTCCCATCCCTCCCGGACACGTCCCCAAGGGATCGCTTGAGGAGAAAGTAGAGACCCCACCTCACAGGCCGACGGCAAACCGGCCACGGCTGCGGTCACTGACACCGGTGGGTGGGGGCGGAAAGGGGCTCTCCGGGGCTGGGGAAGGGGCCACTCGGGCCAAACCTTCCACCTCAGGATCTGCCCTTGGAAATACATATTCAAACACATGTATATTGGTGAAACAAATTGTACCGGGATGTTTTCGGGGAGACGGGCCGGCTCCGTGCCGCATCTCATCCTCCTTCTTGCTTTCCGGGGCTGGGGTCAGGCACACGCTGGAGGCTCGGGGGTCCTGGCGGAGCTTGGTGGGGTCTGTCCCGGTCCCGCACGGGTCAGAGCCCTCCGTGGCCCGGCTTAACTCGGGGAGGGCCGGGCGGGCTCCCCCGCCTGCCGGCAGCGCGCCCGCGGAAGGGTTAAGGGAGGGAATTCTCGAGCCAAGGGAAGAAAGGGAGAAATGGAGAGCCCCGGCTCCAGTCTTCCCGATAAACCCCGCCGCCGCTCCCCTGTCCGGGGCACCGGCAGCTCCCGGTCCCTGCGAGGCTGCGGCGCCGTGGCCGGCGGCGTTTTTCCAGGCTTTGGGCTGCCGCTGGAGTCAGCGAACGTAAATGGTGGGGGGAAGAAAGCGCCTCTTAATTTGGCATCTGCGCTGCCGCCTCGCCCGGGGCCGGCACCGGGGCACGGCCCGTGGGGTGGGTCAGCAGAGCCCGGTGACAACGGTGCCGTGAGGAGGATAAAATCCCCGCTCGGCGTGATTTATCAGCCGTCTCTGACCCCTGAATAGCTGACTTACGTGGCTGGTGACACATTACCCGGCAAAGGGGTCTGGCGTGATTTGTGGAGCCTGTCTTCCCCCCTACCACCACCCCGAGCCCTCTTTTCGGCTGCCGAGCTCAGGAAACCCTCCAGCACCTCCGTCCCCTCCATCACCCTCAACCCCTCCAGCATCCCCACCCCCTCCATCACCCCCATCCCCGCATTAGGGCGGCCGGGATGACCCCACCGGGCCCGGGCAGGCGGACAGGGGTGGTCCCGGGCAGCCGCCTCTTTTGGCCGCCAAGGGAAGGCGCTGGTCATCGCGGTGTGGGAGAGCAGGCGAAGACCGGGAGAGATGGCCTGGGACCAGGCATAGCTGGAGGGGTGTGATGGCTGGAAACCTTTGATTTGGGGTTTGCATGGAGAACGGGGGTGGAGGAGGGTGGCCTGGGTTTTTTAAGGCAAGCAGAAATTTGATTATAGAGTACGGCGGAGGTCTGTGATTTGCGGTGAGCGGATTTCATTAACTACGGCCGTTTGCGTCCCGGAAAACCCGGTCAGGCCCGCGGGGCTGGGGATGAAGCTGACCCCGAGGGCGGGTGGCGAAAGGGGCTCGGCCGCGGCGCCGGTGCTGCGGGACGAGGAAGAGCCGCGGCGGCTCCGGGCTGTTGCGGCCGCGGGGCTGGCCCGGCGGCGAGCACTGGCCCGGCGGCTACCCCGCCTCGACTCCCTCCGCAGCCCGCAGGCCCCTGGGATCGGCCCGGCGGGAGGCGGCCGCTTTCCCCCTGCAGGCCCGGCGCTTTCTTCCTGCGGGGGGTGCCTGGGGCACCCCACCTCCACCCGTGTCACCTGCTGCAGCCGTCACCGGGGCGAGAGGAGGGTTGGGTTGGCTCCCCCCACCTCCAGGTTTACCTATAGCGCTTCCTATGATGATGATGATGATGATGATGGTGGTGGTGGTGGTGGCGGCTGTGGCAGCAGCGGGCAGGAGGTGCCCGGGACGGCGGCGCAGCCCGCCCCTTCGGGGGCTTTCAGGCTGCCTGGCTGCCCGCCGACGCAGAAATGGTATCGGGTCTAATTGCCGCCAACGAATGTCACCGGCAGAAGAAAAAACAAAAGCTGCCTCCAAAGATCCCGGAGCAGAATTTGGCAACGCTCCTAAAGACACCAATTAGCAAAGGCTAAACCCATTAATGAAGTGGCGGCTCTCTGGTTTCAGCCAGGTGGTGCAGATCAGAGCGCCTGTATCTGCAGCAGAGCTCCGCTTCCCTCCAGCCAGGACCTCACAGCAAACCTCCACATCAATAATACGCTTAATGGATCTCATTAGGGCTGGGGCCGCGAGTCCCGGCCTGGGAGCAGGGGAGGTGAGGGGAGCAGGGGGGGCAGCTCTCACCCCGCAGGTACCTGGCGCTTCCTGTTACCTGGCTGCCCAAACTCCATTTCTAGCCGACTTTTTCTAATAAACGAGACCTCGGCATTGCCTCGCTGGGCTCACCAACCCTCTCACTGAGGGAGGTGCTTCATCCGAGCACCTTCAGCCCGCCGAGCTACGAGCATCCTCGGCCATGCGGGCTGCAGAGGGTCCAGGTGCGGCGGCGGCGGCAGAGCCTTTCTGCGGAGCCCGGCAGCCCCCGCGGCCGCCCGGCCCCGGTGCCCGCCCGCGAGCCGGGGCTGTGGAAGAGGAGGTGAAGGGGGCTTCTGCAAAATTGATTTGAAAAGAGAAGCATCCAGACCTCACCTCTGTAAAAGGGGACAGGGGAGAAGGGAGGAAATATTTCCGCTTCAGCCAGGGGGAAAAATAAAAAATAAAAAAAAAAAAAAGAGGGGAAAAAAAGGAAAGTTCGGGTAGGATAAGCTCGGCCGAGGTGAGCTAGAATATTTAGCTAATGGATGTGGACTATGAAAGGAGACTTCATATTTCTCTCCGAGGAGTCTCTCCAGGTCCGCAGCCGAGAATACACACAGCAAACGTTGTGCTTGAATTATAGCTGAGGGTTTGCTTTATTTGAATTCACTGGTGTTTATTTAAGAAAGTGAATAAAGGTTTTGTGTAAACAGCCATTATTTCTGATGAGCGCTCAACAGCAATAAGAAGGGGGTGGTTTTTTTAGTCGAGATTGTGGCAAAAGTTGACATTTCGGAGATTGCAGTTTGTCTTGCCGACGCCAGGCAGTCCCGAGGCATGAACTGCAGGGAAAGCTGTGTGTGCCTGTGAGTGTGAAACGGCGATGCCGAGCGAACCGGGGTCTGAAAACAATTATTTTTTAAGACATCAGCTTAAGCCCGACATTAAAATAAAATAAAAATATTTTCCTAAGGAGCGGGGCCGGTCTCGCTCAGCTAACGAGGGAGGCGAACTCAGGTTTCGCTGCCACCGGCCCCGCGCTCGCGGGGGTCTGCCGGGGGGGGGGACACACAACGCCGTACCCCCCACTAAAGGCCCCCCCCCCCCCCCCCCCGCCGGGCGGGGCAGCGGCGAACCCCAACGCCGGCTCCTCGCCCGGCCCTTTTTGCTTAAAATATTGCGTCTGTTTGTTTAGTTGTATTACTGTGTTGGTTTTTTTTTTTCCTTCTAACGTGGCTGTTATTTCCGAGGCTGACTCGAGTCTCTTTGGAGACGGGAGGGTTTCGGTAAAAAATCAGGCGAGGAGAAAATAATCTCGTTGGACTTCTTAACGCAACTTCCGAGGGAAGGTGGGGGGTATCGATAAGCTGCTCCCCAGGAAGGAGCTCGGCAGGAGCCGGCTCTGACCAGCCCGGTTGCGCGTCTCCCCCGCTGTGGATGCTCGCAGCCAGGGCTGGCATGCCGGAACGGCACGGAGAGGCCTCCCGCTTCATTATTAATCCGATTTCCCACACATGCCACCATTTCCCAGCAGAGAAACCTCTGTTCTCCGTGCGGCTGTGTGTATCGCTCCCTTTTCTTAAGTCTCCCGTACAACCTCTCGTTTGAAATATGCCCGAAAAATCTCTGCCCGACCCCTGGGAAGGAAAAGCGGAGCGGATGTGTGCCGGAGCGCCTGGCCTGGCCAGGGCCGTGGTGACCGGGCGCAGCTTCGGGGAAGCCCCTCCGGGCCCCTCCGAGGGGACCCCGGCCCTCGCCGAGCAGGGGGAGCTGCACCGACCCCGACCCCGCTGCGGCGGGTGGGTGCAGCCCAAGGGATTTGGGATCGGCTGGCACAGCTCTGAAGAGTCGAAACGGATTTGGGGGGGGGGGGGGGGGAGTAGAGATACCGCCCGAAAAGCTGCAACCCCCTGTTTAAAGACCGTCGAGGAATGGTGGGCTCGGGCTTTTCGCCTGCAGAAATAACCAGCAACAAAAGCCTTTCGCGTTATCAGGCGATAATAAAGCAAACAAAAAAGGGGCACCCTCGGGCTTTTTTGGACCTGTTCTAAGAGGATGTTGCACGGCGCTACGAACAGGTCGATTTCGCCGACGAACGGCGATGGAGCTGCCCGCAGTCACGACGCTGTCCCAACTTTTTGGTTTTTTTTCCCTCAGAAATTTAGCAATAACTGCAGCCTCGCAGGACCGGACAAATTCCCTTTCCTGTCGAGACGGGCACAGATCCCTTCATCCGCGCACCTTTCCCCAAATTCGTTTTGAGGGGGATTGCTCTACCTGCCAGAGGACCTGCGCAACGGGAGCAATGGGAGCAGATATAGATAGATATATTTTTATTTTTTTTTCCCCCTGTCGTTGGCGGAGAGGAAAAAAACCCCAAAACCCTCCCCGCTCCTCCGCTTGGCCAGAGCAGCAGCCCGAGGTGCGCGAAGCCTCAAAGACCGGAGGAGGGGAGCGGAGGGGGAACAGGGAGGCAAAATCAGGCTCAGGGCGAAGGAATTTTTAGCCCAGCTCCTTCATTTGGATCTGAGCATCTTTCTTCGTAGCCTGAGTGCCGGCAGTGTTATTTTTCCCTTTTTGCCACGTTATCTTAAAAAGGTGCCATAAAGGCTCTGCCCTTGCTCTCTCCACGACCCGGGGTCCAGGCGGGCATTGGTCTCCCGTTATTTGGGGAGGCGGGGGGGGGGGGGGGCGAGGGGGAGCCAGCCCTACGCTTGGAAGAAGCGCAAATTCCTCTAACCCAAGGGAAGAGAAACTCTTTCCCGACGCGCTTTTCCTTTCTCATCTGACAAGAGGCATCTAAAACCCCTCTCTCCCGCCCGGGTTAGTCTTTCGGAAACAAAAACCAAGAAGAAAACAAATTCCTGCGTGTCCGTGAGCCGCGGTTCCGATAAACCACCGCGGTTTATCGGAAGAGAAATGGTCACGTTTCGCTGGACATCTGTCCGGCGGCTTCCCTTGCTCTGAGGGGAATTTATAACCCCTGCGCTGATGGGCGCAGCAGCGGCCCTGGGGACAGCCGCCTTCTGGGGCTGGGAGCGAACTGCAGGGCCCTCTCCGGGCCCCGAAAAGCCGTGACACCCCCCCGTGTCCTCCCTGACAGAGTATTAAAGGCGGAACCAATTTACAGACCCCTTCCAGGTCCTTCCCCCGATGCCTCCTGCCTCCCGGTCCCAGCAGGGCTCGGACGGGGACGGCCCCCCGGGACATCCTCCTGTCCGTCGTGACTCCGGTGGAGCCTCTGCCCGCTCGGTGACACCTTATTTACCGCTTCACCCGTCCCCTCTTGGCCCAGCAAGCCGGCCTCTTGGCTTGCCGTTTGCCCCAGATCCTTTTCCCCCAGGGCTTGCGGATGCTGTCGACATTTCCTACTCCATCACCTTCCTCAGGTGTTTGTTCCTGCCGGAGTCCCTCTGCTAGCAGGGGTGGCCCCGGGGTTTTGTCCTCCCCAGTAACCCCCCAGCCCCGGCGCAGGGGGATTCCTCGCCTGAGCCCTCAGGGAAGCAGCAGGCGAGGGCCAGGCCCTCGCCCGCCGCCGCGTCGCCGGAGGACACCGGCAATTTTTCGGTCCTTCGCCTTACTTCTCCGTCTCCTCTTTCTTTCTAACGGTGTCACGGGCTCGGCGCCCGTCGCCCCATCACGGGGGCTTCCTTTGCCTTCGCCCCGGGGAGGTTCAGGCCTCCCGCGGCCCCGCGCGTCTTTGAGGACAGAATTGCTCCCATTAGGGCCTGAGGCAGAAAACACGCTTCCCCCTGGGCAAGGAGAGGGGCTCCTCGCCGCTGCTTGGGAAGGGAAGAGGGGGAAACAGGCTAACTGAGAAGCGGCCCCGCCGTGTGTCGCCCGTGCCCCGGGAGCAGCGGAGCACCGAGCACCGCGGAGCTTCAGGTGTTCCCGACCAGCGAAGCTGAGGATGAACCCGAGCGGAGCATCCCGGCCTGGACCCCAAGGGAGCCCCGGCGGTGCTGCGCACCCCGCACGGCGCCCGGGGAGGGCACCCAGCCCCGCAGCACCCGCCGAGGGACGGGGAGAAGCCGCCGTTCCTTCCCCCACGCCGCCCCGCCGCAGCCCTGCGGGGCTCCGCGCTCCCGATCCTGCGCTCGGCCTCCGCACCGCCCCCGCCCCGCGCATAGCGCCTGCGTGACGTCACAGCGCGGCACCCCCCCACACCCCCCCCGAGCCGCACAGACACGCCGTGACGTCACTACCTCCCCACCTCGCCTGTGAGGCTTGCGGAGGTGTACACGAAAATCAGGGTGACAGCAAAGCAACGCAACACACGCACACACCCCGCACCCCTAAACGGCCCCGCCGGGTCTTGGCAGAGCCCCCGAGAGTCGCGGGGAGTCGGACGGTCCAGTTCCGCCTTGCGTCAAAAAACCAAAAGCCACGTCACAAGATACGTACGCATACGCGCGCCCGTGCGGGTCTCTCAACGTAACTGGCAACTTTCTCAGCGGGGGCACGATTTTGCGGAATCAAATCCCGTCCTTGTCATCGCCTCCATTAGAAAAGGAAGGGGGAAAGAATAAAAAATTTTAAAAAGACAAAAAAACCCCTCAAACTTAAAAAAGGCGAAGGCTGCGTCGGGAGGCTTTGAAGGTGAGTGGAGACAGTGGCTGCGAAGGAAGCGGGGGCAGCCTCACCAGCCCTCTCCCCCGGTCAACAGACTGACGTGGTTACAAACCATAGCAAACATTTTATTTACAGGAGATATATATATATATTTATATATTTTGTCAGTGCAGTATTTCTTGGCCGGATTATTCGAAGCAACACGTTGCAACCAATGAGGACGTTGGCAAAATACTTCACATTGTAAATTGTTTGGGAGTTGGCGGGGGGTGGGGGGCCGGGGGGGAGGAAGAGAGGGATTTCGGAGCACGTTCTCTGAGTCCTTCGCTCGGATTTTCCTGGAGAGGACAAGGGGCGGGAGACGGAGAATAAAATAAAATTAAAAAAAAAAAAAAAATAGAGAAATCCCGCTCTCCTGCGAGCAGCGTGAAGGGAGCGGCGGCCGCCTCACGCAGAGCCGTCCCGGGGACGGGGATCACTTCTCCATCCGTATCCCCGGCCCCTCGCCCTGGGCCGGGCCGGCCTATGGCCGCGGGCGGGAACGGGCCGGTGCCATCCCGGTGCCGTCCCGGTATCGTGCCGGTGTCGTGCCGCCCTTGCCGCGCTCCCGGGGCGGAGGAAGGGAGATAAATTATCGCGCAGGTCCCGGGCGCGGGCGCGGCGGGGCCGCCCCGTCTATAGGCCGCTCCGCGGGTCGGGGCTGGCGGCGGCGGCGGGCGGCGGCGGGGAGGGGAGGCCGGTGCTGCCGGAGGACTTGCCGAGCCCGGCGGCGGGCAGGCTCCGCTCGGCGCCCTCAGTCCGTTCCGTGTCGCTGGGGGTCATGTCGAGGGAATCGGCGTCGCTGCTGTCGCTGTCGCCCTCGGAGCGGCTGGGGCTGCGCTCGGGCTCCCCGGCGGCGGCGGGCGGCCCGCCGGCTCGCTGGCCCGCCGGCTCCGGCTCCGGTTCCGGCGGCGGCTCCTTGTCCTTCTGGGCCTGCGCTTCCTTGGAGTGCCGCCACTTCATCCGCCGGTTCTGGAACCAGACCTTCACCTGCGGCCGCGCCGCCCTTAGACGGGCGCCACGGCCGCGCACCGCACCGCGCCGCACCGCGCCGCCCGGCCCCAGCGCCTTCCAGAGGGGACGGGCAGCGCGGGGAGAAGAGGAGGCGGCATCCCCACCTCCTTCTGCCCCCACCCTTACGCGACATAAGGTGGCTGTATTTTATTTTTCCTTCTCCTTCTAGTGCGTGTGTTTAAATACCAAACGCCCCCTCCCTCCGTGTGTGTGTTGTTTTGGGGTTTTTTTTTTGTCTCTCTCCTTCTACTTCTTCTTCCAGGAAACCAAATCTTGCTCAAGAAACCACAGCGTTATACAATTCTGTGCGCTGCGGGCCCTCAATAGCGGAATCATTACAGAGTGGCGTTTAATGATTCCGTTTGAAGAAGAGTTTTCGCTTCCCCCGAACTAAGGATTTCACAACGCGGAGAGAGATTTAGAAAAAAAAAAAAAAAAGGACATTAAAAATAGTGTGTTCGCTTCTACTTCCTTTGACCTAAACTGCCTCCTGCAGCGAGTTGCACTTCAATAAAGCGCACGCTGATGGCCTGCCCCGGCCCCGCTCGGCCTGCAAGCTCCGCGGTGGCCAAAACAAAGGCGAAAGCTCCGCGCCGGGCCGCGGAACCTGCGCGTAGGAGATGCTCGGGGCCAGGCCTCGCTCCTCAGCCAGCCCCGCCAAAGATTAAGGAAAGGAAAATGCTTTGCAACCGCCTTCACCACCACCCTCCCTGGCACTCCCCCGGCATCCCTCTAAACTGGAAGTAAGATTTGAAATAAAACTGAAGCCGTTCTTACTTGAGCATCTGTCAGCCCCAGCATCGCCGCCAGTTGCTTTCTGTCTGGTTTGGTGACATATTTCTGGATTTCGAACCGTTTTTCTAAACCTTTCCTCTGCAGGTTGGAAAAAACAGCCCTGGACCAGGAGCGTTTCCTCTTGTACGTCTGGGGCAGCGTGTCCTTGGTTAAAACTGCGTACGGACCTGGCAGGGAGGGCGGGAGGGGAAGAGAAAGGGTGGGGGAGAGAGAGGGAGACGGCGTTATTAATATCGATGCCTGAAAGGGAGCCTTAAATCGATCAAAATAACAGCTGGACCGCGGTGTGCGGGGAAGGCCCGGGCCAGCGTGGCCCAGTCTGCCGGCCGGGCACAAGTCCTGTCAGCCTCTTCTTCCTCGGGCGAGGATGGAGCGGGTTTGCACCCGAATTTCTTCCTCTCCCCCCTCCCCGCCCCTTTTCTCTCGGCCCAGGTATTATTTTTGTACTAGATGGGATGATCCTCCGGGTCGGGCCCTAGCCGGGTCTTCCTCCCCCCCCACACGCAGACCGGCTTTTGCCCAAAATCTGATCCTCGCTAGACAACATAAGCCCTGGCCTTTCCATAAGCGCCTGGCGAGTCCCTCCGGGAGGAGAGCGCCTGGGCTGGGGGGGGCTGCTCCAGGACGGAGGGCCCTGCGCCACGGGAGGGTCGACGAGGGACGAGCTGTACCTGGAAAAGTGTCTTGAAACTGGTGCTGAACTGAGCTCCTTGGGTTTGTGTTTAAGGGACCCAGAATAGCAGAGGCCTCGTTAATGGGGTCTAGAGACGCGAAGAACTGGCCGGCGGAAGGCTGCAAGTTGGGGAGATGAACCCCAGTTTGGCGGCTGGTAGTTAATAAGGAGGTCAGATCTGCGAGCACAGGAACAAGGAGAGCTCTGTTATACCGCGGTGGAAACCGACACCCCGGCACCCTCCGGGCGACGGGGCCAGGGCCGGGTGGAGCGAGTCCCCGGCCGGAGGGGCTGGAGCGGGGCCGGGGAGGGGGGGAACCGGGCAAGCCGCCTCCTCGCCCGGGGGCTCTCCTCGGGAGAGGCGGCCGTGCCCCGGCAATCAGAACATCCCTCCGGTATATTTATTCCCTCGGCCAGGATGTTTACACGCCGCGGGGGGAGATGGATTGCAGCGAAAGCCTTTAAAACCGGGCTGTGCCCCCTGAGGCAGAATCCTGGGCCCGCTCGGGGAAGCGGAGCCCGTTTCAGTCGCTATTTTTACGCTATCGCTATTTTTCCCAGAGGCGCAAGCCCTGCCGTGGACGGGGCTATTTTGGTGAGCGCTGTTAGAAACTCGAATTTATAACGCTTTTTTAAAAAATAAAACAAAACAAAACTCTTTTCTCGGCTAGATCGAAAAGTTTTCAAAGCGCGGGTACATTCGCTAAAAAAAAAAATAAAAATAAAAATAACAGAATAAATAAAAGAGCCCCGAGCGCGCTAGCGTGGAAAGCGGACAAGCCAATTTCTCTACCTCTCAGCGTGTTGCCTTCCTTGACTTTGGGGTCAAACTCCGCCGACAAAATGCGGTCGATGCCGAATTTCAGGTCCTTGCTGGCGGGCGCCGGCGCCGAGCCGTGCGTGTGGCCCCCCGGCAGCCGGGCGGGGGCCGGGGCTCCTCCGCCGCCCCCCGCCGCCGCCGCCGCCGCCACCGCGGGGGCCCGGTGCTGCGGGGGGCGGTGGTGGTGGTGGGAGTGGAAGGCGGCGGAGAGCGGCGAGAGGCGCGGCGGGAAGGCGGCGGCGGCGGCGGCGGCGGGGGCGTCGGGGGCCACGACGGGCGTGGGCCGGAGCGGCGAGGCGGTGGCGTGGAAGGGGCCGCCGTGGTGGACGGCTCCCAAGGCCGGCGGCATGCCGGTGGCGGGGGCTCCCGGGAGGCTGTCGGCGGGTCCTCCCGCCGCCTCGCCGCCGGCGTGGAGGATGTCGGCGATGCAGAAGGACGGCTTCTTGGCCGCCGCGGCGTCCAGCGGGAAACAGCCGGCGGCTGCCGGCCCCGATGCCGAGCAATACGCCGCTGACCACAAGCTGAAGTTGGAGGCGTAGAAAGGAGCCAGCCCGGCCGTGTACATCCTCGCCCGGGGGAGGAGGAGGAGGAGGAGGAGGGGGACGCGCCGCTCCGCAGCTCCGCAGCTCCGCAGCTCCGCAGCTCAGCTCCCGGGTACGCGCCGCGGAGCTGCCCGCTGCCCCCCGAGCATGGGGAGGGATGGCCGGGGCGAGAGGCGGCTGGCGGAGCACTTGCCGGAGGGGGCAAAAGGGGAGGGAGAAAAAAAAAAGAAAAAAAAAAAAAACACCAAAAAAGAAAAAAAAAAGGAAAGAAAGACAAAAAAAAAAAAAGAACAAATAAAGAAAAAGTCCCCAAAACCCACGGCGAGACGGAGAGAGCGAGCGGGCGAGGAGCGCAGCGGCGCAAACAAAACAAACCCAAACCAAACCCCCTTTCCTCGCACTGGGGGATTAAAAAAAAAAAGTAAAAAAAAAAAAAAAAAAGGAAAGAAAGAAAAAATTAAATAATAAAATATCCACCCCTCCCCAAAACTTTCTCTAGCAGCCACACTCCCGGCTGCCGAAAGCAGCATTCGTTCCCTCCCCACGCCCAATCCGTGATCCGCGGGGCCGGGCAGCACCGCCCGCCGACACGCCCACGCAGGACCGGGTCGCGGGTACGGGCCACCGCGCCGCCAGCGCGCAGTTGCGCGCTGGCGGCGCGGTGGCCCGTACCCGCGACCCGGCCCGGTTTGCCCCACAAGGTACCGACCCCCCCCCCCCAAACAACCCCCACCTCCTTAAATTCCTCCGTCGACTTTGACACCCCCTCTTCCCTCCGCCTCCCAAAATCAACGCGAGGGCGCTGCGCTCGCCGCCGCGATTTCCAAACGTTTTGAAAGAAACGCGCAGGAAACCCCCCCCCCCCTTCCCCAACGGAGGCAGCTCCGTCCCCTTGGAAATGATTCCCAAGGAAATGCGTTTCCTTCCCGGATAAATGAGGCTGGGAGAGTCTGGAAGAAAATGAGCCTACGCTCATGCACGCAACATATGTATTTGTGTGAGCTCTGGGCTATTCTGGGCCCAGGACACGTTGGATCCTGTATTAGCAGCGACTAATTAATTAATCGTATTTTCTCGGCAATGTAATTTTATAGATTTTTACCGTGTTCTCCAGCCCGGCGGCTGCGGCCGCTTCCACACCAATTTCACCTTAAAGACCAGTTTGTAATTTTGCAAACCTTTGACAACGGAATTACCCACCCCCCTTTTTTTTTTTTTTTAGAATGCAATCATAAACTATATTCGCTGCAATATTTTAGGGACAAATTTATTACAGCCTCTTCTGGTCTTTTTTTTTTTCCCCTCCCTTCTAACATCCACATTTGTCCCGACCTGACTGTAGAAAAAAAACCAAAAACGGTTATTTAATTTTGGTTTTCATACACGTAAACCAGTCGCTGCCGTTTTGAGCAGGCTCCCGGGTCGGACGATTGCAGGTTTAGTTTGGTTTTGTTTCAAAAAATTATTATTTTATTATAGTTTTTTTTTTCAAATAACTTCCCAGATTCTGAAGGTTTTCGGGGAATCGCCAAGAAAGGCAAACTATTTTTCTTTCGCCAGGTATGGAGACGTGGCTTCTGTGTGAATATTGAAACCACCTGCGGGCGGGCGGGAGCGAACGCCTGCCTTAGGCTGCGCCCGGGAAAAGGTGAGGCTGGTTCCCCGGGAAAAGCCGAGGCACCGCTTTGCTTCGCTTCGCTTCTCATTAACGAGACGAAACCGAAAAAAAAAAAATAAAATAAAATAAAAGACGGGTCTGGCTTGCCAAGATATGTCCGAAAACCGAAGGCGGCGAAAGAAAGGGTTGATGAGGTTGGAACTTTTCCTGCTTCGACAGCGGAAAGCCCCTTTTCCTGGTATCCCCCCCTCCCTCCTTCACTCCCCCCCAACTCCCCATCTGACCCCAGCACCAGCCCCTTGCTCTCTCTCAAACCGGATCAAACGACTCCGGTTCCTCCGGCGTTTCCACCGCCGGGCAGAGCCGCGCATCAGCCCGCCCGAGGGAAGGGCAACGAAGTCTGCTCTGCCCGCTCCATCGCCCCCGCAACCCCCTGCCTGCAATTATTACCCTAATTGCCGCCCTCCTTGTACCACCCCGGGGCTGCTCGCCAGGCAGTCAGTGAAAAAAAAAAAACAACCCAACCAACCAACCAACCAACCAAACCCCAAAACATGGTGTTTTTAATGTATTTTTAGGAGCTTATTCCAAAGCTCGGCTCGCCCCGCTGCCGCGCAGCGCCCGACGATGGGCAGCAGCGGAGAGAAGCGCCGGTTTGCGGGGACCACGGGCGGCCCCGAGGCGGGGGGCGGCGGCGGCTGCGCTGCGCTGCCCTGCCCGGGAAGTCGCCGGTGCCGCGCAGAGATGCGCGCCTTCCGCGCTGCCATCCCGCGGGCACGCCACCAACCCGAAAAGAAGCACTTAAACGCCTCGCACTGAAGCGCTTGAGCCCCGGGCTGGGCCTCGGGAGGGCGAGGGGAGCCCCAACCGCGGGGGCAGGTGCCTTCCCCGTATCGCCCTCGCCTCCGCAGCGCTGCGCCCCCGCGCATCCGCCGCCGGCCAAACCAGGAGCACCTGCCTTCCCCGCCCCAGGCCGCTCCTTCTCCCGGGGGACAGGGCTGTCCCCTCTCCCCAAAGGCCTCCGCGGGCCTCCCCGCCCGCGCACCTTCCTCCCCGGCGGCCGCGGAGGAGGAACGGGGGCTGCGCGGCCGCGCTGGCCGGGAGAGGCGGCAGCCCCTCCTCCCCGCGCAAGGAGGGAGAAGGCTGCAGGAAACCCGGGGCTCGCTGCCGTCCAGGTCATCTCCTGTTTTTTGAGAGGTTTCAACTCGGACTAAATGAGCGGATGTGCCTGCGAGATTTGTCCCAAAATAGAAGCGGCTTTAGTATTTTAGGATACAGCAGAAATCCTTATTTCTTCCGGAGAAAAACTTCATAATGAGCGCGAGCACTTCCCTTTTCAATATTTGTGCAACTTTATCTCGACCAGCAAGTTGCTTTGGTGACGCAAATCCGCCCTTGTGCATTGCAACTACAAAAATAAATGCAAGGAAATCAATTCCCTTCTAGCAATGAAAACATAAATATACAGCTGCGACTTTCCCCTTTAATCTTGCTTTCCGAGGGACTCGAGAAGGAGGCGAATGAACTGTGCAGGCAGGAGCGATGCTTTTTTTTTTCCCTTTTTTTTTTTTTTTTTTTTTTTTGAGGAATGGAATCTCGATGGACTTCCCCCCCCCCCCCCCCCCCCCCCTTCTTTCCCGAGGCCGACAAGGGAGGTGGAAAAAAAAACTTATTCGAGTTCTTACGAGGGGAAAATAGAAGGGCTAACCCCGAGGTGATACAGCCCCCCATCCCCAGTCGGAGCATCCCCCGCCTGCCTGCGCCCCACGGGGAGGACGGGCCGCTCTTTGGGCTGTCCCTGCCCCCTTGCAGCTCCCCGTCCCCGCGTAGGTCGAGCCCACGGACCCACCGGGGTGCTCGCAGCCAGAGCCCCCCGCACCCGGCCCGGCCTGGCCCCAAAGCCCGTTCTCTGTCGCCACCTTCCGGGTGGGCCGGATCCCTCCCCCCCCCTCCACCCAAGGCAACCCCTGGGACGTGCTTTTCCCCTCCAAATTCCCCCCGCTCCGGGGTCCGTGCGAGTAGGGGGCAAGCAAATTCGGGGAGCCAAGCGCAAAAAAGAAAAAAAAGAAAGACCCCAAACCCCCCTACACTACACCCCACAAAGCCAGTGGTTGCAGGGCGGGCAGGAGCGTTTTAGCAGATGGCCGGGGGGTTTCTCCCAGTGCTCCCCCAGCAGCGAGGCTGCCAAATCTGCCCCCAGGCCGAGCCATCCCCCCTCTTCACCCCCAAATCCCCCAGGATCCACAGGTGGAGGCCAGCCGCAGGTGTGCGCCGCAAGGCTGGTTGGGCTTCCCTCAGCTGATCGCAGGCCTGGGGTCTGAAATGCCGAGGAGAAGCGCAGGCGCTGCGGGCAGGAACTGCCCAGAACCCCCAGTGAATTAAGTGACTAAGCTGGTCAACTCCTTGACGTTTCCTTTCTATTGTTCCACGCGTTATTTCGTCGAATACCTGTGTCAGTAAGCAACCACTCGTGTTATGTCATGTGCTGAGCCTGAGTGAAAGGCGCCTGAAAACAGGCAGGATCCAGGTTTCCGTGCAGTCGGGCAGGATTTCAAGTCTCCTGCGGGTGCATTTGCACTAGTGTTTGGAGTTTGGGTCAGAGTGGGTCAGGAGGGAATCACCCGATCCTCATCACTTGCAGCATCACAGAGAGGTCTCAGGGTGCACAAGCAGGAATCCCTGGTGCGAATTGAGTCCGCAGGGCGTGCTAAACTTACTCTGAAGCAAAAATCCCTCTGAAATGCCTACGTTGTAGCTGTTTGAAAACTCCATGGGGTTTTCTGCATGTGATCAGCCCCAAGGATTGTCCGTATGCTGTAGCAGAGTAGGTCCCACCCAACAGGTCCGTATGACACAGCAGATCAAAACGCGAGGCCCCCAGCTCCAGGGCCAGCACACCAGCCACTGAGCTGGAGACTTGTTCTCACACTTGCACGTCTGCACTCTCTCGTCTTTCTTTCAACCGCTGGTCTGATGAAATGCATCGGGTTATTGAAGCTGACGCGTTTCAACCTGAGAGAATTTTTGCATTCTCCCAAATGCTGTGTAGTCCCTCAATTCCCCTCAGGCAGAAGGGAAACCTGGAAACACGCGTTCCCCCGTGCCCTTGAGTGCCTGGCTTAGAGATGTGGGATGTGGGGGGGCATCACATCTCTCCACAGCCATGGGATGTGGAAGGGGATGAACTTTCCTTCCTTTTTTTTTTTCTTTTTTTTCCCCTTTTTTCCCCTTTTTTTCCCCTCTTTTTATTTTTCATGAAAATTGCAGATACATAAATCGTAAAGAAGGATCAGGATAATAAATAGCAGTTGGAAAGAAGCACCTCTCGGCAGCCCCGGGAAAGGAGGCTGCATTCTGAGGAGCAGCAGGGTCAGGACGGTCCCTTGCTCGGGGGTTTCCTATGGGTTAGAGCAGGCAGATCCTGCCCACTGTGCTGCCTTTCCCGAAGCCCATTTTCAGGCATCTGATGCTGTTCGGGGAGCTGGGCACTGTAAGCCTGCAATGCTGTAAGGGTTTAAGCTGCTCGAAGTTGAAGTGCCAGTCTCCCACACTCGCTCCATCCCTGCCTGCCTCTTCCCATCCCCGGAGATGTCAAAGAAAATTAGAAGTAGAAAATTAACTCTGCCAGTAAGAAAAGTTTTTTTCCTGTCATAGTTCTCCAAACTAACTTCTTTATCACGTGGCCAGCCAGGGTGAGGGAGCTGGGGGAAACACGCATTTGGGGAGGGGGTGGTGGCAGGACCGCGGCGACCCTCTTCTAGTCTGTTAATTTAAGTGGTCACCTGTTAATTTAAGTAAGTGCTGCCTCTTGGAGCTACTTCCTGCAGTCTGAAATGGGTCCTTCTCACACGGAAAGAGCCTGAGTTTGCTTTCATTTCCATCGGCACCAGTGATTTCATAGGTTGCTCCACCTTTACATTGTGATCAGACCGTAATCTGCTTGCAGAGAGAGTTATCACGCATCTGGCTGCGATTTTCCAGGCCACACCACCAGAGAGGTCTGCAGAGAGCTGGTCTGCAATTAACCCCCCCGGCAGCTGATTAAAGGTGACGTGAAGCACTGACCCCCTGCTCTAACGCGCCAATGAGAGAAGCATTTGCATGCACACGCCGGGTTCAGTTTGCACAGTGCGTGGCAACCGAAAACAAGCATCATCACATAGAACGAAGGCGATTCGACTCTCAGCGCACAAGGCTCATCCATGGGTATTTCCTAAATCTGTCAGGAGAGTGTAATTACAGCTTTTTTTTGGTCTGAGACCCAAAGGGGCAGCTCCTTAACTGAGGCAAATCGCTGCTGTTGAGAACAGGCTCAGGACGTCCCAGTGCGAGCGATGTATTTAGGTGCAAGCACAGCTGGAAACGGAACAGGGAATTTTTTTATACCCATAGCAGGTCATCACCCCCACGGTTTGGTCATGGCAGTCCTATTCATTTCTACAAAACCAAGGTGATGCTTTAGGCCCACTGCCCCTCCAGCAGCAGTACATTAAAGTCACTGCACAGAAAAGCCGTTCAATACCGAAGAAGGAAATACTAATAACTACCTAATAAAAGTTTTAGTAAGAAACAGTTTCCTCCTTCTTGCCAACAGCGGTCAAAAATGTGGAGAAGCTGGAAATAAAGCTATCAGAATGCAGCCGTATAAAAGGCAAAAATCAACCCCTCAAGGAAGTCAAGTTTCTAGAACAAAATTACTCTGTAAAACTCATCTGGATTTGAGAACAGTTATTGTTTTTCTTCCAACCCTCCTTTCATGCTCTAAGTGGACTTAAACGCAGTAGGTACACATCAGTCCAGCTTTAAAACCAGCTCTTTCCTTGCTATGAGCACATATAAAATCCCAGCAGAATAATGCCATCACGGCCCTTAAAAAAAATCCCGTTTTAACCCTTTTTGCCGAAGCGAGATGCTTTCTGGCGGATGCCAAATGGAAGTGCCAGACAGGGAAGTTTTACGGTCCAATAAACAAGCACGCCAAATTATATGCGTGTACATAGCACCCTCCGGACCTGCTTCCCTCACTGGAACCGGATCTGCCCTCAAATAAAGTCCAGCCATCGCGTCTCAGCTTCACGGGCGGCTCACTGCTTCCCTATGCCAGGCTCCACCAGGTTTTGGAAGACCCAGGTTCCCCTCCCTGCGGGAGAGCCGGGAGGGAGGGTGGGGAGGTGCTCTCGGAGCTGAGGAGCTGGGGGGGTAAGGTATCCCCTTCCCAGCTGCGGGTCTGGGATGCTGCCTACAGCAATAGCCGTTCCTCTGCGTCTCCGGCAAATGGAAACAAAAACAGAGGAGGTGCAGTCAGCGGAGCAACGCAGCACACAGGGGAAGCCATTTCCTACTGATACCTCTAACACATCATTTTCTATCTCAGGGCCTGGGATCTGGTTACCCTCATCTTAGCCAAAAGACTGTACCGGTCATAAAATGTATTTTGCTTTTATTTCTTCTAGAAAACTTTATCATGAGATTTTGATTATCTGTCCTGCAGCAGTGAATTCCAAAGGTTCATTATCTCCCATGCCCGCATTCACTGTCCTTATTTTTTTTCCTTCTAATTTCTCAGTAAGCTCTTTGCAGCATCCATTCACCCGAGAACTGCGAAATGGAGAGAAAAAGGCAAGGCTGACCTGTTTTTCCTTTCATTTGTCACCGTGTCTAACCCAAATGTTTACCCTTGCCCCCCCCGAGATGCATAAACTCTTTTCCAAGCCAAGACATTCTCTATTTCCCAGCGAAGCAATTCATTTCATTTTGAGGCCACGCTGAACAGTAATACGCATCTCAACACGTTGCAAGTCTCAGCCTAATTTTGCAGGGAATAAAGACATCGAAGACAGTCTCATTACTGCGATCTTTCCCAAACACTAACGGAGTAGCACCCTCTAGCGCAAGCTGACAATAAAATCCGCAATAACAACAACCCCCCTGGGTCAAATTCAGTCTGGGTGCATCGCCACTGCAACCGCCGGGGATGAGCTCAGCCACAAGGCTTTTCCCTTCTGCGCTCCAAAGCTTTCCCAGGTTTCCTCTGCTAGGACCCTCACGGACGCTTTGGGCACACGTCGGATGCTGAACGTTGCCCAGGTCTCTGTCGGACCCAGGCGGCAGCGTCGCCCGCAGGCAAGCGGCATCAGCTCGCCATCGTGTCACGCGCCTTTCATTCCTCTGGGATGCTGCTGCCCAAGAAAGCCTGGAAGTAAGGAATGTTCCTTGCCAGAATTCTGCCCTCACGTGTTGGGTATTTTGAGACCCGCAAGTGGGATCCTACCTGGTTTGAAAGGACCGGGGGCAAAAAGGAGGGCAAAAAAGGGGTCGGCTGATGCAGGGAGGGGGCTGAGGCCGGGGCTGGGCTGTGGGCAGCGGGGCTGGGATGTGGAGGGGGGACTGGGACTGTCTCATGGAGAAAAGCGCTGGTTTCTGGGCGAGTTGGGGACCAACCCGGTGTGAAAGCTGAGGCTGAGGGTGCTGCGGTGTTGTATTACTTCTGGTGCACCTTTTCTCTCATTACTAGCAATTTCCATAGGTTCCATCAGATTTATTGTTGTCAGGAGGAAGGCGAACAAGAAAACGGCACCATTTTGGCAGACCCTGGGTAGGGTGGGGTTGGCGAGGGGGAGCCGGGTCATTCCTGGATGCCATCGGCCACAACGGGGAGGTGAGTTAACTGCGTCCCACGCAAAATCCCATTGCCCCAGCGCACATCTAGGGGTTTTATGAAAACACAGAGATCCCCTCTCCCGCTCTAAACATAACACTGAGTAAATGGCTACTCAAGATTTTGTAAAAATTTAAAAAAAAAAACAAAACAACCCTGCTTAAACCAGAGGTGGAAATTTTGTCTAAGGTTTCAAGGCTAGGCCTTCCTTTCATTATGAACTAGAAGGGAGCTGTGGGCACTTAAGGCGGGGAAGGAGAATAAATCCCTCAGGATTAGGCCCAGGCGATGCTGAGGTTCGGGAGCCAGCCTGTGCCCCCACAAGCACGGGGGGGTGAGCATTCGCCCCGGGCACGCGTGGCTCCTCCCGGGGCAAATACCAAAGCGGCGCAGAGGCTGCGAAGCCAAAAGCCCGGGAAAAGCAGGCGAGGAGGCACCGGGGCTAATGAGCTATGCGGCCGTTTCACCTACCTCTAATGCTTCTGCTTTTTAATGTACCGGGCACATTTCGCGTTCCAGCCGCGGCTTCAGTGTTACGTGTAGGGAAATGTAGGGAATGATGCTTTTTTTCCTCGAGAAGGGATAAGTAATGGCCGGGGCTGCGATTTGGTTTTGGGGCGGGAGTGCTATTTTTAGGTCGATGCCGAGGAGTCCTAGGGTGAGGTTGGACCAGGCGGGCAAGGGGGTGGAGGTGGCCCAAAGCCGTCCCGGTGCTCTCCGAACGCGAGGCTGCGCTGGGGAGGAAGCAGGGGGGAGCGGAGGGAGGTTGGACCCCTTCCCTCGCCCAGCCCGGGGCAGCCGCGGGGGGGACCCTGCGGGAAACAGGGCAGCAGCGCGTTGCCCCTGGGCCGTAGCGATGCTCCAATCTTCTGGAGCAGCCCTTCGCCTCCATCCCCATTCCCTACCATGTCTGGGAGCCTCTGCACAGCGGCTGGATACGGCCCCGCTGGGCTGGGAAGGGGGATATCTTACAACAGCCACGAAAACCCGTAGGGTCGGAAAGAAGAAACGGCTCTCTACCTTCTCCATCTCCACACTGTATTTTACTATTCTCTTCAAATGAAGCAAACATCATTATTTCCCATTAGGTGTTCCCGGAGCAAGAGTATTTCATTGAAAAATGGCTCTTTAATGCTAATGGGAATTATACTCCTAGCGTGATTTATATTAATAAGGCATGTGCAGTTCCTTAGTACATTCAGACCCAGATGGGAAATGGGATTTTTTTTTTTTTTTGTCCTTCCACACAACATCTGATGAAGTGCTCCAAGCATACAATTTAACAAGCTATTCTCCTCTGGCCTTACAGATGAAAAATAGTCTGTTGTGTCAACTCCTCAGATGCCTATTTTTACACCTTCTGTTTGTTCTTAGTTTGACGTTGTTAATCACGGTCCCACCAAAGGCCCATTGTTCAGCTCTTCAAGAAGAATGTTGTTATATTGACTGTTTGTGCGTCAGCCCAGCTCTCTCTGGAGCTGCACTTGGATGAAATTAGATAATTTCCATTAGGAGAACAGGCATTATTAGTCCCCAATGCCAAATTGAAAATAGAGCCAAGATTACTATTTCTGGCCGTGTTCACCTCAGGAAGGAACCTTCTCAGCTTTAATGGGATTTTGCTATTGTTGGTTGCCTTCTGTTTGACACCGGGCCAGCAGGGTTGAAAATTGTTTAGAAAGCTGCATGAAATATAATAGAGCCCAAGCCATTTGCTGCAGCACATTCCAACGCAATGTTTATTTTGAAGAAAAAAAAAAAAAAAAAAGAGGAAAAAAAATTATTGTCCTTGGCAGAAAAAAAAAAATCCCACTAACTCAACTCTCAGAACATATGCTTCTTGTTGCTGTTGTGCTTTCAAAACGCGCTGCCAGGATTGGCGCGCTACATACAGAAGTGATAAATCTAATATTACTTGTAATGATCTACAGGATTTGTAGAAGCAGATTACCGGCACAGGGGGGTGACTCAATGACAGAAAAACAAGGTGAGGGATGACACCAGGTCAGGTCCAAAGGAGAAAGTCAAGTCCCACGTTTGTCAGTAAAATGTGCGTCTTCACTCTGCCGCACGTGCGGCTCAGTTTTCCCATCTGTAAAATGGGTCCAAGCACACGTCTCTACCACATGAAGAGATGAGGAGGACAAGTGCTTCCCAGACTTTGCCTTCGTGAGTGCTGGGGGGGTCTTCTGAGCCAGACTCAGCCCCTCCATGGCCCTGCACAGCCCTACCTGTCCCACCGCCTGCCTTCCCCAGCAGTGTCAGGGCTCTGCTGCCACTGGTATGGTTTGGAGGGCAGCTCTCCTTTCTCCCCTTCGTTGTGCCCCTCACCGTCACCTCACCCAAACACCTCGCCTGCATCTCAGGATGCTAATCCTTGACATCCAGCGTGAGAGTGGGGATGGCGGGCTGAACTCTTGCTCAGCCCCGCATTCCCCACGGGTCTCTTTCTGCTCCACATAGTACTGTTTTGTTCTCTGAATGCCGTCTTAAAATAATTACTAATGAAAGCAGAGTTGACTTTGGAGCGAAAGTTTCCGGTTCCTTGGCATTTCCAACGTGTAAGCTATCTAAGGGTACTGAAATGCAGGACATTTTTTGGATGAGATCAGAATCCAAAAACACATTTTTCCTCCAGGCCCCTTCAGAGCCAGACCCACCTTTACCGCACTTTACCTCTCGTCTATTCAAGCCCGTAAGAAGCTGAGCAAATAGAACAAAGTTACCCATCTTTGGAAAAACAAATAGAGCAAGCAATCTTCAAAGCCTTCAGACGAGGATCCACGCAACAATGCCGGTGTTATCCCTGGGCAGTAAACCAGAGCGCTCCTCTGTTTATATTAACCTAGTGTTTACTTCTATTTTAACCAACAAACATTGACTGATTACAGTGTCTCGGCTCGAAACCATCCGCCAAATAATTAAAAATACAATTAGTCTAAAAGAAAAAAAAACACGGCGGACGGCAGCTGACATGTTTCCTCCACACAAAGCTGCCACCTGCCTGCACGGAGGTGCTCCAATGCGGCCAAAGCAAAGCAGTGATTGCTCCCAGCAAAATCAACACCTGAGCCCCTACCTAGACCCAGAGCATTGGCCACCCCCGGTACCTGCCCCCGCGGAGGTTCTCATGGAGCTGAGCTGTGGGGTTCAGGTCAAATTTGGCAGGTCCTGAGGGGGGGACACAACCCCTTACTGTGTTGTTTGTCTCCCAGATCAGCTATCCGGTGGCACTGGCAATTCTGGGGGAGGTCAGGTCTCAAGCTGATTCCGGGGCCATCCCCGCTCAGAACATCCTTTGGCATTTACCTGAGACAGGAGAGGTTTTGGGTAGGCTGTGGGAGAAGATGGTGCCCCTTCACCATGAGGTTTGGCAGCCAGGCTCACCCAGGAGTTTTCCTCAGTCCCTTTCTCTCCCCACCACCCCAAGTTGCAGGAAAGCACTGTGCCACCACGCAGGTCCCCCACCGGTTTCACAGACTAGTGGGAAACTGGTCCAATGTGACCTGTGGTGGAAAGTTACCCCCAGCAGCTTGCAGAGGCACATGCGTCCTCCAAATCCCATCCTAATTGCCACCCCCGGCTGTAAGGCCCTTGGCATTCGGACACATCAGGGTGACGTTTATGGGTCTCAGATGGAAGTATCCAGACAATGCTCAGGTCCCTGTTGTCACCCCTCAATAAACTTAGGAGCGGACTCAATGAGCAAAACGTTTAGAAAGTGTAGGTTAGACAGAAGATAATCTGTGTTTACAAGGCTGAGGAAGCTCATCTGCACCCTGGCTATCTCTTCACATAGAGCATTTGTCTTCTCACCGACCTTTTTATTTTTTTCTTCATGCTGTGAAATGTTCATTGTCTCCTGCTAAGGAAAGTTTGATAAGGATCTTGCTGAGAGTGGCTTTTAGGAAAACCCATTGCTCCGAAAAGGAACCAACCATTGTAGAGCCAGCACTTCAAAGTTAGAGCAGTATCTTGTTTTTTTGTACCAAATAAATAAATAAAATGAAGATGAACAATGTGTTTCCATTTAAGGGGGAGTGTGGGAAAATCCAGGTCTCATCAGACTGGGAAGCGGAGTGGTATATGCTGACTAAGAGACTGGAAATAGCGCGGCTGTCAATGGAAGTAATTCAGGGCTGAATAATCACGTCGAGCAGTCAACGTCAGATGGGAACCATGGCCCCAAACCTGTTCATTTGAAACCATCGGGATTCACACGAGAAAACATGCATTGGCTCCGCGTGTCGCTTGTGGTTTCAGGGGAAGCTCAGGGCTGGGCTCTCCCCGCTGCCGAGCAGACAGGAGAACGCAGTCACCCACACATCCACCACAGAGCTACGCTTCCAGCACGGGAGGCCACGCGGGTTGCATGTGCTGCACTATATTGCGACCGAAGATGGTGCCAGCCCTTGCAAAACCCCTCTCCTTGGCTTCAGACACCTCCGTGTGGGAGCTCACTGCCTTGCCGTTCAACCTAATTGTCTCTTCAGCACTTTTTGTCTTTGGGACCAAGGTCCTGGATTACAGCAGGTCTGCAGGTCACTACCTTTGCCTCCACTAAGGCATTTTCCACTCTTCACCTGTGGCCAACACGTGCCCAGGCTCAGTCGGGTGCCTCAGGTCTAAGAGAAGTGCAGGCTGTGTCCAGCATGACCCATCATCAGGATGGCAGTGATGATGGGACGCCAGTCCTTGCCTGTTCCCTCCTCCTTGTGTTTGCACCCCAAATGGTGGTGGGGGTGGCTCAGATGCAGGCCGTGGGCACCTGTGCCATGGCCCCATCCTGTGTCACCAGTGCCCCCAGTTCAGCCCAGACACCAGGGATGGTCCAAGTGTCCCTCAATGTTTTCTTTTATGGATAATTACCCCCTTTTTTTTTTTTTCCTTCACTGTTGACGAAGGGAGAAAAGAGCAGGAGAGATCCCATCCTTTGGTGCTGTGGGACTTGGTACTGTTTTAATAATAATAACAACAAAATATTGAAAAGGAAAAAAAAGAATTGCAGCATATCGGCATGTTTTTAAGGTTGGTGGGAAAAAAAAGACCTTCTAGTCCCAGTGGTATCAGCGAGGAAAACGTCCATTGGATTCTAGTTTTAAAAAAAAAAAAAAAAAAGTACATCTGAGTCATGCAGAAAGTGCTCGGCTTGGGTAATGTGTGGTTACTGGAGCGCTCGGCGAGGGGGAAGGGAAACAAGCGCCCGGCCCAGAGCCTCATCATAGCCTTACGAAAATTAACACATCTGTGAAGCTGTGTTCCCTAACGAGGAGGGTGCTGCTTGCCCAGGGGAAGAGGGAATCAGGAGGAGAGGAGAAGGAGGAGGAGGAGGAGGGATGTTCCACTTCCATCTCACTCCAAACTTGCTAAATTCGGCTCTTCGTTTGCTGAAGAGAAGAATTAGAAATCACACTCCACCTGGCAAGATAGTTTTTCCTCTAGTCATCAAAGGCTGGAAAATGGGTGTCTGTGCTGCAGGAATTTTTCTGAATAGGTGATGACAGTTACCGCTTTATTCCTTTTTTCCAGTATTTTATGGAGATTTAAGTGAGTCCTCCAATCTGTACCCGCAAGAAAGCCCTCTTTCCGAAGGTGGGATCAAGCAGAGACCCTCCATACCTGCGGGGAGAAGGTGCTGAGTACAAATACATTCACATGCACGTACACACGCGGGCAAAGGGCAGCACCGCAGCAGAGAGCCCACTGCACCGCACAGACGCTTCGCTGGGAGGATGGAGCCGGGGTGGTGAAAGGGAAGGAAAGGATTCAGGTATTTCACTCTTTTCCAGAAAGGAGCTTCTTCGAAGGTAGGGAAAACCAAATAGACACAGCAGGGGAGGAGGGACCTGTCTGCGTTACTGGTTTGACTGGATTACAGCAGATCCCCGCTGTGGATTGCACTCTGCTCTCTTGCCATGGCTCCGCTCTGCCTTCTCTGGCTGAAACGACAGTAATGCCAGGACCGATCTCTCCTCTTGGAGATGCTCTGGAGATGCCACCCACCACCTTGCTCCAGAGAGCCGGAAAACCTAAGCAGAGGGGAGAAAAGCAGCCCCCACCGCTGGGCTCCATGCCCTGAGCCCAGGGCAGCCCGCCAGCTCCTTCCAGCCGGCATTCGTTTCTTCCCAGGGCATGTTCCTGTGATTTAGACCCAACCGTAACATTGCTTTCAGTTTGATGGTTAAATAAAAGTCCGGATTCCCCTGAAGTCGTGTTAGGAGCCCATCCCTCGGGTTCAAGGCTTTCTGCTGGTGTCTTAATCCACCCCCAGCTACAAGGGAGCAGGGATTTCTCTTGCTTCTTCACCAAAAACATCCCATTTTTCAGGTTTTTCCAGTAAAACTGGAAAGTGTCCGTGTTAAATGCTGTTGAGAGAGAAACCTTTATCAGCAGTTCCCAAGGACATGCATTTTTCTCAACTGTTCTATGGACAGGATATGTGAGTGAGAAAGATACGGGTTTTAATCACTATCCTTCAGCTAGGCCAGGTGGAAGGAAGATGTTTTTTCTGTGGCTTAAACGAAGGCCTTATTTCCAAAAGAAGTTAGTGATAGTGGCTGCTGAACTAGAGACAACACAATGGGCTCCATCATTAAGGATCTGGGCCCTCCAGCTTCCTGAAACATCAAACCTTTAGGGTGTGACGAAATGAACGACCCCCAAATGGAACCAGACAGAATCACAGTCCCCTTAAAAACAAACTGGCAAAACCAAATAAATGGGCGAGGTTTTGCCTGTCACCCACATGCAGGCCTACGAAGGTCCAGATCCAGCTTTACAAGCCCCAAAATGAACACGACTAGAATTTCACATTGGAGCCATCTCTCCAAACATGCTGCAAATCCCTTCGCAAAGAGAAACACTTCATAATCCTTCTATTCGTGTCTGTCCCTCTAAATTTAAACACGCATTTAAAAAATAAATAGGGCATGGGTGATGTGCAGGAACAGCTTGCTGCTTCTCTTTTTTTATTTTTTTATTTTTTTAAATCAATAAAACAGCCTTAAAGAGGCCCCCTTGAACGAGTTCTGTTCATTTATTTTTCTTGGAAACTTCCAGTCTCCTTAACTCCTTTTAGACACACAAGAGGTGAATGATTAAGTTGAAACTATTATCTTTGCAGAGAACATCTCTGCTGGCTGCCGGCCAAGCGGAGAGGAAAAGTGAAATGAAATAAACACGCCGGAGCTATTGTGTCCCCGACCGGTCCCTGCGGCGAGGTGCTGGGAAGCTTGGCGGAGTTGAAAGGAGGTCCCTGGGTGGGGACTGTTAATGAGGCAGGGCACATTCTGGGAGAACGTTTTTCTGGCCAGAAATAAGAGCGTATGAGTAACTTAACGTGAGACGAAGTCCGCCCTCATATAAACAGGTGCCACTCGGTGCTGCAGGGCGCTGGTGGCCACTCCTGCCAACTGTGGCTGCCAGCCTTGTCCTGCCACAGACAAGCCATTGACCTCCTGTCCTCTGCCACCTCCCCAGGACATGAAAGCAAACCCTTTGCCAGCAAAAAGGGCATGAAATGGACATGAGTCAGCCATGTGCACTCGCAGCCCAGAAAGCCAGCTATACCCTGGGCTGCATCCCCAGCAGTGTGGCCAGCAGGGCGAGGGAGGGGATTCTGCCCCTCTGCTCTGCTCTGGGGAGACCCCACCTGGAGTGCTGCATCCAGCTCTGGAGCCACCAACATAAGAAGGACATGGACATGCTGGAGTGAGTCCAGAGGAGGCCACAAAAATGATCGGAGGGTTGGAGCACCTCTGCTATGAGGACAGGCTGAGAGAATTGGAGTTTTCAGCCTGGAGAAGAGGAAGCTCCAGGGACACTTTATAGCCCCTTCCAGTACCTAAAGGGGGCCTACAGGAGAGATGGGGAGGGACTCTTGATCAGGGAGTGGAGCAATAGGATGAGGGGTAACGGTTTTAAACTGAAAGAGGGGAGATTTAGATTAGATATTACGAAGAAATTGTTTGCTCTGAGGGTGGTGAGACGCTGGCCCAGGTTGCCCAGAGAAGCTGTGGCTGCCCCATCCCTGGAGGTGTTCAAGGCCAGGCTGGATGGGGCTTTGAGCAGCCTGGTCTGGTGGGAGGTGTCCCTGCCCATGGCAGGACGTTGGAACTATGCGATCTTCAAGGTCCGTTCCAACCCAAACCATTCTGTAAGAATTAAAGTCTTGTGCATAAAGAGATGTGCATCCTCAGGGCCTGACTCCTGGGGCTCCGGCAGTTGTGGTTACTGCTCTGAGCCTCCGAGGCTGGGGTGTAGCTCGAGGACAGCACCGAGGCACTGCTGCGTTGGCACCAAGGAAGCTCAGAGACACATCCAGCTGTTGGTGCAGGAAGACACAAGCAGTGGGCCTGCAGCTGCCTGGGGGGACAGTTCACAACCCCGAGGTCACCCACTGACGCCAGACCCCTCGGGGAAGGGGCTGTGCCAAGGGGCCAGTGGTCAGCTGGACTGCTAGCCTCGACACGGGCATAGAGGGTCATCAAATGTGACAACTCACTGGGCTTATCCTTACAAAAAGCCTGGGCAAGTGAGCATCTAGAAAGGTCACAAACACACTTACTCTCATACAGCTGCATCTGATTCAGCAGAAATTACATGACATCCTGAAAACGAGGTGATTTAAAAGTCTCTATTTCCAGACTTTAGACTATGTAATTAACTTGGCTTCAAGAGAAACGTGAGATGTAAAATACTTACTGATTTACTACTCCTAAGGAATTACAAGCAGCACTTCAATATCTTGCTCAGGACAGAGACACCAGTACGCCAGCAGACAGAGCAGTGGGATTCTCACAGGCAGTTACACAGGATGCACATATTGAAGCTGCGTGGAAAAATGTGTCTTTCTTACTAATTTCATTTGAAAAAGCGCCTTGAAGGTATTGCAAACTGTCCCTGGGCCTGACTAAGTCAAGGAAAAGCTTGAAATGATCACCAGAGGCTCATGTGTCCCACGTACCAGTTGACTTGCTTTGGAATCACCCCACTGGATTACTAAAAAAAAAAAAATAAATAAAAAAGAAGAAAAGAAAAAAAAGGCCAGAAGTAACATTTACGTCACAAGTCACATCTGCTCCTGTAATTACTTTCCTGTTGGCTGTTTTCAGCGGCGAAAGGAAACCCGACAGAACTGGTAACCAACAATGGATTACAATCCACCTCCTTGAAATCTCAGCTTTTTCTGAAGGGGGGGAAAAAATGGTAGCGCACAGCTGATCCTCAGCGTGTTGCCATGAGGACAACAGAAAAATGAAATGCTTGGCTTTGAGACCGCGTTTACAGCTCACCATTTCCTTTTCTAAAGGAAAGCTTAGAAAAACCTCCCCTGCGAACTTCCTACATGTGTATGTAGCCCCCCACGGCACGACGATGCCCAAGTCACCTGCCAGGCTCAGCTGCTGCAGGAGAAGAAAACTCACGCGAACCTAACGGCTTGTCGAGGTTTAATCATCAAGCCCCACCTAATCAAAAGACAAACAGTCCAGCAGCAATAGCGGCGATGCCACACGTGTACAGAACAACGGCGTGGCAGCCAGGACATGCTGTTTAAGTGTGGGTCACTTAGAAAAGCGCAGAAACCCTGGCAGACCACAGAAAAAGGAGAGAATCAAAATTTAGTGTAGCGCGAGTCATTGCCAAAGAAAACACGCAACGCGCACAAAGCGTCTGCGAGACAAGAACGGGTGGGTTTTCTGCAAGAGTGAAAATGGGGGGTGACGCAAAGATCCTTTGTACTATAGGCTTTAGCTTGGATCAGCTAATAGATAACTTCCTTTGCCTTCTCCAGAGCAGAAGGAACAAGAGGCAGCATCTGTTCGCTGCCTCACCAGAGACAGGATTTTCTTTGTTTGGATTTGAGACCGTGATAGGTAAACCCTAAAGCACTTCAGTGCTGAGGCACAGAAAATCCTTATCCCATTACTGCTGCTGCGTATCCTGGAGGTTGTATCATCTTTCCAGCCTGGATGCCCTCCTGGTGCTGCAGCAGTGTGTTTGGACACCAGATGCTCTGCGGAGATGTCCCGAGCAGGGCTGAGCTTGTCCTGGGCTTGCTCAGCCCCTTGCCTTGCTGCTGCCGCAGCAGTGATTTACCTCTGCACGCAGGAAAAAGGTTTCTTTTCGTTCCCTGCACAGCAGGCACCACTCAGGTTTTATATTTTTAATTTTTTTTGATGGCGTTTGGTCCCAGTGGCGGTGGGCACCACATCCCTCGCAGGCTCAGCCTGCCAGGAGGAAGCTTTGGCTGCATCCCCGCATCAGCTGTTGGGAGCGAGCGGCGGTGACTTTCCCAAGCAGATGGAAAAATGCTCTGCCAGGAACACTGGATGCAGACGTTCAGTGTGACTTTTAGCACCAAGTCTATGGGGACTGATCTCTGTGCTACGCCTGTCAAGCCCAGAGCACCAGTCCCATTTCATTCATCTTCATTTTCTTCCTTTTCTTAAAGCAAATCTAAAAATTATTCCAAAACTATAGTTTTAACAGACATACAATAAATCAGACGTCTCGTAAGGGGAGAATGCTGCTGCTCCCCGAGCCAAACGCATTCCCCTATTTCCTGGCCGAGGATGGTGACCATCAGGACAAGCATTATATTTCGGCTTTGCTTGGGCCTGAAGTCAGCGGCCGGCGAGAGGGTCTCCATCTGGAGTCATTTTGTAGTGCTAGAACGGTTCTCCTCCAGCGGCAGCCACCGCCTGCTAATATAAAAATACTTGGGAGAAAAAGCAATACGTTTTATTAGGTTGGTAGGAGGAAAAAAAAAAAAAAGCTCTATTCAAGACTTCCATTAACTTTTATGAATATCTCCAAAGAGATTTATTTTTATAACAACACTGAAGCAGAGGAATAAAACCCAAGTTTCTTGACACTCGCAATTACAATTTCTCACCAGAGGCAAGTCCAGAGTGTCTGTGGCCAAGCCCTGCTCACCTTGGCCACAAGAAGAGCACTTCTGAAAGCCAGAGCCTGGCTGCGAGAGGAAGGGCGGCCCCGTGCCTGGCATTGAGGGTACCCGTGCTTGTATTTTGGTGCTGCCGCAGGCTCCCTGCACAACCCTTTCCACATCACTGCTGTGCCCCAGGGATGTTCAGATCTGCTCCCGGAGTCCCACCAAGTGCTGAAGTAACCTGTCCCACTTCAGATCCTAGCCGGTGACAATCAAAGGCCATCTTTTGCCTGAAAGCTTAGTATTTCTACCCCATTAATACAACCCATCCTCTCTTGACTTTGCTAAGTCTCAGCATTCACACTGCCCACCCAAACATCATCCCTTTCCAAAACCCACCGCATTGCTGGCCTTCGCTATCTCCTGTGGCAGGGAGCTCCTCCGTCTGAACACAGGTTGTATAAAAATACTTCCTCTGATCTGTTTTGAATTTGCCACCTTTTAATTTCATTGAATGCCCCTTTGTTCCAGTGTTATACGACACGGTCCCGCCAATCTATTTTCTCTAGACTATTTATTATTTTCCTTCTCCTCTTAAAACCTAAAGCAAAGTTACAGAAGGAAAAAGAGGAAGAAAAAAAAAAAAGAGGGGAAAAAAAAAAAGCTCCCCAGGAAATTGTTCTAATAAAAAAAAATGATTATACTTCACGGTGTGGCCTTGCTGCTCTCTACAGCTGTTACAAACAAAACCGGTGTGGTGTTGCGCTGTCAGGACAGAGGCACCAGGTACGAGACGTGCACGCGTGGTCCCATGTGTCCCAGGCACCCCCGCTGCGCTGGCACGGGGAGGGCAGGCACCAGGGAGCAGAGAGACGGTGGCACCGGCCGAGGCTGCGCCCACAGGCACCAGCAGCATCCCCGGCACAGCCGCAACCAGAGCCGGGAATGTATTTGTTTAAATTTGAGGTTTTGCGATAGGCAAAACCCAAGGCATTTCAGCATTGCAGCTCCTGCCTGGCCGCCCGAAAGTTCCTCCGCTGCCCAAGCACATCCAGATGCTCGCGAGCTGTGCTCTCACCAACCCTATAGGAAACACGGCAAAAACATCACTCTAATGAGAAAAAGCCCCTCAGCTGGGAGCACCTTCCTAATGAGATTTCCAACACCAGGTGGGAAGCAGCCAGCCGGGGCATTTGCAAGGCTGCTGTGGCAGGCGGCTCCATCCCTGTGCAGCTCTAGGGATGTGCTTTATGCTGCAGCCACTGCAAGGCGTGAAGCAGAAGAGCCCCCGGCTCTCTCCCCAGATGCAGCTCCATCTCACATTGCTTATGTTTTCAGCTGCGTTTTTAAGGCACATCCGATTTCCCCGTTGATGCGCTGCCTGGTGACTGCGCAGTTCCTACTGGGAAGGTCTGGGGAGCCTGCAGAAGCTGGGTGAGATGACCCAGCACACGCAGGAGCACTGGGACCAGACTGGGGACTGGCACAAGAAAGGTAATGACACTGGTCCCTGCTGGGCTTTTACAGTCCAAGGAGATGGATGAACAGCATCTGCTCAGCCTTGTCAGCAGACACTTGTCCCTGGTTGCCCAGCCCACCGTCCCACCTCATGACCAGCAGTGTGCCCATGAAATACTGAAACACTTGAAACAACAGCTACACCTTTAAGCAGTAAGCCAAGGGATGGAACTGACATTTTTTAAGTAGCCCTGATGTAAACAGGGCTGTTCACTTTTTGTTTCAGGCTGGCTGCAGACTCAGACTTGTGAAAACATGCTGATTTATACTGGGATCACCAGGTTCTTCCCCACCACAAGAGCCCATCCACCTTTCCTCTTCTGTCTCCCTTTAAACAAGTGGAACAATAAAATCTCGAATTCTGCAATGCAGCTTCTGCAGCCATTTCACAAGGGACCCTTTTCCAGCAATTCAGCCAGCTGCATCCTCCCCTCACGCAGAGGCTCTCAAATACCCGAGCAAGAAGACGACCTTGTGCCATGGGGGCTTGGCGTTCCCTGAGGAACAGCCCAGGCCTTCACAGTTCTGGTGTTGGCCTCGGAGCACCAACCACCACCAGCTCTTGGCACCAGGTCTAGGGCTGCAGAGTCCCAGGGCAATGCCATAATCACAGCCCTTCTCCCAGTGAGCCAACAAGCGACTCCTGTCGAGGGATGCTGGGGCACAGAAGCCGCAGCTCCTCACCCATCCCTGGCTGCAGCAGAAGGAGCAGGGCTGGCCCTTCAGGGCTCACCGGGACACATCAGCTCACCCTTCCCCCTCCCTGGAACAAGAGGGGTCCAGCCTCGGCACCTCATCCAGGCTGACAACATTTACGCTTTCTAAAGGTCCTAAGCAGCCTTGAAGGGCTCAGAGCATAGCAGGCACCGAGCAAGTGTGGTGCAACCAGGCTGCTCAGGTACTTGTAAATGAGGAGAAAAAAACCCCCACAATTGTCTCAGGGCATTTGTCCCCTGAAGTGGAGACAAAGCTCCCTTTGCTGGAATGGGAGGCACGTGTCTTTTCTGAGAGAAGAGGATCTGCCTCCTTCCTCTGCTTCCAGCGACCCAGGTCCCACAGGGCAGGACGTGCCGCGGATGAGAAGAGCGCACATTCTGCTGGGCGCAGCACACCGGGACCGTCCCCCACTGCAGCGGGGAAAACAATGCAAGGCAGCTCCGTTTTACACTCAGGGAAGATACAAGTTTAAAGAAGGACAATTCTGCAACCGGTTGTTGCGTGTCCCTGCAGTTCCTGCTCCCAGTGCCAAGGAAAAGCGCCACGTACCATCAGCAATTTGCCCGACTCCAGAGGAATATCAGATTCTAGGTACAATGAGTCAATCTCCCTGTCTCTCCAATTAAGTGCAAGCTGATTTGGGGATGGGGGGGTGCTGTCTGCCCCCCATGCCCAGGGCAGGCAGGCCGGGGAAGCAGGCAGGAGGCTCAGCCCAGAGCAGGGCTCCCCGCACCGTCTGCTGTCTCTGACTGCCATCTACCCGGCGGTGCCGGACGTACAGCGTGCGGCTCCCAGAGACACCAGCCCCATCCCACCCCTCGGCAAAGCAATGCCGTCGAATAGGGGGGAAAAAAAAAAAAAAAAAACACAACAGAAAAACCCAAAGAAATGCACGCAGCCCATAGGCACATACCCTCTTCAGTTTCTCAAGACTCATGCCACAATGCCCCCAGCAAGGAAAATGTGCCACTGCAAATGTTTATAACATCTGATTTAATGTTACGCAGTTTCTCCCAGCCATAAACCAGAACAAATACTCCCAAGATTTATTACATCCTTTCCTCCAGGGCCTTAAGCAATTGTACTTGATTAATTCAGCAGTTAAACAGCACCAAGCAGAAGCATGATAATTTTGCATCCAGGATTCCTAAGACCCATACTGTTTTCCGCAAGGATTTAGGGTCTAAAACCAGAAAAATGAGTCTCTAAATATTCTCTTATCCATTTGCACGGGTGAACAACATGCACTGGAGGTTTTCTCCTTGCAGAGAGATGCTAAGCTAAGTTTCTTCTTGCTCCCTGACATTAAGAATTCCTCATCACTCTTTTGTAGCAGTAAATACCTTTTCCTCAGCTTACATTCTGGTTAGGACAAGTATTCTCACTGCAGCGTCATTTTAAGTGACAGAAATATTTCTTCAGTACCACTGTTAACAGGAGCGAGACCTTCTGGTGCATTTCTCCCGTAAACGCCTCTTTGGTCAGCTCAACACCTCCTGCCAGCAGAGTGAAGCAGCTTCTCTTTGCCCCAACCCCACGCACAAACACACAGATTTGCCTCGAATCTACCTCCTTGCAAATCCAGGAAAGAGTTTTGGAAGCTCGTTACTTCCTTTCTCTGCATGAACTCCTCACAGCAAAGCCTCCACAAGGAGAGACTCCATTGTGTTGTTAGCACGCTGGTGTCGGAGATGGGTACAGTGACAGGCAGTTCCCCCCCCGGAAGACACTGGAAAAAACAGAGACCAGAAGTTCCTTACACATTTCCTCAGGGCCTCTCAGAGCAGGTCCATCCACATGCCAACGGCTCTGCAAACGCTAGCTAGAAAACACGAATGGGAGCTGGAAGAAAGCAGGTAGCCCTTTCCTTTCCATAGCTTTTTCCAGAGTGCCATGCTTCCCCCCGAGAGATCTGTGTGCCTGAGGAAGGGTGTAAGCCGAGGAAGAAAGCAAACCTGCCTTTTGCATATAGCTAATGAATTTATGGAAGCAGAAGCAGAAAGGAGCACTCGCGGACAGCTTATTGGCTTTGAAGAGCTAGAGCAAGCGAAAGCAGCTAGCCTCCTTTATATCATCACTGCAGTGAGCAGGGGGTTCTGAATAGGGTGTACCTCACTTAACTACAATGCACATAATTTATTGCAAATTAAACTGTTTACTGTGCCAGGCAATTTGCAAGCACTGTCATGTTCACAAGGTTTTTTTTTACTGTTGATTTTTCAAGTATTAAAAGAACCATTGAAATAATATTAATTGGATGCTCCCTGTGCCCTTCCACGTCCTCAAAGACATTTACACATCTTCAAGTAATTGAGAAAAACGACCTAGGTTGTTTGCATCCGACAGGTCATTACTGTTCTACAATACCCGCTGGAACACGCATGTTAACAGCGGTTTGACAATAATGTATTTGAAGCTACACAAAAAAATTGCGGACTGTATAGACTAGCGCTTCAATTGATTTGAAATATGGTGTAGCATTTGTCTTGGCTGCGTTAACAAGGTCTGCTTTACCAATACATTTGTATTTATGATGACTAAGGGCAGATTATAGTTGTTAAAATTTGTCCTCCTGACATGAAAACACTACTTTGTCATTAATACATTTTGTAGTATAAACTATGATGTCAGGTCAATGTAAAGGGTAAAAACTTTCCTAAAGTATGTACACATCATTTTTTTTTTAAAGCTATTGAGCCTAATGGAATAACAAAGGTCATAATAACAAACCATTACAGCTTTGGTCTTGGCAACTATGTCCACAGAAGAATCCTCCAAGAAACAATCATCATTTCTCCAATGTTATGGCATTAGGACGACAGGAATGGTTCACAAATGAGTCATGTGAGCCCAGAAACGCAGTAGCTATGTGAAAGCTGAGCAATCAATTATTCATTTGTTTACTGAGAGCTTTCTCAGCTGACATTAACCAGAACTTTTTAAAAAGAAGAACTTTACAGCTGTCCTTGGCTGTCCCATGAGGCTGTGCTCAGAGGCTGAAAACGTTGCTTAATTTCTCAGTAAGTAATCTGGTATTTTTATTGAAATAAACAACAACATATGGACTAATTAACCGGATTCAACCGGCAGGTGTCAAAATATCAAAGACTCGGGGCTGGGGTGATGATGAGATGGGAGACTGGGGCAGAGAAAAGGTCGTTCAAGCAACTAAAAATCTAGCTCTTGCTCAAAATTCAGCCCGTGAAACCCCCAGTAAGCCTCCCTGTATATGGCGTATTGAGGATACAGATACACATTTTGGTCGCAATAATACACGTAAGTAATCTGCTCTGATTAAATTACATTTTTCTCATTTTGCAGTGGTCGTTTACCCTAGACCCTAACAAAGTTGTTACACTGAAAGCTTTTTCAACCACAAATGAGTAAGATTTAAAGCGGTTTAAATAGCACACCTCCAGCTCTCTTTAATCTATGCTCTTTTTGCCTTCTTTGGTTCGAAAGAAGCACCCAAACCACAGAAAACTGCCATACAAAAGGAACTGAGAAAATCTGGACATAAACCCAGTGTAATCAAGTGCAAAGCAAGCACATAAAAAGAGCTGCTCTGAGTAGAGCTAAGATTTTTTTACTATTATTATTTAAAGTGTTTCCTCTACATGATAAAGCTGATGAGGAACACTAAAGCTTAGGATAAATGCAGACAGCAGAAAAATACTTTACTCGGGACTCCACCAAATTACATCTGAACTCAATTAATATTTCTAGATGAAATAAAACTGAGAAAAACCTGAAATAGTAAAGCCTTTTATGCTGACGTTCCTGTTGTGTTCAGGCTAGATTCTCATGATGCCATCTGCGATACCAAAAAGAAGTGATTATGGAGTTAGAGATTTTGATTTTTCAAAATTGCTAGCAAATCAAAAACCCCACCCTAACTTTTTGATATTTACTCGGATCAATCAGCCTCAGTTTATTTTTGTTTTCTTTTTCAGACTGAATGCAAAAAAAAAAAAATGCCTGCATACTTTAGGAAATATTTCACCCTTTACACTGACTTGCATCTACTTCTAGAAATAAGGAGTAAAAATTACACTGTTTTAACAGGGTAACTTTAAAAAGCTTGTTATATTTCTAGGTTTGTAGTAAGAATTCAGATTCTGACAAGAAGAGAGTCCAGCAGGATTGGAGCGGTGGTGTGGCACCGCTGTGAAATCCACTCACTGAAAAAAGAAGAATCTCACTTTTTGTAGGCTTTTTAAGCACTTCTAAAGAGGCTTTACCTACCCACTCCGAGCATGTTTCTTGAACCCACTTGTGCCTTCTCCATCGTTTATAAAAACAACCGAATAAAACCAGCAAACCCAGTTACTGGAAGAGCAGCTGGATTGCAGAAGTGCCTTGCAAACCAGGGAAAGGCTTGGAGGGAAAGATCCAGGAGTCCTGCTTTTACTTCTTCCCCCGGGTATGCCTATCGATACTGGCACTTCGGACGGTTTATTACTAAGCACAGCTCCACCTCCCTACTTTGAAGAAAGCAAGTATCAATCCACCCATGTCAGAGATAAAATACAGGAGAGCTCAGAAAGGCTGCGCAGGGCCACTTTAGGCAGAGCTAGGAACAGAATCCCCGTCTAAACAAAAGCCTCATCCATTTCACTCCACTGCTCTCCTCTAAATGACTACTCCAGTTCTATAAGCTATAGGCTGCCTATAGGTAAAATCCCACCTGTTTACTTTCACTAACAGAAAAACGAAGAGATAATCATTAAGAAAACAAAAAGTGAACAAGACTATCGGCTCTTCTGTGTAAGCCACTGCAAAGAGGAAATTCAGGAGAACAGGGAAATCCTGATTCCCATCACGAAGCTACAGCCAGGAAAGAGATGGATAAAATGTGCATCACCACCCTTCCAACACATTTATCTCCATTAGCATGAGCTACTTCTCAAGATACTTAACCAGCTAATACAAAAGTCTGTGTAGAAGGAATCTAGTCAATGTTGCTTTGGATAGACTTACCTCAAAAGGCAATCACCTCTTCTTTCAAGTGCATGACTCACCTGAGAACTGTGGTTTGTTTTGGGTTGGGGTTTTTTTTTGTGGCTGCAGACCAAGTTTAGGGATGGAGGTGTGCAAAACACATACAACATAAAGGCCAGGAGCTGATCAAAATGAAAAACCATAACATGAAGTCACGTATATCTAGACTCCTTCGAAAAAAATAATATGTGAATTAAATAAACTTTTTAGCATTTCAATTGATTTGAGCGCTTATGCATGAAATGCACTGTAAATATACACACGGAAAATATCGCTCCTTTGCACAAGGACTGATCTGCTTATTCAAACCACAGAATGAAGCAGTCATGAGTAAAAAGTGAGAGCTATCACTCACAAAAGGTTGAGCCTTCTCCAGGTCACATATCCTCAAAAGAGTGTCCACCTTTTGAATATCTGAGTTACAGCCCCATCTGCAACAGAAAGTATACTATGTTATGCAGATAGGTGGAAAAATTCATTCTATATATTCATTTTCAATAGTAATAATGACTGGATGAGTTAATGGAACCAAATAATCATATAATCATAGGGTTGGAAGGGACCTCTGGAGATCATCTAGTCCAACCCCTGCCAGAGCAGGGTCACCCAGAGCAGGTTGCACAGGAACGCGTCCAGGCAGGTTTTGAACGTCTCCAGAGATGGAGACTCCACCACCTCTCTGGGCAGCCTGTGCCAGGGCTCTGCCACCCTCAAAGTAAAGAAGTTCCTCCTCATGCTGAGATGGAACTTTCTATGCTCAAGTTTGTGCCCATTACCTCTTGTCCTGTCACTGGGCACCACTGAAAAGAGCCTGGCCCCATCCTCCTGATACCCACTACACTAATGCTACACTAATGTGGCTACACTAGCAAAAAGATTGAGGCCTTTGCTTTCTTTTCCTAAAAAGGCTGACTGGTACTGTCATGTACGTGACAGTAATGTACAAGAAATGTACATTATGTACATGGTAATGTACATTAAATCATCTTTTGATTTATTTCACCTTCCCATACCCCTTTTTGTCCCAGATGATTAAACCTCTCTGGTGCTCTGACCACGCTCTTTTCCAGCGGTCCGGTTTGAGAAAGGGCTGACTATACCTGGCACATCAGTGATACAGCAGTAGACAACTGCTGCCCCAACATCTTTATTTCTGGAAGCCGGCACTGATACCCACACCTGCTACCACGCTGTGTGCTCGTTCTCGCTTTGGGAGATCCTACGTCTCCAGCCTCAGCAGACTTTCTCTGAACAGTTTCCAGCCCCTCTTTTGATAAAAGCTGCTCCTGTAGCAGAATCACTAGATCTCAAAGGCTGATGTAGCATTTCTTGTTTAAATATCCTGTTGCCAGATCACGCTGCCTTTCCTCTCCTTTCTCCTGCACGCGGTTAGGCTCACAGACAGAGCCACGTTTGTTGCTTTAGGGTCTTACAAAGAGGCAGCGACGGGCCGGCTGCGGGAGGGCGCATCTCTGGTGGTTTTGTCAGCGTTAGGCTAATGGTTGTACTCAATGATCCTAAAGGTCCCTTCCAACCTAGACAACTCTATGATTGTACCTCCTCTCGGGGCTTGCACAGAGGCACTCCAAGCTCCAGCTCGCAAGGCCCTGCCCAAGGATCTGCTGGGCATCTCTGAGAGGGCAGCAGAGCCCGGTGCTGTGGCACTTGCTCTCTGCCACTGTAGCACCTGCGAGAGTATCTACTCCTTTAGGAAAAGCAGGTGAAAACAAGGTCTTGTGGAAGTCAGTGGGAATCCGAGCAAGAATTATCCACCACCAGGTACAGTAACTCGTGGGTGTTATTAGGAAAGAGAGCAAGGGCAAGGAACAACCATACGAGCACCAGTGGGTAAAGACGAAGTAAAACAACGACAGATTAGTGTAGGGAGAGCAGACAGGTGGTGAGGAAAGCAAATGAATAAATACAGATAGCGATGCTCATGACGAAATGACTCACCACAGCCATTTTACAACATTCCTTCTGCTTGACGGTATTTTTTCAGGACATTGTCCAAGCTATAATGGCACAGAAAAGAAAGCAAAGCCGTGTTCTAGTTGTGCTGATCTGCCAGAAAGGGTACAGTAAACAAGAACTGCCTTCCTTGTCATATTCCTTCTGCCTTATTACTCTGCTGATCACATAAAACATATGGTCTAAAATATTCTTGATATTCATTTCAGGACTGTTGTTCTACTAGGAGTAAGGTCACGGTGTAAAGAAAACCTGAAGATCGAACATCAATATATCACTTGGTGACACGACAGGAAAGAATAAATAAAGTATGTCAAGTCATAACACCTGTACAGGGATAATATTTTTCCAGAGGTCTATGCAAGGCAAAATCCAAACCAGAAGGGAATTGGGTAGTTATTTCAGGAAAAAGAATACTGTCAGATAGCTGAAACTGTATTCCCTTGCTCAGTTTGTAAGTGGGAGCCTGAATTCCTCCCACCCAACACCACATACCAGACTACCTTTGCTTTCTTCGTAGTTAGGAGAAAGACAGAGGCAGCTCTTGAGGGTGGTTTGGCCTCACTAACTCCCGACTCCTCTGCTGGACCCTGCAGCCAGGTGGGAAGTTTTCAAGAAGGCATCTCCAAGCAGCCGATGCTTTAAGATAAGACCAGTGAAACCGGCTTTTTAAGATGATTCAGAGAAAGATCATCTAAGTTATGCCTCAAGTACCAGTAAAAGTCAAACTCACCACCAGAAAAGCAGAAACGCTGTTTCTAAAGCACAGTTTTTAGCTGGCACTTCTCTTCCCCCAGCCACAAAAGAGAGCTAAATATATTGCAGTATAATGTGTTTGCAATGCCTGTTTGCGGACATGCAAAGCCCTGCTTTCTCTCCCAGCTCATCATTAGAAACCCCTCGTTCAGTACCAAAAGAGCTGGGCACTTTCTGGATTCGCAAGGAGCAGAGAGGTATATCTGGGAGAATTTGGAAGGCTACAGGTTGCCTAGTATGGCTGGCATCTTTCAGCAGTTTTATTATACATTTCTCCTAGGGTTCAGTGAGTGAACCGAAATGATGTAGAATAAGGAAAGCACATAAAAACTTCAACTGTTAAAGGCCTGATGCTCTTGCTGTTGAAAACAATGGCAAAACTTGCATTGATACCCAGGGCAGGCAATTCAACCTTAAAACAACCACAAGCAGCACATGGGAGAGGGAGATCTCTCCCAAGATCCCAGCCAAAAGAATTGCATTTCCAGTAATATCCAAACATCTAAATAATAAGGGGAGCAAGGCAAAGCTCCCTGAAACCTTCAGCCAAGGGTGATCTGAGCTCCAGTAACAGCAACAGAGCCCTGACAGGTGAGCAACAGCAACTCTATTCAAATGTGGCTTTAAAGTGTATTTATACTTTATCAGTGATTTAAGATCTTAACTTTTGTATTTATTTAAAAAGCAGCAGCACTGTCAAACAGCTGACAATAAGAGTAAAATGCAGCATTGCTTCTTGAACATCTGGAAAAGGATAGGGGTAGGAGAACAGTTTGCTGACAACCGTAGAGCTAGCACAGATTTAGGACCTAGGGCTGCCAAATGCAAAGCCTCTCCAGGCAAGAGTGAAGGATCCTCAGCTGGATCTGTCCTCCAGGATGCAGCAAAGGACATCAGTCCCTCAAATTAATGATTCCCTTTCCTGGAAACCTACACTTTGTTATATTTATGGGAGCTTAAAGTTCACGCACAGTACTAAGACAGGCTAGAGAGCTCATGCTGAATTCTTTTATCTGCGAGAAGTTTATGAGTTTTGTAAGATGGACGAAAGTGGCAGAGTTCAGTTTATTTGCACTGAAGTCCCTTATAGACAGAGCTCTCATTTACCCACGCAGATGTCCTGGTGGGCAGGTACACAGCAGCAGACAGCATAGGGATTTCTTGGATGGGGACTTCAGCTGGAACACGTCTCGCAGCAAAAGTGATACGTTTCCAGTGCTGCATTTTTTGTATATACATAACACAGTAACAAAACCAGGGATGCTCCTGTGCGGAAAGTTTATCAGGGTAAACAGCTCACGCAAAAAAACCCAAAGCTCTGAAGAAGAAACAGCACAAATCCCTGCAATACTGTTCAACGAAAACATCTTGAAGAAAGGAGAAAAGCAAAGATCATCTGTAGCACGCTGAGATCTCAAGTCATAGAATCATAGAATTGCCCAGGTTGGAAGGGACCTTCCAGATCATCTAATCCAACCAAACTCATACCCTACTCATCTCATGCAGGTGAAATGATTCTTCAGTTTCAGGTCTCGCTCTTGGAGATGGCGGATGTATGGCTTGTTAGGGCTTACAAACCCTTAACAGTTCAAAGAAGGTAACTAAAGGCTGCGTGTATTCAAATGAAGAGCTACTGAAATGTGGAACATGTCAGGAACCACAAAAAGAACACAAAGAAGGAATGAGTCACTCTAAAAGCAATTTCCAGTGGAAACTGAGGGTGAAAATGTCCCATATTGTGCTGTGAGTTTTGACAAGTATAAATGAAAACTGAAGTAAAACCACACAGGTTTGTTGTGCTCTCTGGACACGTGAAGCTAATTCAGCTTTTCATTGTATCCACAGATTACATATACCCGAGGTTGGGTTTTTGTTTATTTGTTTTGTTTTTTCCAGAAAGTGCAAGGAGAGTTCAATAACAAGCTAAATCACTTTTAGCCTGTTTATTCTTTGTACAGAGTTTTCTATCCAAAGTTATTTATTCCAGCATAGGCAGAAATTAGCATTTATTTTTAACGACTTAAAATTCCAGATCTATAATGTTAAGTGGCTGAACCCGTAAGCTATGACATTTTGAACAGCTTTCCAGGCCCTGCCCACTGTGCTATACCTACACATACCTTTTACTTACATCCCCTAAAGACCACTTCTGTTTGGGAGAGCGCACCAGCACAGCCTCACATGTTTTTATTAGCAGGGAAAAGGGAGGTCATAACATGCCCATGCTGCCAACGCCCTTGAGAGAGGACATCACTACTGTAGGCACTGCACTTGCACACATAGAAAGAATTTACAGACTAACGTAGCAATTCAAAAAAACAGAACAAGTGGGTGGAAAGGATTGTGGTAAATCATCCAGCTTAATCCCTGTCCTAAGGCAGAATCCACTACTGTGTTATTTCTGGTAAAGATTTGTCAAACTTGCCGTAAAGATCTCCAATAGCAAAGCCTCTCCTGATGCCTGCACAATCCAGACCAGCTTCTCCCCCTCTTTGCCACTCAGAAAGGTTTTCCCAATGCCTAACCTGGACGAGCTCTGCCGCTCAGTTACCCACAAACTGAGGGCTGCTGTAGAAATGTGTCTGCTTAAATCCTGTCTCTTTATGAGGCCAGGCTGCTTGGGCTGCAATAAAGTTAGGAAGATAGGGTGCCTCGCAGAGAAGCCATTCCTGTTCCAGCAGACAGCATTAAATCCTGGATGAGCCTTTTGCCCCCCTCCACGAAGGAACAAAATGCAATTTTCCCTCCATTGCAGAGAAGCTGTGGAACAGCCCTGGCTACCTGTGATGACAACACACCGTTATCGCCAACCTTTGCTTCAGAAAAGGAGACAACTACAACCCACACCTCAAAGGAAGTGGAGCTAAAGGCGTCTCTACCCCACAAAACCGAGCACAAGACAAAAATACTCCCTGGAGCACCAAAGAAGCTTCTACAGCTTGGTACCTAAGCGCAGCTAGGTACCAAGCAAAGATAGTCCTCAGCAGGATTCATGTGCTATCTCCATTCTGGACTCAACCTAGCAAAGCCCTGGCCACCAGCCTTCACCCACTTCTGCCTTGGAGTCCCTTGGCCAGCACCACCACAGGGCTTCCAGACGCAGGAAACATGCAGTTTGCACGCTAGAGGCTCCTGCCGCTCTCTGAGAAACCCCTGGCAGCCCTCCAGGAGCCACCGCTTTCTGGCTGCGAAATGCTGGCAGAAGCCAACCACCATTATCAGAGCATTTCACCTCTTGTGTTTCGATCCGCCCCTCTCCCAGGAAAAGAGGACGATTACCCATTCCCCTTGGGATCTGTAAGAAGCCCAAAGCCTGCCAGGTGCTGAATTAACATGCCCCAGGTGCTGCAAGCCCTTCACAGGGCGGCCACCGGAGTATTTTACAAGTGACTCCTGGCTCCAATTCAGAAGTGGTTTCCTGCTCTGCCAGTTGGCTGCAGACACAACACTCAACAAGGCTTTCACGAGCTTGTTTCCACTGAGATAAAAACCAAGAGAGACTGGAGATCCTCAGTGCCCTCCACCACCTCCGTTGCAGGCAGCCAGCGCAGCACCGCCAGGCAGCAACATGAAGCAGGCTGGTGCCCGGGGCTGAGCCGCAGCATCCCGGTGCTCAGAGGAGGGATTTCCCCAGTGCTCTTCCAAAATGTAGTGGAAGTGCAGCTTTTTTCTTTCTGTAACACATGGAGAGTGCTTTTTTTCCATTTGTTCTCATCCATCAAAAGGATGTCAAAAGAATGATGTTAAAAATACTGAACCTCTGGCCAAAAGGAAGGCATATTGAGAAGGAAAACCATTTCCAAGAAGCTGTGTTCTGGAAAACAGTTGTCCCCTCTCCTCCCTCGCCAGTACTGCACACCCCAGGTACACCATCACCGCAGCACCCTCACTCAGGGTGCGCTGCCCGTGTGTTCACAGATAGCTTCTTGGTTATTTCAATTATTCACGTGTCAATTCAGCAATTGCAAGTTATTACAGATAAATCTTGCCCTGGCTTTAGAAAAGACTCCCTGAAAGAACTGCTTTGTTGAACGAAGCACTGTTTCTGCGATGTCTCTTATGCCTGCCTTGAAAGAGGCTCCCAGAGATTTCCTTCCTAAGTGATTGTTTTCCCACTTACTCAGTCCCGGTTGCAGAATCTGCAAGGGTGTCACAAAACAGAGAAGCAGCCGCCAAGATTTTGCCTAACATAGTTATTCCTTCTCAGAGACTGACAGTGTGCACAGCATTCTCAAGAAGGTGACCTGTGCGACACCTTTGTGTGCTTATTGTAACTCTTGCGTTCCTGCCTGGCTTGGGCTCATCCCACCCAATTGATGGAAGGCTCCCTAAAGCACAGGCTGCTCTTCAGCCATGCCACCAGCAGGGACTGCTTCCAGTCACAGATGCAACCAAAACAAAAATAACCATGCACAAAACTTCACTTGGGACAGGTTAGAAGAGAGAATCCTGGTTACTTATTTCTTGGCCCTGCTGATTGCCAAGACTTTAATTTCAATATGGGGTGAAGACTGAAAGCAGAGAAGCAGAACTCCCGACACCAGTGGGATTAGACATAAATACATTCACTCTAACCCAATAAGCCTGGGACATCCTATATACCAAATTGATTTTGCATCTTTCTTCCTCAGTATATCATCTTTAAGAGGTAGATATTTGGCACACATCTACGGAGAAGACGGGCAATACATTAATCAAAAGCTTCTGTGACAGTAGAGGCACAGTCAACACATAGGACAGCATATCACGCTGGGATTTAAAGTGCAGCAGGGAGCACTGAGGCTGGACATTTAGAGAAAGTTTCCTTTAAGGTCCCTTACACCAGGTTCATGTTCCAGTCACTAAAGATGGAGAAAGAAAGGAGAAAGACAGATAAACCAAGAAAAGCAAAGGCAAGAAGACAAGTTTTAAGGGTTCAAAAGCTAACCATCAAAACTTAATCCAGGGCTGGGACTCTACATACCATCTTGCTTTATTTCCCTGATGCCAGGAGCCTTTTAGTCCAGAGGGTGCACCAAAAAGTGATGCTTCCATTTTTTTGGTGGAAACCTGCCAGGGAAGAAAACAAAAAAATCCATGCAGAGATATATAATCTGTGGTGAGCACAACACAAGAACAGCAAGCCAGGGAATCTTCACATTTTGCAGGAACAGAGCTTCCATTCCCTTACACGAGTTAAATATGTCATTCAAAAGGATTTTCTCATGGGAAAAAGTAAGCAATCAGGAATGGAAATAAAGTGGTCAGAGCCGATTATCTTGCCAACTTGAGATGCCTTCAGACATTTGTTTGGGGCAGGGGAGCCTGACAAAACAAAGTATTTGAGTATAAGTGCAAACCATGCCATTTTGAAACAAAGGTTGATTTCTTGTACATTCAAGGATAAATATGCATACATACATATATGTATACGTACACACACTCTATGAACAGCTGACTACAGTAAGGGTTTAAGAGGGAAGGAACCGCAATGTCTGTATTGCATTCCCCCCTAAAGAAAGCAAGAAAGGACAAGAACAACTCAGTTGCTTTTTCAAAACCACATTTGTGTGGTATGATTTTTGTGGAGAATGTCAGGATTTTGTAGTTTTGGGGAGAACGTGCAGACTAAACATTGACACTCCACAAATAAGACCTAAACAAAATCAAAAGCATTATCTGAAGTCTGTTATAAGTAACGCACAATCAAATTTTATTGTTAAAAAAGAATAAGTGAGCTTGGTATGAGTGTGGTTGTACTCAGGCTCACCTGTGGGCATGCTTTCCACCTCTTTTAAATTTACGGGTCTTGATGTCTTCAAATCCAGCTCCAAATCCACTTAGACAGCTCCATCGAGACGAATAGATAAAATACACCGACCTCTCCTACCTGAATTAAGAGAGGATATATTAAATAGCGTCTGTGGGAGTCCTCATCAGAACAGGCATGCCAGAGACACTCACTTTGTCCAAACCTACTTCATTTAAGAAGGGCAAACAATCCCAGGGGGACCAGGGAGGGCAGGAACTAGCTGCAATGCTAACTAACAGCTTTAAATATAGTCTATTCTCTTCAAATGTAGCTGGCATCAAATGTATTTATGTATGTAGAAAAGTCCCGTGGGGCAGGAACAGCTATTTTTGAGTTGCAGAAAGGTCAGAGGAACGCAAGGCAAGCATTGGCATTCCAAGGCTCTTGTAAGGATGCTAAACTTGATGGGGCTTTTTAGGAAAATGCATTTTTAGTAAAGAGATGCTGGTAGATGGCTCCATAATGATTACACGTATTAAATAAAGGGCTGCACTTGTTGATCAGCAATACAGCTTTTCTGCTGCTTCGAGCCGAGGTGTTGGGAATCTTTTTCATAACAAACAAACAAAAAGCCAGGATATTTTTGTTTTAGTAGGGTTTTTTTTTGTTTGTTTGGGCGTTGTTTTTTTTTGGGGGGGGAGGTGTTTTGTTTTTTGTTTTGTTTTTTTTTTTTTAAAGTTAAATGAAATCCTATTTTAACACGCCTACATAAATAAAGAAGTGATAATTTTCTGTTGCCCTCTTGAAAAACAAATGAAAAAAAGCCTCCTGCCACTCTGGAGGAAACCTGCCATACTCAAAGCATCCAAACCAAAGAAGCCGCAGCCAGGACCTGCCTTGCACCCACCCTGCCTGCAGCTCCCATGGCGTTTGGGTCTCGGATGCTCTCAGCCAGGGCCACGGGCACCGAGGCTCCAGAGCACTTCCAGCAGCACCCGAGCTGCAGGCACACTTCGGCAGCGCGGTGCTTCAGACGTGCTGCTACCTCTAACCTCACCAGGTGCAGGGGCACCTCCTCTGCTGCCCATGCAAGGAGAATATTTAGCCACACCATCCACGTTTGCAGTTTCTCTACAGCCGGTAAGCGCGGAATTAAGAGGGAGAAAGCATGCTAATCTTTTTATTTACTCTAGCGGCTTTCCCTTGTCCGCTGTACTGCCTGCCTTCCCTCAGGTCGTTGCACGTTCACATTAAAAGAAATTGGATGGACTTTGGTTTTGTTGTTAAACGCAAGTACGTACGCTGCTTACCCCTTCATGATGCACAACGCTGACTCCAGCACTGCCACCACCGCTTCCAAAGACAGACTCTACAAGGCTGAGCTGAGTTCAGAAGATAAACCAAGACAAGTTCTCAGCAGCACCACAGAAGTCCTAGCAAGCTGCTCAAGTTGTATCTTCTCAGCATCCTCCAAGGGGCTGATAAGTCACAGTGGCTTCCTGCTGCTCCCAGACAGGTCCTCCCATAGGGCACAGCCAACACTGCCACCCCATTTACCAGATGAAGAGTCATGCAAAGAGATCCCAGCTGACTACTTATGTAGGCGTTTTGGTCACCCAACATGGTACAGTTCGCCCAGTTAGAGAGCAGTTACACATGGGGTTGGCACAGAAGCGAGGTTGAGCACGGACCTTCTGCTCCATCAGACATAGTGCCCAAGAGCTTTCACCTTTGTGAATTGTTTGTTGAAGGATTCAAATTATGCCCTTGCATTTCAAGTAACCTCAGGCTACAACCACTTCTAGGGCTGAGCACTTTTTACGGAAGTCTAAAAGGATCAGGTATTTTTCCAGACTTCTTAAAACTAAGTTCAGATTGATGGACCTATTTGGCTGCCTGGTGCCCTTCCAGGGTTAATTACATAGCAACCCTCACACCCCCAATTAGGATGTTTGTGACTCACATTTCTGAACACATGAATGTCAGCTGGAAGAGAGTTAGTTCTGCTAAAGGCCACACAGCCTGGGATGCAGTAAACTAGAAATCGTACAGCTTTAGCTCTGTTACACAGAAATTAAGGAATAAAGAAGAGGCGAGGGGAAAAAAAAGGTCCCGTCATCTACCACTTGAGCTAATTGGAAAAAAGTTGATATTCCTTCATGTATCTTACATGAACCCAAGGAATGAAGAGTTAATATTGACCACTAAACCACGCAGCTGTAAATACAGTGGAAGATTTCCGTTTTGAGCAGCTCAGTCTTTACCTTTGGAAAGATCTAGGACATTGTTGGTACTCTAGAACTCTGCTGTGATCTTCTTGCAGTCCAACTATCACTGTGGCTTTTGATCTTTTACTAAAAATCTAAAGTTTCTGACGCATAACAGAAGTGCCCTGTGGCTCAGTTACGTGGAGACAGATGATGCAGGTATTCTACGAGTCTGAATTTAATGTGTATTGCTTTGTTTTCTGCAGTTAGACAAGACCGCACTCTGTGACCCAGCTGGTTTCCTTCAGTCCTATGCTTCTACAACTGAAATTTTGATAAAATGAAGAGACTTAGCCATCACCTTTTACTTACGCAAAGGCAATATAGGTATGTTTGCCAAAAATAACTGCTCATGAGTCACTGCATATAATCACGCCTGCTATGACTGAAGAATCATCATCGTTCAGAATCTCTGGAAGACAAACCTCAATTAACAACGAATGCAGCTGTTTTTTGGAGTTCAATAGTGAAGAAGCTGTGAGGGTTAGCACATCAATGAAGCACAGCAATTGTTTCACTGTGCTTGTCATCTAGCCCCTAAAGAAAGCGAGAGCAGTCCCCTGGTAAACAAGCAGTGATAAGCTCTCGGAGCAGTTTCGTGCAGTAGAGGAGATACAATTCTGCTCTGCAAGAGCCTGGAGGAAAGCAAGATTTCAGCCAGCTAGGTGCCTAGTGGATAATGGCCCAAGAGCAAAGGGGAGATGCTTTAGCCTTACAGAAAAATGAGAGAGGTTCCCACCCAAAATCTTCACAAAGACATACCACAGCCTACTCTGTGTCTGTGGTCTTGGCATGTAGAAGATAGTCCAGTTAGCTAAAGCCTCCACAGGCACTGCAGCCAGTCCATACTGACAGGGTGCAATATAAATTCCTCTCCAGTACTCAGCTTTCAGAGGATATGAGGTCCCGTAGTCTCTGCCTGCTGTTTAGCTCAGGCTACGGTTACTCGTGTTTTGATTTCCTGAAGTCAACATGATGAGCTGTTGCCCACTGGGGAGTGCGGCATTCCTCAGGACAGGCTACAAGCGGCTGTGAAGAATATTAAAAGCTGACCTCACAACTAAGGCTCATTCTCACTCTGTCTGCACAGAAACACCTAGAGAATGTGCAATCACCCAGTTCCTTGCCTTGATTCACAGCCCCGTCCCTTGCAGCTCCAGCCCTGACACACACACCCTCTACATGCCTGAGCCTTGCTCACCTCCTTTCCTCTTCACACCATTCCTGCTCCCTGGTCTGCCTAACCAAGCAAACTGACACTTGCCATGCTGACACCATCCTTCCCTTCGCTGCAGACGGGCATCTCCTCAGGTCTCTTGTTTCATGGCTTCACGCCAGTCTCAGCTGTGGCAGATGATATCCACCTTCACCACGAGTTCAGTCCAAGCTCCACTGCTAGGCTTGACTGCCCACACCCTGGTTGCAACAATCCCAAACAGGCATTTACCAGCTGAGGAACCAAGAGATATTAACCCCTGCTTCACCAGCACTGACCAGTACCACATGCTCCCATGCAACACAATGCAGTTACACAGCAGCACCCAGCCCTCCCTGCTGGGGGCACCCTCTTCATCCCTGCCCAGAGAGCAGCCCAGCTGGTGGGCAGGCACGGCACTGTTTGACGATACTTGAAAAAAAACACCAATAAATAAAAGTGAAGAAAATCAGAAGTACATCTACAGGTGAAAGCCCTTATCCCACACCAGGAAAGTCAATACAAGTGAAGATTCTGGCTCCAGAACCCAAATACTGTCATGCTGAGTAAGCAGATTTGTTTCAGAAGAGGCCCAGTGTCTGAAACCCTTACTGACTTCACCAGTTTCTCCAGGTAAAATGCAAAAATAATTACTAGTGACATTCTCATTAAAGATTGTTAACATTAACACAAAGGCTATGTAGAATATGTAAAAATAGGAACCTTTAGAGATATGAATGCTGCCTCTCTTCCAGCTGAAGACTGATACATGCTGTTTTGATGCCTGCATTATTTTTTAAGAACCTTCTGTCCAAAAGAAATAAAGACTTTGCAGGTGTAGTCCTCAGCCCTGCAGCACAGGGAATTTCTTACAGATCTCAGGTGAGAATAAGGCAATTCAAGATGCTAGAACAGACCATCAATGAACACCCTATGGCAGTCCTTTTTGAAGCCTTTGCCATTTGTAGTGGCAAGGGCCAGGAATCTCTTTTCTTCTTACGGAGAAGCGGAGCAATGCCTTTGGAAGGCTTATTTTCTCTTTAAGATGCAGAAGCACAGATCCTTCTCTGTTGTTTTCTGGGGAGGGGGCAGGGGGGCAGACTTGGCTGAAGATGTACCCACCTCAAATCTTAAGCAACCGGGAAATTTCTGCCTGCAAGGACTGTCCACTCACAGAGTCTTCTGCAAGAATTATGTTGGTACAGTAAGCGCTGCAAAACAGATTTTGGCTTTATACTTAAAGACCTGAATAGGAAACATGCCCTTGCGCTGACTTGAGCGTACCAAACTTTCCTGCCTTCAAACCCATTTTCCCCTACTTTCATACACCTGTGGAAAAAAGAAGATAGTCTGTAAACATCTTTTTTATCATCTAGATCATAAGGGTTGTAAAATTGAGTCTGAAGACTACTCAGATCTGACGGTTCTGCTCTCTTACACATATAGCTTCCTCTGGTTAACTGCATATTTTCCTGAACTTAGAGGTAAGATTAAAACAAAAAAATAATAATAATAAAAAAAAAAAATCACTGCTAATTATATATGAGGTCCTAGAAAGAGCAACGGCAGTTAAATGACAAAACAACAAACAAAGAATAAAGAAGATTCACAAATTTTACACAAGAGTTTGGATTCAATAAAAGCTTATACTTTTGTTTTTTTCCTCTAGAGTTAAAAAAGCAATTAAAATTTTTAAGTACACAATTTAAAAAATAGTGCTTTACGATTAACAGATTAACATGTTCTCAGTCAATTCCCTGCATGACTTTAGCAAAATCAAATGCAATTCCTACAGGTACAGTAGTTCAACATTTATATGAAGATATTTATATTGTAATGTTCCTAAGTTACACTCTCCCCTTCCCAGAATGGCCCTCTTTCACAACATAATTGATTTAAGTGTCATTTGTGAAATGTGCTGTACTCCGACGCACACCTATTTTAGGATTCTAGCCACATTCTTTTAAGGGGCTTTTACAGGGATCTGTCAGGGTTTTAGATCCATGGCGTTTTCTTAACAGGAACGCAGATGCAGTTTCTCCTTGGAAAGACAGCCTCATTTCGAAACTAGTTCAATTGATAACAGCCTAACGAGAGGCAAGATGATCTATACCACACAATTTGTGTTACACAAATCCTAATGTGGTGCTAAAACAACAGTGCTTCTTTCCTTCTGCTTCTTTGACTTAATAAAGTGACACACACTTAACTAACTGCTCTGGCAGGCCAGCAGGCTGTCTTTGCTTAATAATACCATTAGGAATATCACAAGGTTTCAGATTCTAATATTAATATTCAACATCCGCTTTTCAAAAGTGAACCTCAGGATTATTGTCCTTGTCAAAAGATGCTCTTTCTCTCACTTCCTCCCATTAGTTGCTGCATCAGGCAAAACAATACACAAATATGCAACATGCAGTCTGAACTGGGCACTTGTATGTCACAGGAAAACTTAATACTTACAGAGCATTCTGCTAACGAAAGGATATACAGAGCAACCCTGAGCTTACAAATAACAGAAAACTACCTTCCCCATATGTCTGCTTCAGGCTTGCCCCATACATCCGTCTGAATTTGCTCAAAGGCACGACGGCTCTTCATTTTACAGGTCTGAGTTATGAACATACAGCAGAATTCCATTTTTACATTTACAAAAGAAAACAAAAGAATCTAAACATCAAATTGAGTCATGATTTGTCCTTCTTCACAGTTAATTAGATTCCCCTTTTGGCTAGTTCAACACTCTTTCTAGATCTAGCAATCCGCAACAAAGCAACAGGCAGTCAAGCATCTGAAAGATGGCTTGGCGGGCTTTTGTCTTGGAGTCCACTTTTAAAAAAAAAAAATTAAAAAATATTGTCATATTTAAAGAAAAGATACTATAGCTATTGTCCAACTACTTTTCCCCCCCCACCTGTTTTATGCAGTGTGAAATATAGCAGAAAATATAATTATCATACAAACAGATGACATCTGGTTTAGAGTAGAGGGGCAGCCAAAGATCTAAATGCTTAACCAGCAAGGGTGTTAACATGTTCAGTCTAAAACCACAGCTTCCCAAACATCTGCTTAGCAGCCTAACTGTCTACAGTAACAGAGAGGAACTATGCATGAACACAGAGCTCTGCACATCAGCTTGAAAGGGGCAGGCTCGGAATCCGAAAGGGGCAGTTCGAACAGGTTTTCTTCCCCTCCAATGAGCTGTCTCTGATACAGTGAACACCTAATTCTTTTAGTCAAATTTAAAGTTCTACTGATACATTAGCAACTGCATCACTCCTGCTTCACAAGAGAAAAAAATTCATGGTTCGAACTCTATAAAGCAGAGGTCATAAACTAAATGAACCCCCGAGTCCTACACATCATTAGCCAGTGTTCCCACCTCTAGGATTAGAGTAGCATTTAGTCAACTCACAACCCTTCTCTTTCTGATATTGCTCCAGTCTCAAAAGACAGGAGCGATCTTCAGGAAATCACTGCAGGATAAGAAACACTGCCAGACAGTACCTCCAGACATAGATAAGGTAACATGCTTAAGACCAAAGAAGGGTGGAATCCAAGACAGAGCCGTGCCATCTGCACTCCCTCTTCACCTGTAAAGGCAGCTCCGTGACCAACATACTTACTTTACACTTGGCATGACTGTTTTTGTGGTTCTTTATAGGCACTCAATGTATCCAATACATGCTGCAAAGCCCTCGTACATAATTTTGGATCCTGTTATCAAGCTTGACTTAAGATTTTAGGAGGTGTGATACTCACAGTAGTGCTGTGAAGTCTGTCTTGGATTAGATTTTCTTCTATCACAGACCCCAGAAAAACTAAAGATGTGATTGCTACAGGCATGCTAGTAGATGACATAATCTGAAATGACTGGCACTTCATAGCCTGAAAGACAACCCCCCCTCACCTTACAAAGGAACATAGCACAAAAAATATTGCAAGAAATAAGAAAAAGTTATGCTGGTGACTGAGTTCGTGGGAAAACAATTTGCATATCCAAGTGAAAAGGCATCTTCTGATCAAAGTTCTCTCTCGTTACTGGTCCACAGGGACCCACTTGTACACAGGGTCTCCAACTCGAATCGTTCCGGTTTTGTCAACGGCAAAGTATCTTCCAAAGAGAGGGCTGGATTTGTATATGTGTCGCTCAGATGGATCACATAAGCGGTAACTGCAGAGAGAGAGCACTTCTTTAGCAAATTTTAAACATCAAAATACCAGTGATAAGAGAGAGGACATATGAATAGTGGTCTGGTCCCCATACTAGACTAAAAACTAAATAAATATTACAATTAAGAGAACCAAGCAGTTAAAATAGAGAAAAGGCACTTAATTGTATTCACACATCCTTGTATAATACACATACAAAAGACTTTATAAAAAGAAATACCAAAGTTGCAAAGCTAGACCTTTAAATGCTTTAAATACCTGTTACCCCAGGCATTCGCCCTAGCAGAGATGAAAGGGACAGGGAATGTAAAGTTTGCAAGAACCAAGAGAGAACTTCCTGAATTTTCTTACCATAAAGAATTGCAGAAAGTAGAACGGAAGCCAATACACACAGACCTTTACACTACATTATTATGTCCCGTGCATACTTCAAACCTCTTTTAAAACACTAGTCTAACATCTATTGGGACCTAGCCTAAATCCATTCACACAGCCTAAGAAGCACTGGTATTTTTACAACCTTTTCAGTGTTTCCAGGGGCTCCTTCCTGTCCATGACTCCAGTGTCTGGGTTAACAGTTGTTAAAATACACCTGCAATGACAGAGAGCGCTAAATCAATAACGGCTTCTTATTATAGATCTCTACACATCTATTTAAAATAACGCTCTCAAACGTTTACCTGGCACAACACACTGTCCCTTTCATCTTCACATTGCCAATAACAATCTCCTCCCAAGTGTCCTGAGGGAAGGTAAACATTATGCACAGATTAGGTGTATCCACAGACAACCATTTTTCCAGGAGAGGCACAGTCACTCCCAGAAGAAGCAGTACCATTCCTGATGATCACCTTTACTTCACCTTCAAAACAAGTAAATATTAGGGTACTTTTTTAGCGAAAACCCTACAGTCACTGCAGTCATCCAACTGAGGACCCACTAGTAGTTATATATGGAAAGATAGATACATGAGTAATAAATCCTGTTCTGCTGCATGCACTTGTCTGAACCTAAAGTAAGCTTATTCTTACTGTATGTGTGTTAATCTGATCTGTGACCTCTGGCAAGCCACCGTTTTTGCAGAAAGGAAATTTTTAGTGGAAGTAAGTTCTCGCTTCTCATCTACACAAGCTTCCTATTGCAATCCTTCTTGGAAGGCAAAAACCCAGTCTCATTTTAGGAACTTGTTACATTTGGGAAATTATCAGATGTATCCAGAGCAAATTCTCTGGAAAAATGGCAACTTGACATAAACACACCTAAAAGCCACCATCGCCAGTTCACTTCATCACCAGGCACCTTCCCAGATAGTGTTTTTTGAACTACCAGAATATCGTGAGAGATGCAGTGATAGACTATAATATCGCAATGGTCAGTTTTACTCTTGTGCCAAAGGCTATAAAACACCACACTGTCAATTTACAAACTGTTCATTTGTATCAATTGATCGATTATAGCATGCACAGCTTTCCTTACTTTACACTTAAAGATGAACTTTCAGTGGCAGCCTGTCGTTTAAATACACTTATTTTATCCTTTGCTAAGCTAAATAGGCATTTGTAGACCTGTCTCCTCCCTCAATGTTTCACATACATGGAGGTACGCAGAAACCGTATCTCTCTAGAATCCAGTTGTAAAAAAAATAAAAACCACAGAATAGCAGCTTTCCTCATCCTTGTAGGGACCATCACACAAGGAAATTGAGTTATAAAAGAAACATAACCAAGCCTTCAAAAAAACATTTAAGAAAGCTATTTTACCTCCTCAAAAGCACTACAATCTGTCACAAGAATATTTGGTCTGAAGTTCTCTATCTTAACTTTCTTCTCCAGCCTGGTATTTAGATCATCCAGTGAAGCTTCTGAGACGATCAAGACTGGGCTACAGTCAGGATAGGCAACCTACATAAAAAAAAAACAAAAACAACAAACACACAAACAAATCGTAAGGCTGCTGTAAGAGCATGGGAGCGAAGTTACTGAATGGCAGAAGGACCATATGTTGGATATGCTGGAACCAGTGGCCCGACTGTTAGGCTGCTGCATTCAGGTTTTAATTTTCCTGGAAGTAGGTTAACAAGTAAAACAACATGCCCCTTCCTATTTCAGTAACCACAGCAAGTTTCATTTGCTCATATTGCAAAATTAAACTTCTACTTATAGAATTAAACCAAAGTTATATAAGCTACCATAGCTTCTTACAAAGTAATATTGCATGCATGTCCCACACATTTATTCTAGGTGTTGCAGACGGAACTAAGTAAATCAGTAAAAAAATTAAGTTATGAAAGGTACTTAAGATGCTTATGGACCTGCTGAACTTCTCTTGTTGACTATAATCAACTAAGTGGATTTTTCTATATAATGAATCTATCTTATCACAACATCAGAGGCAGTTTCCCATACAGAATAGCAATACTAAATTGCAACTGTCCACTTGTCAGTCTAGGTTTGCTTGGAAGTGGAAGGACTGCCATTTCAGCAAAGAAGGACAATGAACAGTATTCAAAGACGACTCATGTGTTTGTTAGTTCTACATAAAAAAAAAAAGGAATTTTGGCAAGAATTTCAATGTATAGCCCTCCCCCATCTTTCTCTTATATTCGCCTTTCCCCTCCCCCTTGTACGTGCCTTTACAAACACAAGATGAGTGCTGAAATAACTAAACAAACAATTCTGTCCTCTTCTCACGCTAGGATTTCCAAATGTCACCCCTCCTAATGCGACATCCCTTTTCCTGAATCCTAGTCTTCTGTATTGGTCTCAGTGCCCTTACATAATAAATGCATAAGAGTCCCTAATGGAATATACCTTCTTCTCTTTGTGCAAGAACAAGCAAAACACTGATGCCCTATAGATAATAACATCACATCAGTAAGGCAAGGTACTCACAATTTGCATTTACTTAAAAAGCTTACGCTCATCAGGTACAGTTCAAACCATCTTCATGCGAGAGAGTTGTTTAGACAAAGAGAAGGGCATCAGTGGCTCCAGTGATTAGGACGTCTGAGCACAACATGTCCTTTCCCTACCTGCATTAACTTTCTCTAGTATCACACCTTCAAGCCTCTTCCCACAGCAAGAGATGAAACCTCCATAACATTCCTTGGATTTTAATTCCTAGGCCCACAGCTATAGAGGCCCGGGTTAAGCATCATTCCTTTAAACAAAATACAAGGTAACGCAACTCATATCAGTACACTCCTAGACCTAACAAGGGATAGGGAACGGAGGTTTCCTGTGTAACAGATTACACATCAAAACATCTTTAAAAACATAACCTTTTTCTATTCACTGAGGCACAAAAGGAATGCTATTCTGCAATGTAACAGTTCCTCTTCAAATATCAGTATCAGATTTTTTAGCCTACAATGGCCAATAGCTTAGGACAGATCTAAAGCAAAATTTAAGCCAGTCATCTCATCATAGAAAAGGAGATACTCATGTGGTTTAAGTACATGACTACACACCTTGCTCAACAGGGCTCCACTGCCAAAATGGGCAGGTTTTAGTGGGTGGGTAGCAAATATTTAAAACAAAGTACTAAGAAAGAGAACATTCATTTACCTCATCTGTGGTTCGGAAAAGGTTTATTATGTCTTTTGACTTTCTTGGCAGCATGGAGGGCTCAAAGTGCACCAGTCGATATGGCTCTGAATTCAGGAAAGTGGTGATCCACTGAGCCACTTCATCTCCACAGTCCCTGCCTTGGATATCCATTCCAAACACCCTGAAGGATCACAAGACACGTCAGCAAGTTAGTTGGAAAGCTGAAGGCTTAAGTATGCTTATTATTCAAAGGCAAACAACTTGTTTTAAAGTAGCAGCAAGACACAGTAAACAAAATGCCTGAATTATAATGAGGTGGCAGCTGGTTTCTGAATTTGGCAAAAGGATCATTCCCTGTGCAGTCTCTTTATGGTCACCTTGTTTTGGAAGCTAAGTAACATGGACATGGCCGGATGATAGCAGCTGGTGAAAGAATGAGCCATGAAACAGCTTTAGGTGCCCAGAGCTAACTGTCACATTAATGACCAGTAACAAACCTAACTGTTTGCCATACTTCCAAGCAAAAAAAGTGTCTACTCTTGCATTTGCACATGACTGCAACACCAAAAGAATTCTACTCAGAAATCAACTGAAAGTTAATTAATTTCAGAAAGTGAACGATAGTTTCAAAGGATGTGGTTAGTTACTGTAACTGACATTTACAAATGTTATTAATTGTAAGTGTCCCTAATTGTAAGGGAAGCTTTCAGATTTTAGTGCCAGAGCTGTTCTATATGCTAAAAGAGGTTAAAGATTTATAATGGAAGCAAAGTCCATGGGGCATAAAAAGCCACTGGCAGCAGAATACAAACAAGTTTACGCAAGGAACGCTTTGCTGGCACAGAAAAGTAAATCTCAACTCAACCTTCCAATAAACTTCAACACCAATCATGAATTGTTTTACTACTCTCTTCAAAGTAGTGATTTTGACCCAAATGCACTACACTTTCTTCTACCTCTGCAATCAAACACTGGACAGCTTAAAGCACAGAGATGCCCAGGTAGTTCATTTAGCCTAAGCCCAGCTCCTAGGAGCCCTCCTCTACTCACCTCAGGGAGAGATGGATCATTAGGTTGCTGGCAGCAATATCCCTGCTCTGTTTGCTGGGATCCCTGTTATCAACTCCATGGCACAGGTTGGGACTAAATGCTGTTGCCCCAGACAGCATTCACCTGCCTTTCTCTTCCCGCCATTCTCTCAGTCCCTGTGTGCCTTCTGACCACAAAGGTGAGGGTCTTACAACTTCCAACACTACTGTTATCCACCCACGACGCAGATCTATTCTGAGCACTCAGTGGTATAGGTATCCATGGGCACCGATCATGCAATTTCAGTATTGCAACACGTACTGACAGAGAGCACAAACGAAGAACACTAGGCTTCTTAACCAGAGGGCTATAAGAACCCCTCTAATATTTGCACAAATAGAAACTGTGCCTAGACATTGGCTTCAACCCTACATTTAACTCCCCCAAACACAGGGGTTTTAAATATCCACCTAAAATCTGCAACTTAGACTGAACATGATGAGCATCCGCACAGGCTTTTGCGGCCAGACGCACTATTGCATTGCCTTAGCCCCAAACTACCGGGCGCAAGCCAGCACCAACCTGAAGGCACCATTCTCGCTCAGTGGCGGAATAAATATAAGTCTGTGCAGAGGGCCTTGCCGGCACAGGGTACCGTGCAGTAACACAGCTACTCCCTCGCACAAGCCAGAAGGGAAGAATCTCAGAGCAAAAGCCAAATCTTCATTTGCCTGAATACAGTACTACTCCCAAACTTCATTCTTAAGAATGGCTGAATGGATGAGAAAGAATCAGCCTTGAGCTGACAAATGGCAAGTTGTTTAAGCACAGGAGAGTCATATAAAACCTCAGGATTCCCCCTGAAACGTACCAGGCAATGTTGAACTATGGGTATGGCTAATTTCACATCCTATGACACCACCTACAATACCAGACAACTTGGTAGTCTTTAAAGTCCGTTTACAGGCATCTAATTTTTACTTAACTGCATTCCCAAATTCTAGCAATTTTAAAGCCATAGAGTGCAATCTTTTATTAAGGCAAAGAAAGAAGAAAATTAAGAGAAAAACAAGTCGCTGAGATCTAACATTGGAAAATCCAAGGTAGTTTTTCATTACTGAAATGCATGTAGTCTATTTAAATATTTTTTTTTCTAATGGCACAACAAATTTTAGAAAAATAACATTTTGAAAACTGCATGTTTTTGTAGTGTATGTGTCATTGGCTAACATAGATGCATTATAGACAGATTTTTAAAAGACTGTCCTATTTCTCCATGAGAAATGCTATAATTTCTAACTTGCACCTGCCTTGTATAAACAGAGATACTGAGCTACGCTTATCAAGAGTTTCCACAGCAACAGATTTATGCCAACAGCTAGTGAATGCAGTTCCTTTCCGGCACTCTTTCAGTTTTAACCATAGCAGCTGGTACATTAACTTTCTCTGCTATCCAAAGGAAAAAACACCAGTATCTTTGTAGGGGCTAACACTGTTTATGGTTACTAAACAGTCTTATATATTAATTGACATCTTAACAGGGAAAAGATTTTCTCCTTCCCCTTTTCAGTTTTCCAGCATGGATTTCAATATGCGGATAAAATAACTAGGCCTGCACACAGGTAAATGACTACATTTGTAACCTGTTCACCTGAAACCCGTTTCGAGATAGCGTCTACTTGCTCTCTGGGGATGCCTGTCTTTCCCCTGCGATGACAGAGTGAGCCTCGGGCAACTAAATTACTAATTTAGGCAACTCAATTAAATGCCTACAGACAGGGGTGAGAGAATGTAAACCCCGACATCTCAACAATTCCAAGTGGCCAGTGTGTATCCAAAAACATTGATGCATACAGTAGTGGTGACCCAGAAATACCAATATGCACGACTGAGGCTCTGAGATGCAACTCATCAAGCAAAAATGAAAACACTAGAAGTAAACACAAATGAGTAAACATGACATTCTATGAAGAAGATCACAGTTCATTTGGCAGATGTATAATGTTATGGTTTTTGAATATTGTGCCATCTACTCCTGAGATTTGTTTTCATTAGTGTTTAGCAGATTAAAACTAGACCTTTTGTTATGACAGTCAATCCTGGCCTCCTGCATAACACATAGCAGCAGAATTTCACAGAATCACAGAACAGTTTAAATTGGAAAGGACCTTTAAATATCATGTAGTTCCAGCCCCCCTGCCATGGGCAGGGACACCTCCCACCAGACCAGGCTGCTCACAGCCCCATCCAGCCTGGCCTTGAACACCTCCAGGGATGGGGCAGCCACAGCTTCCCTGGGCAGCCTGGGCCAGCGTCTCACCACCCTCACAGTAAGGAATTTCTCCCTCATATCTAATCTAAATCTCCTCTCTTTCAGTTTGAAACCGTTGCTCCTTGCCCTGTCAGCGCAGGCCCTGGTCTGAAGTCTCTCTCCATTACACAGATGGGGACATTGAAAGAGAAGAGAAAAGAAGCAGAGATACCCAACTTTCACCCTCCAATTTCTGCATAAGAAAATGGAAACAGTCACGCAGTCTTAAAAAGCAAAGCACGTATGTAAGTGACAGACAGTTAGACAGAAGGGAGGAGAGAGAAAAAACCCCTCTTCTTCAGTACCTGCAGTTCCGCACGGGGTTTTTCCGGGGTAGCTTTACAGGCACGCACAGCCTCTTCATCTCCGGGGCCTCCAAGGCCAGCTGCCCGTCCTCACAGCTGACAGAGATGAGGACCAGCCGCGGCTCCTGGCGAGCTGTAACCATGTGCCCATCTTCCTTAGTCACAAGCCAAAACCTGTAGCGTGACAAAAGGCGGGGAGGGGGGGAACAGAAACGCGTTTCCAACCACGGCTGGAGACCGACGCCGTTCGCGGGGGTCCCCCCCGCGGCCCTGCCGGGCACGGCCAGACCGCCACAACACCCAACAAACGCCCGGAGGCGGGCGGGGGCGGGAACCGGAGCGGAGGCCCGGCCGCAGGGCCTTGCCCCAGCCTCGGCCCGGCAGCACCGTCCCGCCTCGCCGTACCTGTCCCGCAGCTCCCCGCTCCGCAGCCCCATCGCCGTCACCTGTGCCAGCCCCACCGGCACCCCCCGGCACGACTTCACCGGGTACACGAAGAGCCTCAACACCGTCCCTATCCGCTGCAGGCGGCGGCGGCGCCCGGCCGCCCGCCAGCCGGCCCACCGCCAGGCCCCCAGCACGGCGCCCAGCGCCAGCAGCGCCGCCGCCGCACCCCGCCACAGCCAGCCCGGCCGCGGCACCCGCAGCACCAGGCCCAGCCCGCCCCGCTCCCCGCTCATGGCGACTGGGCCTCAGCGGCGGCGGCGCGGCGCCTGAAGGGGCCGGGGGCGGGACGAGAGTCGACGGCCGCCCCCCTCCGGCCCCGCCGCCCCTGGCGCGGAAGGGGCCTGGTTGCCCGGCGTTCTGCCGGCACCTGCCCCGCTGTCCCAGGCCTCTGCGGGGGCGAGACCCTCCGTGGAAGACAAGCGCAGACAATAAACGTTTGAGCGCAGGCTGTCGGTGTCCAGCGTGACAAAATACAGGCAGCAAATGCGTTTCTTCTAATACGTGGGGTTTTGTGAAAAGCAACGTGGCAGGAAAAGTATGAACGTGAGCGCGTGCAATTCAGCCGTTTGGGTGAAAAAGGTGGGAAACCGGTGGCTGGAGGCCAACAGCTGGTGTGGGGAGGGCGGCAAATGGCGGCACCTGAGGCTGGGGCGGGGGGTCCCGTGGCGTTTGGCGGCCTTGGGGCATGTGCCTGGTACCAAGACCCCCGTCTGAGAGCATCCCTCGGGTCACGGGGAAGTCACTTTGTGGGACACCCGGCCACTGTGACATTGTAGAACAGGACGGAGTGGCAACCGCCATTGTCCTCACAGGCGAAGCAAGAGCAAGTTGATTTTCCCCCCAGCTCACCCCTTCTTCAGGCTCGCAGGGATCTGAAGGTCGAACTCACAAATTTAAATGTTTAGGATTGGTGTGCCAGGACCAAAGTCCCAGCAGGCAGGAGACAGGGAAGCTCGGTCTTGGGCATTTCTGAGAGATTCAGAGAGCCCAGCCATGGTGGGTTACTGGAAGTACTACCTTAATGGCATCCTGGAGGACAGGAACATTGAAGATGTGGCTATCCCTGACAATGATTGCATGTGGGAGGCCAAGCCAGGAGGTCTCCTCGCAGCCATCTCACCCCAAGAAGTGGTCTTGATCACGGGCCAGGATCAGACAACGTTCCTGCTAACGGGAATCACCATAGCTGGCAAAAAGTGCAGTGTGATTCATGACAACCTGCTGGTGGATGAAGACAACGTGATGGATGTCAGAAGCAAAGGCAGTGACAGCAGATCCATCTGTATTGGCAAGACCCCCGAAGCCCTGATCTTCCTCACGGTCAAGAAGGGAGTCCATGGAGGAGCCCTCAACCAAAAGGTCCACAATATGATTGTGGGCATGAATGCATGAAGCAAATAGTGCCAAAGAGGCATCTTCTCCTGAGCATAGGGGCATGGTTGCTGATGGAGAAGAGAAGGGAAATAAACCTGATTTTGTTGCAAATGTCATTGTCTGCTTCTTTCAGGTGAGGGGGTTAACAGCCTACCTGACCAGCTGTGGTGCAGAAGGGAGTTATATCTACATTCCTCATCAAGATGCTCAGTATCACTCGAGTGGTCTCCCAGCCACCTTGGGAAGTTGCTCCCTGTTATTCTCATTTTACAGACTGATTTTGGGGTGAAGGACTCTGATAACATTAGCTTTGGGAAAGGACGGGAGGGAGGGCATCCCTTGTTTATGCCTTTGCTATTGAAATCACGCTGTAATGCCATTCATGGTTTTTGAGACCTAAGCAGTACTTACTGTTTATTTTTAATTTGCCCCTGGAACAAGCCCAGTTCATTCTGGAGATTAATGATTGATCAGCAGAGCCTTGTGCTGCTGTTGGACTGTGTGGGAGGCACATACAGAGATGGTCTGCCACCTGCCCACCTTCTGTATCATTTGAAACCCCTTCTTAACGCTACTTTACTGAGCAAATTGGGTTTTTTACAAGAAAAGTTACCTGTTCTGCATCTGTGGCAGAACCTTCTGAAGGTTGTTTCCTTTCCATCCTGCTCAGGCACACTGTCTGGCCTCAAGATCACAGGTCCATGTGAGCCCCCCAGGACACCTGGGAGGACATGGAGTTGTGCCGAGGACTGCAGATTTCCTCCTCCATTCACCAGTACAGCCTCACCTCCCGCTCCTGCTTGTAACCCTAAATGGCCGGTCTGAAACGGAGCAGAACTGGTGCGCTTGAGATGGGACCGATGCAGCGAAGACTTGAGAGGTATCTCCGGCAGAGCCGATCTCCTCACACACTGGCTTTCGTTCCTCCATTGCTCCTGGCAGCTGTGGCTGAATCCAATTCATACAAGGCTGAATCCACCCCACGCCATCGCGCTGCAGCACAGGCGGGCTGTGACCACTCACCCACGGCAAGACACCCCATCCTCCATACCCCTGAGACCCCCCCCCCCCCATTGCACCAGGTAAGTCACAGCTGCTAAACTGCTTGGTCTGGTTTGACCAGACCTCCCACCGCCACCTTCAAATTGTTGACCCACTGAGTCAAAAATAATTACTCCTGATGACTTTTATGACTCTGCCACAGACACGAGAGGAGAGCCAGCCCTGCTGAGCAGACTGAGAGCCCCTTGCGCGCTCTTTGATAACCATCAATCTTCTCATTTAGCATGGAGTCAATATATTGTAATTCAACTGAATTCACACCGAGATCTTTAATCTGCAACTGCACCCACAGGAGCAGAAAAAACGCTACAAGGGGAACCAGGCATCTAATGTATTGGCAAACGTTCAACAAAACTGCAACAACTGTCTAATTAGTAAGCACTGTCTGATAAGCAGTGTTTACAAGCATGAATCAAACCAAATTAACGGAAGTACTAAAGGTAAAAACACAAAAACACAAAGTGGTTTTAGAATCTAAGAATAAAAGCAATGCATCAAACGCAATAAATAGAAAAAAATATTAATATTCATGCTGGCCACAAGTTTTTAAAAAAGCCTGGGCATTCCCACCAAACATTGATGCTTATTTTCACAATCTTAAGGCAAAAATGAGTAACTATCTCCTGTGATTTCTCAAGCACTGGTAGTATTCTCCACTGTGCAAATCACAAAGTGCAGAAAGCTTTTGCGCTCTGAATTTTGGTCTACAAGGCATCAAAATGACAGGGTTTGGAATAAGAGGAAAAAATTTGGGGTAATTTACTGCTTGCTCCCTTCTTCTGGGTGCCAGAGAAAAGCGGTCTGGAGTGTGTTTATACTTTACCAGCATGAGAATCCGGAGATGTATGGACCTATATAATGTGATGGTATAACTCCTTAGTTATACATTATGGGCAGCACAATGGTGTACAAAACCAGATTCTTTCAGTTTGAAGGATTTGTTAACTAAATTCAGAAATAACTCACCTTTGCTAACAATCGCGTATTAATTTAGAGAAAACATTATTTCTAAATCCAAGAAGGACCTTAATATTTTATTCCCTAAATCTACCAGCCTGGAGCCTAAGGAGATTTTGTTCAGACCAGCCCCGAAAAGCAGCTGTTGCATTCAGCCCGGACTCTTCTTGGGAGACTACGGCGTGAAGGAGCTTAAAGAGGAAAAACAGAAGGCGGCAGCATCTGCATAATGTCTCCTCTCCCGCTGTGATACGAGGAACATAAAATTAGAAATAGCTGCAGAGAGCATGGTTGTGGCTTAACGTTTCAGGCCTAAGACTGCAGCCTTTGAGAAAAGCCCTCCTCACCCACACACCAGGCACCTCTCAAAAAGCCTCCGGTAAATCGCTTGACCAGCAGGTTTGTTTAATCCTCCATCCCAGGCACACCCTTGCTTACCTAGAAGACACCAACTCCTTCTGCTAAAGCAATGGGAATAGAGCCATTCAGACAAAACACAGGTACTGCTTTTCTTACAGCCTCTTGTGCAACAGGATTGTATTTGCCGTAGCCAGAGAGGGCGCGGTAAACCTGCACTTAAAAGGAAACGACCGTGTTTTCAATTGCTTGTAACTTCACCAAACTTCAGGGCAGTTGTGCTGAAATTCTCTGCGCCAGATCCTTGCTTCAGGCTGCTTAAAATGTGTCCGATCCCGCAGCGCCGATCCCACGGCAAACTGGGGCCAGGCTCACTCGGTCGTGGAAGCAGGCGATTGCTGGCGTATCTTGGAAGAGCATGTTGTCAGCTCAGAAGCATCTGCGTGACAAATTTGCTGGTGGAACAAATTTTCTGGAAAAAGTAATGACATATCTGCCTTCAGATGCTGTGGGCAATTGGAGATAATTCTAAAGGCAATCCCAGACTCTTGTAGCAATGGCTCAATCAGAGGTCAAAGAAAGGTGAATGATGAAGAAAGATTTAAAGAATTTTACTTGTTTCCACTAAAAAAAAAAAAAGGCAAGTGACTGGGGAACTTGTAGGTTTTCAGTTATGCGCACAGTGCTGTAATTTGGAATCTAACAATATTGCATCAAATGAAATAAATGGACAAAAAAATAATATTTATGCTGGCCACAAGTTTGTTAAAAAGCATGGGCATAAAATACTGCACTGAGGGGGTGATTTGGATGGACATTACAAAAAAAAAAATCCCAGTAAGAAAGACAGCAAAACACTGCCTGGATTAGGTGACAGGGTGTCAGGATAGAGCTCAATGTAGACTGGGCTTATCTTGGTGAAGGAAGAGGGGTTAAACACCCACCCCAGGGCCAGGTATTTTTCCAGTGATTCTCTGGTAATTCAGCAAAAGCTGGGGATGAGGGGATGACACGGCCGAGCGTGCAGTCATCCTATGCTGATTTCAGCAAGCTATGATAAAAATTATATCCTTCTTCCAAGCTTAGAACAAACAATAAATTAAAAAAATTCCTTTATAGAGAGGCGGGGAGGATAAAAGCATTGCTGTTTCCTCTTATAATCTTCAAGGAAATCAGAGTTCAGTGAGTCATGCACTAGAAATGAGCTCAGAGAAATTCATGTAGGGAAAAATCTCAGGCGAATAATTTGCGATGATAGAATTAAAAATAGAGTCATTAATGATAAATGCCTTTTAATGGACTCGGAGCAATGAGATAAAGGGATCTTTTTTTGGGGAAGCTTTTCCTTCACAGAGAATCATAAATCCGGGGGAGGATGGGATTCACCAAGGACAGGAAAGTCCCCACCCTCATTCAGGCACAGCTGGAAAAGCAATCTGATGTTAGTTTAGTGTCCCAGGAAAGGAAGGAGTAAGGATTGCTTCACGGGCAGCAGGCATAGGGGAAAACAGAAAGCACCAGGAGGCAAATACAGATGGCGTGCAGGCGCTGGGGTCCAAGGCAGCTCCTGGGAGGGTATTCCAGTCTGCCGTCCTCCGTTCCCCCCATGTTTGAAATTACACATGCTGTCCTGAGCAGCTGAGATCTCTCCAGCTGAGGATGATATTCAGAAACAAGAAGTGGCTGCGGCTCATCCCCTTTCCTCCAGTGAAGCATCCTTAATGAACATTTTTAAGGCACGGCAAGAACCTCAGGGCAGTGTAATGAATTTTACGGTGCTGAAGGAAAAAAAAACAACACGAGAACAATATTCCTATGGCTTTACATCGGAAACCCTTGCAAACAGGAGGCTCGGGATTCAGCTGGGTCGAAAACACCGGTATGCAGAGACACACCTTACACTGCTGGTGCCCAACATCCTGAAGATGGGTCTGGACAAAGCACGGAGGCCAGCCTAGGGCAGGGCAGGGAAATCCCTGCAGGAGATGAGACAGAACATTGAGGCAGGCTGACAAGGCTGGAAATCTGATTTTTTCCCAGGAGATGGCACCAAAGGACAATTGCCTTTCAGCCGGCATCGTGCAATGCAGCGTAAACTTCGCTGGGGGACTCAGGCAGTTGCGCTGCGATCTTCACCAGCCGCTCCTTGTTATCAGAAGCAAAGCGTTATTCTTAGCATCTGTGCTTTTAGCAAGGGTGAGGATACCTGGCTTTTACATCTCCATACAGTAGGTAAATAGAAGCTTTCTGCTTATCATGGCAGGATCCCATTCATGGCCTCAGAGGGTCACCCAGGCTGGAAGAACCCCAAGAGGTCTCTCCTCCAGCCTCCTGCTCACAGAGCAGGGTCAACACTGAACCCACACCAAGTTGCTCTGCACTTTGTATGGTCATGCCTTGGAAGCCTCCAGAGACACAGACCCCCCAGCCTCCTCAGGCAACCTCTTCTCATGCTTAATTATCATATTACTGATTTTTTCCCCCTTATATATGGCTGGAAACTCCCCAGTTTCAATTTATGACCATCACCCCTTGCCGCCTGGCTGTGGACCTCAGTAAAGAGCCTGACTCCATCTTGTTGGCAACCCCTTCTTAAGTATTGAAAAGCTGAAGAAGACCTCCTAGGTCGTCTTCCCTCCTCCAGCTAAATGAGTCCAGAGCCCTGAGCCTCTCCTCATAGATGACAGAGGATTCAGGAAGGAGCACCACCCTCTCTGAGCTCAGGATAGACTTCACCCCGAAACAGGCTCGGCAGCCTGACAGCTCTTTCCTACAAGGAGAAGGAAGGGGAGAATTTGCTTCCATTACTTTCTTTTAATTTAATTATCTCCATTAATCTACAAACTCTTTAGGCTCTCTACTGCTCCTTGAAGAAAACAAGATTTCCAAAGCAGACTGCGTCCAGGCAACTGCAGCAGCTTGGTACAGATTTTAGGACCAGTTTTGTCTCAGAAGAGGCCAATGCCTAGCCAACAAAGGACTCAGGATACAGAAAAAAAAAAAAAAAAAAAAAAGACAACTGGTTTTATAGCACCCCACCACAAAGCCTGTCCCCTTGCCAGTCTTACAGACAGGCAGAGGGCAGAAAGGTCATTCATCCCTGAAACAGACCTTGGCCTGGGACTGGCAAAGCCCCAGAAGCGCCGAAGTGCGGTGGTGTGGCGTGGTATGGCTCTCCGCGGTAACAGCACTTCAAAAACAAACTGTGCAAGAATGCTTCCTTGCTGCTAACGCTGCAGGACAAAGGACAATAGCTGTGAGTCCTCTGCCATTTCCTCAGAGCCTACGGTGAGCCAGAGTAGTAATTAAATGTTCTGGGAAAAACAGCAGAAATAAGTTTTATTCTGCTCCGTGACTCATTGAGCAGGCACTAGCAATAGCCAGGGATTTAATTTAAAAGTGACTTGCCAAGCTGTCAGGTTAGTGGAGTTCATTCCCGAGAGAAGCTTGGACAAGTTGACTACTTCTTGCCACTCCTGCATGCATTCAACTTCCCAAACTTCTTTATCCTGCCGTTTGTTATAAAACATGGTGAAAGGCAGGGAGAAACCTGAAGGGAACCAGATAGCACAGCAGCACACCACGGAAAACAAACCTGTGAGGTGGAACGATGGGTAAAGGTGCCAAGCAAGCGCCTGAAGACAGGAATGCATTTCAGCCATCCTACCTGTGTTAACAAGAGGGTCAAATGTCCACTGTATTCCTAAAAGGAACCTGGAAACAAGCCGCAGACAAGCCTTGTCTGCACCCGTGGGTTGAAAGCGCACCCCGCTGAGGTGAATCCTCCAAGGCCAGCCTCGCCAAGAGCACATCAAGACCATGCAGAAGCCGAGAGTTCCTCCTCGACTGCTCTCCTGGCTTGTCACGCCATCAGGGTCAGGGCTGTCCCGGAGAGCCCAGCCTCCTCACCGTCACCAACGTCTGGCTCTCCTCCGAGCCACTTGCAGGCTTCCAGCACAACGCCTCGGCTTTGGATGGAGGTTGCCATTTCTTGTCGGACGAGCAGGATGACTTGCCACCCAATGCCGAGCGAGTCGGGGAATGTTTCCTCTTGTCTCTCAGGTCACCAAGACAACATTTAGCGACAAGGCTGCAGGATCTGCCCTGTCCCACCTCTTTGCATCCTAGACCTGGCACAGCAGGGATGCTGCCACGATTGACAGGAACTACAGTCCTCTGCCATCCACCTTGCTGAAAAATGAACCTCACACCCTTCCCCCCTCCCCCCCGGATTCACATTTTCTAGACGCTGCTGTGCCAGATGGGCTGCTGAAGAGAGTAGCAAACCCTCAGGCCAAGGCCCAGCCTCACCAATTCGCTCCACCAGCCGAGGAATGAATTACTGCTCAAGGAGCACTGATAAGCAGCACTAATTGGTAGCCTCCCTGAGAACCATCAGTTCATCCTGAGGAAGGAAAACAGGCTGCCATGAATCACCGGCTGTTCTATAGCAACAGCACAGGTTACTTGCTTGCTTCTTCTTTCTCTTTCTTCCTTTGTTTTTGGTCTATTTTAGAAACACCGTCCAGCAGAAGCTGACTTGCCAATACGCATCGAGCTTTTCTTTTCTCAGGCTCACACGGAAGCAGCATTAACGCATCAGTCAGGTTCTGTATGAGTGGAAGCCAGGTTATTCCCTTAATGTCGCACCAGGTGAGCAGAGACCATAGGTCAGCAGGCAAAAGTCAGTGGCCACCGTCGTGCCGAAGGGTTCACAAACTGAAGTTCATGTTTACCTTCGTGGAAAGTCCCTGCACTGAATGGGTTGAACCCTGGGTGTTGCAATGAGGGAGCAGGCTCGCTATTCAGAGGACACACAGCCAAACAGGTGGACTCTCATTTCACATAGAAAAATGAAGACACAAATCCCCCCCTGCATTGCTTTAGTCATTTACCAAAAAAAAAATCTCTAATGATTCACATTGTAAAACATCGAGTGGTGGAACAAAATTTGAAGTTAATCCCCAAATGTACAAGCTGGTGTGGTATGCGGGTGTTAGGACAGCCCCGTGCCTACTGCAGAAGACACAGCAGTTATCGATACCCTCTGGCATGCTGGTGGGGGCAGATCAGAGGGACAGGTCTGTCCCCACAAGAAAGCTCACGAGAAACAACCAAAGGCATGAAATCAATGAGCGAAATTCCTTTTTTGGCTATTCCTACCCCAGCTCCTACAGCCTTAGATCCTCTGCAACCTCATCTCCACAACTTGCCTTTCCCAAGCACTGCCATGGACTCTGGGCTACAACCACATCCTTCCAGAAGGGCGCCGAGGCCACGGGCGGAACGCCACGGGGAAGTTTACATCGCAGCTTCCCCTCGCTGCTTGGGCACCGCTGAGAAATGCCTCCTTTGCGCGTTACTTATGCGCGTAGGTAATCACAAGACATGGATCACAGTATTTTTATTTACAGTGCCGTTAGAAAAGAGCATTAAAAAAAAAAAAATCCACCTTTGTTTCAGTTGCTACATTTAAAAGAAATACAGCGTGGTTTGCTAAGACACGCAAACCTCTTCACTCAAACAAGGCAAAGAAAAATGAACAGCATTTCTTTCCAGATAAGTCAACTCCTTGATTACAAAACCACTATCAAAACTAGAAAGATCTATAATACAGAGAAAGCACTAGCAGGGAAAACCTTTACTGCTACCGTGAAAGACTGATATAAAAAAAAAAATTAAAATAAAAACATCAAAACCCACTGAATTTTGAAGGCCTGTAACCCTCCTTGTTCCTGTGTCATCCCCACAAGATTTATATCCCTGGAGGTGTGACACGGAAGCTGCTCCATCCGCCCCATTGAGCTCAGCCATCTGATGTTGACATTCTCTAGCTACAACTTCCACCTACGGAAATGAAGATGGAGCTGGCAGGTTATTTGGCCCTATTCTTATACGAAACAGTTGTACATTCTTATACCAAACGCTGAATGTAGTTTGGGGTTTTTTTCAGATGCAGCTGGTAATCCATTTTCTTTTCCGGTGACCACCACACAAGCTGTGTTCTTACAGCCCCAGTTTCCAGAATCAGGTATGTCAGATGTAAACTCTGTTCTCGGTAAGAGAAGTCTATGCAGGTTTCACAGCAGCAGAGGAAAAGTTTAAAATACTAATCACAGTGAACCTTTAATGCCCCAAAATCGGAAGACAAACACACCTCATTTTCCTTCTGGATTTTTACATCAGTCTTAAGATTTAAAGGCCTGTGATTTCCAGTGCTGGAGATGAACACCACCGATGCAGCAAAGTTCACCATGTCTCAGACCACAGCCCATTTATATCTGAGTATATTTTTAAGTACACTCGTAATCTTAACCCTCTCGGGGAGGGGGAAGGACATCAGAAAACCAAAGAGTACCTTCTCCTGATCCCTCATTATCTGTTTCCTCCACTGCTTTGACAATTCCTCCCACCAGCCAGACCCGCACCTCCACCTCCCCAGCTGCCCCCCCGTCCTCTACTTCCCTTTATATCTCTCTCCATCACCGACTTGCTTTTCCATCCATCCTTGGCTCCCTTCCACGCATAGCCCAAAGCTTCAGAAAACCACGTCTGAGAACAAACTTCAGCTCAATTAGTAAAAGATTACTTCCTCATCCTTGCATTTCTTCAACCCCATCCAATTTTATAAAGCCCTGGAAGTTTTCGCAGAGAAGAGCACTTGGTCCGGGGGAAGGGGCTTGGACGAGAGGGTGGGGGCAGGGACAGATTGTCCAAGAGGTTTCTCAGGTGCGGGTCTCAGATTTAATCCTAGGAGAGCAGCAATGGCCTCGCGTCCTCCCCGGTGAAGCGTGTGGAGCTGCGCTAGCGGACGAAGGACGCCACCTGAGCTGCCACCCCAAAGGGCGCGGAATAAGCCGTTGCTAATCCTTGGAGGCCGACCACCAAGTAGCGGCATCCCTTCTGCAGGGCTTTGCCGACGTTCTGCAGAGAGAGAGGGGAGAAAGGGATAAAAAGAAAAAAAAAAAAAAAAAAAAGGAGAGGTGACAGAAAATAGCTTCACATAAAATCCTTCCGACAGCCAATGTCACCGACCCAGAAAATTAACTTCTCCCACAGCTAATGAGGGCTTGAGCATGGAACAACCATTTTTATCTAGAAACACACACCCACAGGGGAGAGTTAAACCCAACGGATGCAGCCTCCACAGGAAGCCAGGCTTTTATGCGGGCTTCTAGTCAAGAATAAAATTAGTTTAAATTCACACCTAATCTGTAGAGGTGTTTCCCACACACGCACGTTCAAAGTATGTTAGTAACTCTTAAAAGCACATAAGCTGTTTAAAACTGGAGCTGAGCAAGAAGGCAATAAATCACTGAGAATACTTTTATAGAAATTTCATTGCTTTTTGTCGAAACAATTTTTTTTTTTAGTCAAAATAAGTCTGTTTTGACCCACTTTCACATCTGTACACATTTAAGAACTTATCTATGTACTGCATTAGAGGTAAATTGCTACAGGTAATTCAAACTAAGAATCTTAATCAAAGTTTAATTTCACTCTTGCTAGTTTTTGCTGATATGGCTGGTCACGACTGGGGAGTTAATACAATGTGCTCAGTTTGGGAGGAATATCAGAATTAACTGCTAGTAACACTTCACGGTTGCTTTGGGACTAGATCAAAATTTCCCCTTGTAATATGGAAAACGCCGAAACAGAGGATATATATTTAAATATAATGAAATTGGTGAAATCCAGTTGATATCTATTATATTCCAAGGATTTCTTAAAGCTGGATTACAGCAGTACTGGCACATGAAAACCTTCAGCTGTCGTGATGCCACTGCGTAGCTCAATTTTGCTGTATTTACTCCTATGGAAACTACGGAAGGGAGTTCAGATGGTAAAATAAAAAGGCAGCTTGATCCCGGCGGGCTGAGCCTGGGGACAGAGGAGGAGACACGGTGCCTTCCCTTCCCTTATCTGCCCCTGTCCTACTATGTCGCCACTTCTTCCCTCCTTCCTACACCGTATACAACGTACCTGCCTGCACCTCACCAGCTTTCAGGACACGGTCTTTTACTGCCACAGCTAAACTGTCAAACCTGCCCCGCGGGGATGTCGTCTGGCCAATCCAGAAGGGAATATGCAGCGTTTTAAGAATCACCCTGTGCTGTTAAACGCTGTTCCAATCGCCCTTATACCAACAGCACATATAGCAATGGCGCATCAGCAGATCCACTGACTGCTGCGACATAACCACGCTCACGAAGCCGCTCTGTATAAATCAAGCCTACACGGGAAGCTCTTCGGACTTGAGACCGCTTCTTCCAGCGTGCGTTTACTGCGACTCAGAAATCACAGCCTTGGAAACTCAAAGTATCAAACCCGGCATGAAAAGAATGAAATATTCATCTCTTTATGAGACCGTAGTATTTGTGAGACAGCTCATGACTACGCTGTCACCTGTAAACTCTGTGAATTTCAAAAGTAAGTAACTTCGCCAAGCTAGCTGGCATTTTCTGCATGTCAGACATAGCAAGCATATCTTTACCAAAATCATCGGGTTTTAAAGAATGCAGTAGAAAGTCCGGTCTCATACGGACATCTGTAATCTCTCTGGCAGGAAAAGATTCCAGGCTCCAGAAAGGTTTTTCCTGCCAAGACAGAACCTATTTTATTATTTTTTTTTTGCAACCAAACATCCCTGAACTGTATTTAAGTGACATAAACAAGAAAAAAAAATATCAAATTCTTCCAAATAGCAATTTTGTAAGCAAAAGCACCACCCACCCTCTGGGGGGAAAAGAAATAAACCACCAGACTCCGGGACTTGTGACTTTCCACGCAGGAAAGCAAAAGAACGATCTTGAGCCAAAATAGCAGTTACACAATGAAGAACATGTTGCTTTTTTTTTTTTTCTTCTTTTTCCTTTAACTAATACCAGTGATTTTCAGGGGACACCTAGAAGGTGAACTGGCAAATGGGTGTACTGGGGGGTGGTGGTGGTGGTGGTGTTTATTACCCTTTCTTTCGGTCACTTAAGTAGAATAACAATAAAATAATATAAAAAAAGCAGGCCAATTAACTGGAAGTTTTAAGGAACGGTGTCAAAACAATGACGCCGAGGGAAACGCCGAACAAAGAAAGGCAAAGTGCCCGTCACATGGATCAGCTTAGTGTCGTTTTCACTCCGAAACGGGCAGATTTTCTCCTCTTTGATCCAGGCGAGGGTGGGCGCCGAGCCTTCCTCCCGCCACCCCCCAACCCAACCCCGCCGCACCGGCTCCTCCCCGGCCAGGGCAAGAGCAAGCCCGCGGGCTACCAGCCGCCCCGGAGCTGAGCCTGAAGGATCGTGGGGGGGGTGTGTGTGGGATTCCGAGAGCCCCTCGGAAAAGCCGGTGCCGAGCCCCCGGCGCCGCCGCCCGCCCCGCGGTCCCCGCTCGGGCTGCCCCGGGGCGGCCGGCGCCGGGCTGGCTCTGCCGTCCTCACCTTGCCGTACTTCTTCAGCCTCTTCCCGTAGGGCCGCTTAGCGGCGGCCCGCGGCGGCCGCAGCGGCTCGTAGGAGTCGGGCAGGAGGGCGAAGCGCACCTTCCTGCAGCCAGCGCCTTCCTCCCCCTCCTTCTCCTCCTCCTCCTCCTCCTTCACCGCGCTGCCCCCGGCCGCCGCCTCCTCCTCGTCTCCGGGCAGGATGGAGACCTGGTCGTCGCCGGGCCGGCGGCGGGAGAACCTGCCCCTCGCCTTGGCGCCCAACCGCGCACCCACCGTCATGGTACCGCCGGGCGCTGACCCGTCTGGGCGGGCGGACGGGACCTCCCTGCGGCCGCTTCCTCCTCCCCCTCCTCCTCCTCCTCCACCGCCGCCGCCGCACAGGTGTGGCCGGAGGCGGCCGCTGCCCCCTCCCCGGGGCGGGACGGCTGCGGGAAGCGGCTTCCCCGCTGCCGTGCGGGCCCTGCCCGCCGAAAGCGGCCCCGGGGCAGCGGCGCCCCCGGCCCCGCGGCGTCAGTTGCCGGGGGGAGCCCGGGAGAGAGGAAGCCCGGCCTGTGGCTGGCGGCGGGACGGGTGGTCGCGGCCCCAGCGCTGCTTCGGCCTCCGCGCTGCCAGCGCGGGTGAAAGGCTGAAACGGCACCTTCCCCGGCATCGCAGCGGATCACGCTCTTTTCCCCCCCGAAAGAAAAAGCCCTGGTAATCCCTCCGCTATAGGTGTGTATTTCATCCCGCTACAGCCTCGGATGAAAAGCATCTCCGGCGTACAGGGCTCCCTTCTGCTACCCGGGGCCGAGGGGAAAGTCCCAAAGCCGTCATTAAAAGGCAAAGTTTCTGAGTGGTTTTGTGCCAGATGCAGGGGGAGGCCGACAGCCGCACGCCCCGGCAGCTGGCTGGGCTGTGGGTTAACCACGGCACCTCCTGAGCACCCTTTGAGTAGCTGGGGTAGATCGAGAAAAGCAAAATTATACCGGGAGGATCATTTATTAAAACATTTGATACATATAGAAATACTTCGGGCAAGCAGATGCGGTAAGGGGACAGGCTGATCCCTTACTGTCGATTCTTCTCAGAGAGAAACTCAGCCTTGAAGTCGTGTTTCCCTGAGATGTGCCCTTAACGCTCAGCAAATCAGTCCTGCAGCTGGCGTAGCGCTCTGCCCCACGGATGGTGTTTCACCATCGCCCCAGCTCCAGCCAGAAAGCTGTGCATGGGCAGCATGGCCAGCCCTGAAGGGTGCAAGACGTGAGCCAAGTCTCCAGTCTGTCACTACGGCAAAAGCGCTCTGTCCCTTCCCCTGTTTTATATTAAAGGCGTCACCACCTCCTAAAATCGTCAGGTTTTTAATTTAAACCTCCAGAAAGCCAAGGTGCAGACCTAAACCCAGGCAGAGCACGGGTGGCCCTTGGAGCTCCTCCTTCCTCTGGGCTCCGGCTGCGCCCACGGGGGCCACCCAGTTCCCCCCCACCTCCCGCAGATTTGAATGTGCTACTTTCTTAGATAGTTTGAGGGATGAAGTGATTGCTTGACACTGATTAAGCAGCAGCATCGAGAAACAAAATATCAATAATCCACCAGCAGCTGCCGAATGGGATCTTTCACCTTGTTCGTCTCAAGCTACCTTGAAAAACTTCAAAGAAAAAAAAAATGCTTTAAGTATTTTTATGGGACTTACTTTGAAAATCGATTACATCGAGGTTTTCTATTTATAGATCATGGCGGAATTTAGACTTTGCCCCTAAATGAGAAGTGCAAAGATAGTGAAAGATAATCTGTCTTCTCAAGAGGGGCCGGCCTTTCCCCGGGGACAGGGTTTGTACCTCAGGGGTTTGTTTCATTTTCCACAGTTCAAGGATCAAAACCTCAGGGAACACTTCTCCCAGGGGGGATTTACCGTCTCCATTTGCATGGCGGCAGGGGACCACAACGCCTTCTAAGAGGTCCAAGGTCCCTCTTCGGTGCACGACACTGGGTATCAGAAGTCTCGGGTCTAACAGCGCGTGGAATTTTAGCACCATCGTTAACTATACAGCATTAATGACGCCACTTGGTTCTCAAGCAGTATTTTTCACCCGCAGGAGTGAACGTTTATTGTCCTTTCACTGACCTATACGCATCTTAATGTTTTAAACTGGACTGCGGGGAGAGGGATCTACTTAGTTTGGAAGTGTCTGTATACCTTAAGTAAAGAAATAAAGCAAAACAACCCCAACCTGCTGAACCACACGTCAGCCTCACTGCTCACCCCCCGCCCACCCCAAACACCCCCTGGAAACGCTGCCAAGAAATTACAATGGAATATGCAAGCCCTCCGAAGAGCTGAGACATCCCCATCCCGTCCTGGAGCTGTGGAACACGCTGTGGCCATTTCATTGTCTTTCGGATTTCTCGAGTTGAGGCCGCGCTGACAAAAATGCCACGCTGATCCCCTCCCATGTGGAAGTCAGGCTGCATTTCAGATCCAAATGTTCTTTATCCCACTCTTACCCAAGCAGTAACTTATACGTAACAGGTACGTAACGAGGCAGCTATTGAGGGACCCAAAAACCAGATATTGATGACTCAGTATGCAACGTTTGACTGATTCCCATAGAAAGTACACTCTGCTTGCCAGTAAAACCAGCAGCTCTGAAAAAGTCTCTTTCTCAGGTCTTCCCATCTCATTCCTGCCAGGAAGAGGAGATTGGGAAAGGCAAATGAGGGGACGGGGTGCAGCTTACACCTTTTGCACTCAGATTGTGCCCTCACTGAAGCACTGGGGTGTATTTGCTACCGAGAGAGTAACACGGCTCCCAGCTCGTCTTCCAACAAAGCAAAAGAAGGAAGGAGATGGGCAGGGTTTGGGAATCGGAGCCATTTCACACTGCCGGCAGTTACTGGAAATAACACCCCTTGCAAACTGTCCATATTTAGAAACAGACGCATTAAATCGGCGCTTCAGGGTGCCACATTTCACAGGAGGGTTGAACTGAAGTTTGTAACCTGTGCCCCCCGGCAATGCTCTCCGTGCAATGCTGACCCAGCTCCGCTTACGCAAAGCGCTGGAAAACCAGCGCCGATCTAGGGCAAAGTCAGCCATGCAAAAACGCAGCCTGGGAAGCAGGAAGCTGGCCTAAGAACTTAATCTACCCTCTCCCAGCATGACCTATATTTTTGCCACTGAACCTTCCAAAAAGGCAAAGGGTTTTGTTTCATGACCAAGTTCATACACGAGCTTGGATTAACGTCACAGTTACGTTCCAGTGGTGTGTTTCCAAGGATAATCGAACATTGATGGATATTCAGGGTTAAATTGAGCAGACACACAAACCCCTCCCAAGGCTGATTTTTGGCAAGTTTCTGGAAAAGCTGCTGCCCGTCTGTTTCTAAGAAGCGCTAAACCACCCATCCTTCCTGGGGAGCGCAGGACCACGGAACCGACGCACTGCTAACCCTGAATTCCCACGCCGTAGAAGGATGAAGGCTGTCCGCCTTCCGACTAGTTTGCTACCCTGCAGTAATGACTGCGCTTTCATAAAGGGCAAACAACAAAGTATTTTAGTATGAGAACTGTTCAAGTAAGTTTTAATAGAGTGCACCAGTGAATCAAGATGACTTGCATCAGATTTTGTTTCAATGAACATCAGATAAAAAAAAAAGAAAAAGAAAAAAAGGAAAAGGGGCTACAAGTTCTTTCTTTCCAAACACCACCCTTTTTCTAAGGCAACAATACACGTCCATTTCCGAACATAACTGTTACATAGGAAAAGCTACATCACAGTACAGCATGTAAAGTCCATCTCGGTCAAGAAGCCATTAGAGAATGGCACATTTACTACACTTACAGCCTTCTAAACTTAGGGTTACAGAGTTTACCACAGCTTTTTTTTTTAATTTTTATTTTTTTAAAGTGACAATTTCTTAATGAACTTTCTATTCTTCACAAGAGTGTGCAGATGGGGCCCATATGTTGATATTACAGTAATTACGACATTAAATAACATTGCACAACCAACCTCTATGGTTAATTCAGTACAAAATAACAAGTATTAAAATGTACCAGTACTAGTGGTTTTACATAGTTTATAGTCATTAATTATGAAGGGAAAAAAATGTGGGTTTTTTTTTTTTCTTTTCTTTTCTGTAGGCAAGTGCCTAATTACAAAGCTGCACGTTACAGGCATAATGATGTGGAATAAATACAAGAAATCTGGTAAAATATTAAACACAAACAGGTTACATGGGAACAAACTGTACAACCACGAAAGCATAAATCAACAATTTATCATTATAAACAATGTATGTTTAGCTGTAAAATATTAGGTGGAATTGCATGTACTCTTTCAGGGGCACATGTTCCAAAAAGCCAAGCTAATTCCTGAGGTGGTATTATTAACTTACACAATTGGTCAACACTTCAGATTACCTTGTGCTATTCAACAGTCCCAATATTAACATATTTCCATAAAATGGAATTGGTAGTATTCTGAAGGCAGCAAACAAGTGATATTTTACACCACGATATTCAAATGAAATAATTACGGTTCTCCATTTCGGTGCTACATTTGTTAACGGGCCATGGGAGTAAGCACTGTAATTTGCAGACGGAGCATCACGTAACGCCTGGTTTCTGTTCCCCCCCCACAGCTCTGAGCTGGCCCAAGGCAGAACAAAGTTTTTAAACTGTAAGTGCCAACACTGTAAACATGTTTGTATTTATTTTATTTTTCCTCCTCAACTAAACACTGTCCAACAACAAGGATAAGAGCCAAAGATAAGCAGGAACAGTCTCGTGTAGAACAAAAAGCCGATTATTCATCGACTTTTGGTTCAAATCATGAACAATCTTTAAATAATTAAAAATGGTCATGCTACAGTTATGAAAACTATTTTTTGTGCATTTGACTCAGGACACAAGTTTTTTAAAAAACGCATGATAGAGGTAAGACTTATAAAAACCACCAAAAATGTAAATGGTAGGGAAGAACTTTTCCAACTCAAAGCGTCAAACATACATTTCTGTGCAGAAATCTAGACAACTATACAAGATCTGAATTTAAGCAGTCATCTTTTTATTATACAACTCTATGAACATAAAATGAACAGAATGCTCTATATACTTACCTGTACATGTGAACATAACTTCTTTAGCTACAGTTATTTAATATAGGTCATACTGGATTTAACTTTACAATTCTGAATAACTATGTATAACCTTATTGCAATAAGGGCAATTTCTACATGGGGAGTTTCACAGGCCAATCACATTAGGCATAACCAGTACATTCAAAGTGTAGATCATGTATGAATCTTCCCTGATCCCAAAAAATTTAGGTTCTCTTTACAGCTTAAGCTCGTTTGCTATCTTGGATGCAATGTTCTTAAAGGCGATAGAAGTCCCAGATATTCTTTTGAAGCGGACTCCGTTGAGCGACAATCGCGGCAGTTTGCAGACTTCCATCTCCCATTGAACGAGGCTATCTTGTCGCGCGTCACCGTGAACACAGAAGAGCAAAAACCTCTCTTTTTGTTCATAATCACAGTTATTAGCATCTAACACTTTCCGAATCTCTCGCATCATATCATTCGGGTCCATAGAACTAGTGGTCTTCATACTCCACGTGAAGCGCAAGGAGCGTGGCTTCGAATCTTTGCTATCCTCCTTCTCTCTGTCTTTCGGCTCCCCAGAAGCACTCCTGGAAGAAGCGACACGCAGAACACAGTCAAAAAAGAAAAGCAGTAGAGCCGAGAGACAGAAGAGAAATACAGTTCTCGAACAGGGGTTTCTAAACCGCGACCGACACACCGCTAGTCACAGGCAAAGCTAATTCGAAAGAGTGAGATGGATACTGCTGCAAGAGTTGTGCCCCATCTCCGGCACGCATCTGCGCTTCGGCACAGCACTGGGAGCTGCTACCAGCACTGGCGCAGCTCCCAGTAGCCGTCACAGAAGCAAAGCAAGTTTGGAAACCCCTGCTCTAAAACGTTCTGATGACGACATGTGCAATGGTAACTGCAGCAGACACACGTTACTCCATACTGCTCCAAAGAAAGTGGAATCTATGTAAAAGCATGACTGAAGTTCTGCTGATTTCATGGTCTGGAGCATGCCATACACCAACAAAACTGAAGTTGAGGGACACAGTCCTGAAGCATAAATCATACTGTAAAAGCAGCAGAGGAAGAAATCCCACCCTGCGATTCACAAGTCCTCGGTTAATTCCCTCCCCTCTTTTCCGCCTTTCCCCCCTTTGGAATTAATTATGTATTTTTGACCTCTCTCTGTAAAAAGACCTTCTGACGAAGCAGAATTTTGTGCTGTAATTTGGTTGTAAACAGCTCGTTTGCCAGTCGGTTCAGTACGCAGCCAGCAGCTTTTTCACAGAAGAAACAGCCGCGTGTAGACACAAAGTATTTTAGTTGATACAATGACTTGGACAAAATTTCAAAGGGAGTGATTTCCAATGAATGTTCTTACTCTGACACTTCCTTACCGAATGAGCATTTTGAGGAACAGCACTAATTATTTTAAAGTAATTCCACTGCCAACTATTTCTGTTCTCGTCCCAGGTAGTTAAGATACCTGATGTCTCCCCATCCGCCGCTGGGGAAAGGTGCTGTTCTCCTTTTGATAGTCTATAAACTGTCGCTATTCAGAGAGGAGTCAAAACAAGCATTTTTAATTTAACTTTCAGTGCGATCCCCAGAGAACCACATCAATATTAAAGGATAGAGCATGGCAGGGATAAGATCTCAAAACAACTTTTAGCCCAAAACAGACACTGTAGGATGACAAAAAGTAGAGGAAGCTAGAGAATGAAAGCAAGAGCTGAAAGCAACTTCACACTTCGTTTCATTTGAACATTTGATTAATATCTTTTCCCTTTCCACATCAAGAATTCAACAGTGAATAGACTTTGAATTGAAAAGGGCTAACGCAGATAAAATGCATTGTGTATTATGCAATGTATCTTGTTAAGAATGTGCTTTTTTTTTAAAATAAAGGCTTTCTGTTTTGAAAACTAAGTTGATAGCTTTCTGTAAGCGACCAGTTTAGAATGCAAACTACAATGCCTGTTCATTAGAGAGCATAAAAATAAAAAGTTACGCACTGTGCTAAGCACACCAAAAATGCAGAACCAAATGCTGAAAACATGGCAAAAGAGCAGATATACTGGAAAATAAGCATATGAAGGAATGCTTTCTTACTAACAAAGCATCTATAGATTTGCGTACAGCGGTTGCCGTACAAATTCAGTATTTAGCAGTCGCCACCCTTTTCGTCTGAATGTCACTTATTTTGTTTCTCAGTGCAAAGTGACATTCATTTCTCAGGGACCGTAAGGTGTTTACTTCTGGCAAACAGCAGCTCTAGTAATGAATACAGTGTAACTATAGTATAAATTTACTATATACATATATACACACAGACACACACGAAGTATACTACGTTTTCCACTGAAACCAAAAGTAAACACCATTAAATATTTATAAGCCAAAACATGATTTTAAGGGCCTAAGTGACTGGTTAACTCCTACAGGGGGCTTTATTATTCCAAGGAATACACTTAAGTAAAGTTTTATATTAAATACTTCGCAAGAAAGCAAAAGTGAGGGATAAAGGACCTCATCAACCCCCCTCCCCCCAAATAAAAAACATTTCGGAAATGCAGATTACTTAAGCACTATTCTATTTCACATCCTGATTAAAAATCTTTAAGAAATGACTTAAACCTTGATGCGAAAGACCTAGGAGCGAAGTATTAATAGTGGCTCCTCACCTTGAGGTGTCAGTTCTGCCACTGGCTTCGCCTTCACTTGGATCCCTCAAAACAAAGTTAAGGTTGAGATTCAATGATAAAGGTGAAAAATAAAAGTTAAGAAAACCTACATCTAGAACAACGTTAAATAGCTACTGAACAAAAAATAAAACTAAATAAATCAGTATAATAATGTCAAACCTAATACTGTTTAATAGTATTTTTTCACAGCTGTAGTTTTAATTTCCCTTTATGATACCTTAACTTCTTTCAGCTCTGACCTGTAGTTGTTTAATGTTGTGGGTTTTTGGTTTGTGGTTTTTTTTTTTTTTTTTTTTTTTTTTTTAAACTGATGGTAAAATTAACACGTTGTTCCCAACCTACTGCAGACAGAGCAATGGCCACACGTAATTCCAGCAAGCACAGAGGAGCAGTCGATCAAGGTGGTCCAGGGGGCCCCCGCTCTGCACCCTTCTGGGCCAGGCCGTCAGACCTCAGTCCTGAACACGCTTGGGCACATGCCCAGGCTTAAGCACACTCAAGTCACTACAGATAAGACGTGCCCAAGAGTTTGTGAGACCAAATGTTTGGAGCCCAGTTCACAGAGGTGACTTCGACCTCTGCTTAACTTTAAGCAAATCAGGTGTCACATTGACTTTGGTAAGACTCTCAGTGAGCTTGAGGTTAAACACATCTTTTTTCATCTTGCTGAATTAGACCTGTACTTTACCAAGGAACTGGTTTTGTATAATGCCTTTTTAGTCTGAAACAACTTAAAAAAAATATCCATAGATTGTACAAGCCACCTAGGTATGTTCTAGTGCTGCTGTACAAACATTTTAGCACCCAATTTAAATAAGCTAATTAATTTAATACCTTCAACACACAAATACTTTAGTAACTAACATCAGAGAAGTACCATTTGACATAAACCATTGATACAAAACACTTCAATGCCCTGATCATTAAGTATTCTCATTATACATTTATTTTACATACTTACCAGAACCTTTGCCAAAAAGACAGTAAAAAGTCTTTCATGACACCTTCTAACCAAAGTATACTTTAAACCATTATTTCCTGAACAGTACAGAAGGTAAAAAGCATGCAGTTATGTGATTCACCTAAAAGAACAGCAACCCTCCCCGAACCTCTCTCCACATAATCCCAGCCACTAAAAGTTTCAAACCCCCCAAAGTTTAAAAACCACACCAAAATACCAAACACGCCCCCCACCCCAGCAACAAAACAAAATCCCTACAAGGCCTTCCCTACAAGAAAATGTATTTTTAGCAGTCTAAAATGTAATAGGAAATTGAATAAAAATGTTCTATAATGAAGATCATATAAAAAGACATCAATTTACAAGATATTAATTCTAAATACATAGTTTACAGTATTATTTTAATATTGTGGTTTAACATAATGAAAATATTAATTCTTTGATCTGACTCTTGAAAAAAAATTCCAGATACCATTCCTTGCAAATAGCAATGAGCTATAAAGCCAAAAAAAAAAAAAAATAGCCTGTGCTCTTGAAATTGGTTAGTTACTTAACAGAAAATACCTTTCTTCCCATTTGGAAATCTACACTGACACCACAGTTGACTAACTTTGCTGTAAGTTTTTTAATTTATTTTTTATTTTTAAAACCAGAGAATGAAGTCTGTATCCCCCAACTACGTAAGTGCTGGAGATACCAATAATGGAGGATCATAGTCCTGTATCTTCAGGTTTCTGAAGAAAGAAAATCATTCACATACTTTTTTTTCTTTCGGGTCATCATAGGAGGCATTACTTCCATACATACTGACAAACTATCAGCTCACCAGGTTAAATCAATTTTATGAGGAACGTCACTGCATTTCTAGCTTTCTCTTCTTTTCCCTTGTAATACCACCTTATGCAATTCATAATATTTTACTCACAAACTTGCAACTGCTAGCATAACCTAGCTTTGAATTTATCTTTTGTTTGCTTTACACACAAATGATAGAATTCAGTACATAACAGCATGATTCTGTGAAGAAAATAGAGCTTTACAAGATATAATTCTGTTGTAAAACTAATAATGATGCAGTATGGACACATCCATAAGTAGGCTTAAAAATTATAGGTAAAAATCACTGTTAGAAAGAGGCAAACTGAAAATTAAGTCCCCTTTTGGGAAAGCTATTGTGACTGCTAAGTCAACAGTCACTTGATATTACACACTGTATTTGAAAATCTTTCCCAGTGCCTCTCCTCACAGTATTATTAGTGTTTTAGCGTCATCACAGGAATGAATGCAGGTCCAGGATGGGTGGGTTTTCTTTTTTCAGAATCCTGAATTTACATTTGAAGAAGCTGGTACATGATATGGGAGGCTGCACGATACCGAAAAGTTAGTATTTCCAGACATCCAGACTTCTGCTCACCTCAAAGCTTCTCATTTATTCACAGATTTTAGAATTCCCTGAAATAATTTGTTATTCCCTCTAAGCACAGCAATAAAATAATTGTAAGTACAGCCCTTGCACCCGCATCTGGTTAAAAAAAGTAAAATATTGTAACATTAAATAACAACTAATTTTTAAGGCACTGCTTTCAGTATTTACGTTCATTTGATTTTAAATGAATTGTAGCATCTTTGCACTTCAGCTGGAAAGCATGAGCAAAAAACCTCTTTTGAGTAGCGTTCTCTTGCTCCTTTAAGATAAAGCAGCAGAATAGCTGGTCAAACGT